>NW_024870832.1:4470000-5011526 GCF_019054845.1 Dipodomys spectabilis
CATTTGCACTATAGCAGATGACACATTGGCTGGGAATGGTGGAAGCATGCCCAGCTTTGGGCCCATAGTCCTAGGCAACACAAGCCACAGCCTGGGAGAACACTAGAAAGACTCTGTCTCTGGCCTTCCTTCCCTTGTGGCTGTGCAATACAACATGAAGAAATGAAACTGTGTCCCTCAAACTTGTGCACGCAAGCAAAACCACATACCCACACAACCCACCCAGCAATCGGTTCCCATGAAGGGGCAAGTGGACACACTTACCCTGAAACTTGATCATCTCAGATGGCACTGGCACAGGGGCCTACCAGGAGGCCCAGAATAGCAAGATGATAGACCATGGGGTGAAGAACAGGCCACTGAGCATGACCTCCCTGTGAAAGGTGAAGAAGTGGATGGGGAGAGTGGCAGCATCCTCAACTCAGGACTTATAATTCCACTCTACATGCCACAGTTGAAAATGGTGGTAGACACGCTGCAATCTTCAGCGTGCCATCTCTTGTGACTTCTAGAGGTGTCCTTTAGTCTAATGTGGCACCACATCCACGCACTTGTGTGTACATATGCCCACATAAGCTCACCCACAATTTGGTTCCCATGGGGTGGTGGGAAGGGGCAAATGTTACTTTGAAATAGGGGCATCTTGAATGACACCAGCCCCTGGGCCCAGAGAACAGAAAGACAGAGTTCCTGGAGATGAATGAAGGAGGCCCTCAGGCATGAGCTCACTGTAGCAGGTAAAGGACTAGTTAGGGAGAGTAATAGCTACACAGGCTTTAGCCAAGTATGGATGAGGGGCAGTCCCCAAGCCCTGGCCTTCCCTCTCCTGTTCCAATATAGCCTACAACCTGGCCTATCTGGCACCACATATTTGTCCTCCTATGAAAACACAGGCATGGCCAGGCTATTTGGAACCACACATATGCCTTTATGGGAATTTGTTTATATATGCACAACCCTAGACTTGCAAGTCAGTTCCCACAGGACAAGGGCAGGAGGAAAAGAGCTTCCCTTGAATTGGTGACAACTGTAAATGGTACCTGCATCTACGCCAACACAGATCACGAATGTGGAAGGTTTGCAAGATGAAGAAAATCAGGCTACAGGCATGACCTCCCTGTGGAAGGTGAAGCACTGGATGGGGTGGGCAACAGTATCCTCAGCTCAGGGCCTATAATCCCAGTATACAGTCCATAGCTGGGAAGGGTGGTGGACACACGCCAAGCTCCAGTGTGCCATCTCTTGTGCCCTCTAGAGCCCACCTCTAGTCCAACTGGCAGCACATAGGTGCAATCATGTGTACACATTCCATGAAAGGGTTTCCACAGGATGGCGGGGTGGGGGCAATCTATATCTGAAAATGGGTGTTACTCAGATGGCACAGGCCCTGGATGGCACAAATCAGAAATAACGAGTTCCTTTACGTGAACAAAAAGAGGTCCTCGGCATGAAGTCACTGTAGCAGGTGACGGACTAGTTAGGGAGGTGGCAACATCCCCAGCTACAAGCAAATGCCACAGGATACACAGGCATTAGAGGGGTACGGACACAGAGCCTGGCCCAATATGTCCACAACCAGCCCTACCTGGCATCATGTATGTGCCCTCTTGTGAAAGTGTATACCGACACATGGGCCTACCAGAAGGGACCGGCAAGTCAGTCCACAAGGTGAAGAACAGGCCACCAGGCGTGACCTCCCTTTAGCAGAAGCAGCACTATTTAGGAAGATCATCAGCATCTCAAGTCCCAGGCCTATAACCTGGGTTCCACAGGCCTATGAAGGGATGTTTGACTGTGTCCAACCCCAGCCTTTCTTCTCTTGGGCCCAATAAAACATAGTCTACTTTAAAAACACGTAAGTGCTTTCATGGGAACATGTGTATACACATGCACAAAATCCCTGACCTGCAATTCAGTTTCCACAGAGCAATGGAGGGAGAGGAACCTTGAATTGCATGTCTCCCAGGGCTACACTGACATTAGCCAGCTAAAGACGCAGGGTAGACTCCAAGTTCTGGCCTCCTTCTTCCCGATCCAATATAATCCATGAGCAGGCCACTCTGGCACTACATTTGTGCCCTCCTGTACACACAACCCATCTCACAACTGGGTTCCAAGAGTTCCAACAGGGAGTGGAATCACTTATTGAGAAATGAGGACATAGGCGGATGTACCTGCACCTGGGCTGACTTGGAAGCAGGAAGCAAGAGGGTGGAGGGGGTGGGGGCCCAGCAAGAGGGGCTAGGCCCACTTAACTCCAAACAGGGCTGATCTGGGATGGCTCCCGTGGCAGGCAGTGGAGAAAATGGAAAAGACAGAAATGAAAGGTATGGGACTCACTTACCTTGAATTGGTGTTATCTGGGTTTGGATCCCGCATCTGGGCCCACACTGAGCAGGAAGGTGGAGGACTACATGGTGAAATCTGAAGATCTCTTGGACTCTCAATTGAGAGGGAGGCAAAGTCCACAGCTCCAGCCCCACAACCACCAGACAATCTGGGAAACAGAGAAATTCCCAGCTCCACTGACTGTGAAACATGGTTCCAGGCCTATCTCATCAGAAATGTGGGCTCGTGCCCATGCACCTCCCCTCACCAATGCATGCTGGGATGCCCTGAGGTGGGAGGACAGTGTGGGCAGGGGAGTCACGTGTTTGGGGTGGGCAAGCACTGGGGTGGGGAAGCATGAGGTGGGGGAGCACAGGGTGGGGGATGGGAAGCACAGGGTGAGGGTGGGACAGCATGGGGTGGGGAAAGCACAGGGTAGGGTAGGGATGGGCGGGGTGGTAGGCGGGGGAGGAAGATGAAGAGTGGGCCTAGTGAGGTGGGGCTGGGGGCCAAAAAGAGAGGTTGGGCCCACTTAACTTGAAAGAGGGTTGCCTAGAGATGGCTCCCACACAGTGGCAGAGGAGAGAATGGAGAAGAGGGAAATGAAGGGAGGTAAGGAAGGGTCCTCACTTACATTGAATCTGGGTTGTCCAAGGATGGCTACTGCAGCTGGACCCACACATGAGATCTGTCTGTGGTGAAGCTGAAGAGGCCCTCAGGAACCAAGACCAGGCAACATGGGCTGCAGCTGTTGGGGGAGGGCGTCTATATCCATAGCTCCACCAGTGCATATAGGGAAATGGAGAACCCCGGATCACAGAGACCATAGCCAGGAGGGAAGTGGGTGGACTATGAGCCCCTACTTTCCTTCTCTGCTGATTGCTGCAACTAATTTGCCACCTCTTGCACACACGTATATCCCCTCACCCATATATCTTCCCACAATAGGAGGAGTGGGACCGGGTTGGGGTTGAGGGTCAGGTTGGGAAGGGGTGTAGGAAATGTGGCCCACACATCCCTAAACCAATGCATGGCGATGGGTGGGGAATGCTATGGCCGTGGGCCAGAGGTGGAGATGAGCCAGGCAGTAAGGTGAATGGGGTCCGAGTGGGCCAGGTGGCAGTGGGAAGGGGGGCTGACGGAGGGTATGGGGGCCTGGGAAGGTGGGATGAGTCACTTCACCCGAAACAGGGTTTTTCTAGGATGGATCCTGCAGGGGTCTGAGAAGATGGAGAAGAGAGGAAAGAACGTGAGTAAGGGCATCTCACTTACCATGGATAGGGGTCGTCCAGAGGGGTGACTCCTCTAGCAGAGTTCACACTGAGCAGCAAAGTAGAGATCCATGCAGAAAGCCACAGATCCCATGGACACTGTGTGGCTGTGACAGACACAGAACTGGTTGAAAAGGAGGAGGCAAGGTCTGCAGGCCCAGCCCCACAACCACCAGGTGACATGGGAACCCTGGGGGTGGTAGCTCTTAAACCATAGCCTGGAGGAGAGCATGGCAAACTCGCAGCCTGGGCGTTCCTTCTCTGCAGCAGACACAGCTTGGTCCAGGCCAATCCTGCACCGTGCCATGGATACTGGTTGGGTGAGCATGCGCACATCCTCTCTCCCATCCATTTGTTCCCTTGGGCCAGGCCACAGGGCGAGGGGTGGAGTCCAGTGGGGTTGGAATGGAGATCAGGATTTGGGGAAGGGACAAGAGAGGGCATGGGGCTAGAGGAGGGAATCCAGCTAGGAGAGGGTGGGTAGGTCCCACTTACTTCAAATTGGGATTGGCCAGCCATGACTCCTGCAGCTGGGCCCACAGTAACCCCTAAGGTGGAGGTCTGCCTGAAGTGAAGTCTGCCTAAGGGGCCCTGGGGTGCTGTGTCTTGGCAACAGGTGCAGCACTGGTTTAGGGATGGCGGAAAGGTTCTCAACTCTAGCCTCCCAACAGCCAGATGTGGTGGATCTGAACAACCCTGAGCTACAGGCCGAAGCTGGGAGGGTAGACAGGGCAGACTCTTGATCTCCTGCCCTCCTTCTCTAGTAACTGTTTTCATAGGTCCATGCCAAGAGCATCACTAAGTTCGTGCTTATGTACATGCATGGCCATGTATGTCCCCTCACACAGGCATGCTGGGATGGCCTGGGGGTGGGGAGACCCAGTGGGCTTGGGCTGCCAAGCAGCCAAGCACTTGATGGGGGTGGGGAGGCACTTAATGGGCATGGGGCAAGGAAGGGTGACCTGGGCAGGCAGGGGGAGCACACGGTGGGGGGCAGGCAGGGGGGTCACGTGGTGGGGCGGGGCAGAGCAGGAAAAGCAAGGGGTGGGGTGGAGTGCTGGAATTTTGGGTGGGAAACATAGGATGGGGTGGGGGGAAATGTGGGGCAGGGGTACAGGAAGCAATGGATTGGAGTGGGGTGGATGGCAGAGGGGCAGTGCAGGGGCAGGGAGGCCTTGTGGGGTGGAAATGGGGGCAAGAATAGAGGTTGGGCCCATTTAACTAGGAACAAGGACGTCCAGGGAAGGCTTTCACAGGGTGGCAGAGAAAAGATTGGAGAAGAGGGGAATGGAGCAGAGGGGGGACTCACATTGAATCTGGGTGCTCTGGGGATAGCTCCAGCAGCTGGCCCCACTCTGACCTGGTAGGTAGAGGGCCATCCACGGTGAAGCTGGGGCTGGATTGGAGTGAGGGTCAGGCCAGGAGGGGTTGGGTAGTGTGGCGCCCTGCCTGGAAGCCAAGTCATCTAGGGTTGTTCCTTGTACCTGGATACACACATCCCTAAGCCGATGATGTGGGGGGTAACCTGAGGGCCGGGCAAATGGGTGGGTGTGGTGAGGGGGTATGGGGAATGAGTTGGGAGGTGGGCCTGGAGGCAGAAGGTGGTATGGGGAGGGGATCCACCAGGCCACGGTGAGGGAATGGGTTGGAGTACGCTGGGCATCGAGGGGAACGGGGCTGCAGTGGGCCCAGAGGCAGTGGGATGAGGGGGGCTGGCATAGGGGATGGGGGGGCCTGGAAGAGTGGATGGGCCCCACTTCATTCGAAATCGGGCTGCTCAGGGATGGCTCCCACACGGGTCAGAGGGAAAAATAGAGAGGACAGGAATGAAGGGGAGGGAAGGGCGATCACTTGCCTTGAATTGGGGTCTTCCAGGTTTGGCTCCCGCAGCAGGGCCCACACTGAGCAGGAAGGTGGAGGTCCACGCGGGAAGCTGAAGATCCTTCAGGCACCAATGGCTGCAGCAGGCCCACACCAGCTAGAGAGGGAGGCCAGGTCCACAGCGGCAGCCCCACAACCTCCAGCAGACACTGGGAAGCCGAGGAGCCCCGGGATCCACCAGCTTTAGCCAGGCAGGGAGACAGGGCAGGCTCCGAGCCTGAACCTTCCTTCTTTGCGTCTGCTCACAGCTCAATCCATGGGCATGCGCACTTCCCCTCTCCCATGCATCCTGGGCTGGGAGATGGGGTGGGCCCTGAAGGGGCCTCTGGTCTAGAGAAAGTATCAGGCCAGGAGGTAGGGCCTAAGGTGGGAAGGTGGACGGGAAGCACTGTGTGGAGGTGGGGAAGCTCGGGATTGATGGAGGGGTGGGTATGGAGAAAGTTTGGAGTGGCAGCGGGGAGAGAGGGTTAGAAGGACCGGCTAGGGGTCAAGGTGAGCCATTTGAGGAATAAAGCGGGCCTGGCAAGGTGGATAGGGGGCTAAGAATAGGGGCTGGGCCCACTTAACTAGAAACAGGGCTATCCCAGGATGGCTCTAGCTATGTGCTATGTACACCTGAGCTCTATGGTGTAGGGAAATCAGCCTATTCAAGTCACCATGCCCCACAATCTAGACTAAAAGTCAGCAACTCCATCTTACTATTCATCTAGCAAGCACAAAACTCTCTTGGGCCCTGAAGAGGATTACAGTGAAATTGGGTAGGATGGGACAAATTTGGGGTAACACATTCATCATACCCAAACTCATCATGCATTCGTAATGTATAAAATGGACTCAAGTAAGTGATTCTTTTTTTTCCATTCCTTTCTTCCCCCCTCCTTTTTCTTTCCTTCTTTGTTTTGCCAGTACTGGGGCTTGAACACAGGTTCTTGGTGCTTCAGGGAGTTCCTGCCCAAGAGCTTCTTGGTCTTCACCTGCCAAACTTCCATCTTCCTGGTCTATGTCAGCCCAACTGCAGGTACCATCATGGCCATGTCCTCCTTTCAAGGTGTGTGGGTCCCTTCTGCCTGCTTCCTGTGGGAGGCAAACCCTGGGCTAGGGGTTGTGCACCTGTATACACACACTCACATGAATGCACATACTTGGTGCCAGATTGTCCTGATCTTATTCTATACTGGACCTGAGGAAGAAAGGCCAGGGCATGGAGACTTTAGCAACACTCATTCTTAGCTTTTCCATGCTACTCCATGTTTCAACCCTCCTGCCTGTCTTAGTCTCATGTCATTCAATTTCTTAGTGCACATAATTTGTATCAAAGGGTATTTTATCTTTTTCACTAATATGTAAAAACGATTTTAATACTTTTTTATTGTAAAAGTACTGTACAGAGGGGTTACAGTTACATGAGTAAGGTAATGAGTACATGTCCTATTAAGCATTGTTGCCTCCTCTTTTGATTTTCCCCTACCATGCCTTCCTTCTCACCTCCCCAACTACTCCTCCCACTGCCCTCCCCACCCAGAGTTGTAAAGTTCATTTTCAATATGGTGTCTCATACATCTCATTGTTACAATGGGTCAACCTGTATCCCTGTTTAAGCATTTTGTTTTTTCCCTTCTGCTCCCCAAATTAGAATAGTGTATATATAAGATGCAGAGCACCAGAATCAAATACAGTGAAAGCAGGAATTATACCATGGTGGAGGAACATAGCAAAGAAACACATAAAATCACATAGTGCATTATAAGTACATTAAAAACAATAGTAAGAAAGAAAAATAACTACTTGTGTTCCTGTCTTGGGGTTCATTTCATTGTTAGAATGGCTATAATAAATCTAATAACAACAGATGATGGAGGGGATGTGGTCAAAAGGGAACCCTACTGCATTGTTGATTGTAATATAAACTTGTTCAACCACTTTGGAAAGCAGTATGGAAGTTCCTCAAAAGAGTCCACATAGAGCTCCCCTATGACCCAGCAGTCCTACTTTTGGGCATTTACCCCAATGAGCACAAACAAGGGTAAACTAAAGCTACGAGCACAACTATATTTATAACAGCATGATTCACCATAGCTAAGATATGGAACCAACCCAGATGCCTCTCAGTAGATGAATGAATCATGGAAATGTGGTGTATATATATATATGAATTCTATGCCTCCATCAGAAAGAATGGCATTGCCCCATTTGTTAGGAAATGGAAAGACTTGGAAAAAATTATATTAAGTGAAGTAAGTAGGCCCAAAGAAGCATAGGTCCCATGGTTTCCCTTATTTGTAATAACTACTATATGTTTAGGACAAGCAGAAAAGGTCAAAAACTATTTTTACACATCCATTGGAAGTGCTTATTCAGATATATGATTTATAAATATTTCTCCCATTTTGAGGGTGCCTGTTTACTCTTGAAGTAGCATGAAGCTGAAACATCTATACTTATGATGAAGTTAAATTTGTCCATTTTCATTTTTTTGCCTTGCAGTTCAGTATCATATCTAAGAATTTACCCAACAGAATATTATGAATGCTCTTATATTTATTTGATAGCTTTTTATAATATTGCTAGTACATATTTAATTAACTGTCCATTTAGATTTGATTCTTATGTATGGCAGAAGGAAGGACTAATTTCTTTCTTTTATATATGGAAAGCAATTTGTCCCTATTTTCTATTTGTGTGTGTGTGTAGTATATGTAACCTGTAAACATTGGTTTTTTGTTATCTTCTACTTTTAATGAGCCAAATGTATTTGTAACTGATACGTGTTTTGTTCAATCATGGAATGAAATCAGAAGATCTGTGACTGTACACAATTTAAGTTTGGTAAAACATTTAGAAGAATCATAAAGACAACTCCCTGGTAGACCTTGTGAGGTGTAGAGGTTAATTTAGGAAAAGTTGTTAAATTTAGGGACTAATATACTCATTTTAGGGCCCACACAAAAGAAAATAGCTGTTGTAACTCCTCTGTACGGTATTTTCACAATAAAAAAAAGAAAATAGCTGAAAATACTCTATTAGAATTTGATCTTAGCAGATATACAAGTAGCTTGAAGCATTAGCTCATTTTAAAAATATCATTTCTTGTTTTTTAAAATTTTATTTTGTTGTCAAGGTGATGTACAGAGGGGTTACAGTTGCATAAGTAATGAGTACATTTCATGTTAAAACATTGTTACCTCCTTCCTCTTTTTTCTCCCACTTTCTCTCCCCACCTCAGCTCCCTGCCCCCAAGTTGTAAGGTTCATTTCCACCATAGTATCTTACGAGTATAGCGGTTGCATTGGCTCCCACTTTGTCCTTCATCTCACCATTTCATTATTCCCCTTCACTTCCCCAAATCAGATAAACATATATACAAGACTCTGGCTACCAAAATAAGAAACAGTGACGACAGGGAATAAACCAAACGAAAAAAAGTAATAACTTCACACAGTACATTAAAAACAGCAACAAAACCCTCTTGTTCCCATATGTTGGAGTTCATTACAATCTTATATGGTCAGATGTTCATAGCTATTGAACCTAGACATAATACTAATCATTACAAATGAGGGAAACCATGGGACCTATGTTTCTTTGGGTCTGGCTTACTTCACTTAATGTGATTTTTTTCCAAGCCTTTCCATTTTTTTAAATTTTTTTACAAAAGGGCATATGTTATTCTTTCTGAAGGAAGCATAGAATTCCATTGTGTGTGTGTGTGTGTGCGTGTGTGTGTATCATATTTTCTTGGTCTATTCATCTACTGAGGAGCATGGGTTGTTTCCATATCTTAGCTATGGTAAACAATGCTGCCATGAAAATAGATGTGCTGTTAGCTTTAATGTGGCCTTGTTTGTGATTGTTTGTTAGAATTTAAAGAGAATGGTCAATAGCAAGTGAGTCAATATCACATTTATAAACTATTAAATTTAAAATGTATTTTTGTATAAGATTTCACTCAACATTCATTGTAAATAAAAATAACCAGATAGTTTTTGAGGAAAACTATCAGTGTTGAGTTGATTAGAAAATGTGTACCTTAGCAGGGCGCTGGTGGCTCACGCCTGTAATCCGAGCTACTCAGGAGGCTGAGATCTGAGGATCGCGGTTCAAAGCCAGCCCGGGCAGGAGAGACCGTGAGACTCTTATCTCCAATAAACCACCAGAAAACAGGAAGTGGCGCTGTAGCTCAAGTGGTTGAGCGCTCGCCTTGAGCTGAAGAGCTGAAGGACAGCGCCCAGGCCCAGAGTTCAAGCCCCATGACCGACCAAAAAAAAAAAAAAAAAGAAAATGTGTACCTTGAGTCCAGAGTTGCAGCTGATGTTTATAATCACAGCACTTGGCAGGAATAGATCAGGAAGGTCATGACTTTGAGGTCACATGGGGCTATGTAGTAAAATGATCTCCAAAAAGTGAGTATATATATGGTATATGGAAGGTTTCTGAATCATATTGCAACATATATGTTTTCTAAACATACTTTTTTAGTTGTTGCTGTTATTTTGGTTGGTTATAGGGCTTCAACTCAGGGCCTGGGCTCTTCTGTTAACGGCTAGCACTCTATCACTTTGAGCCACCATTCTACTTCTGGTTTTGGTAGTTAATTAGAGATAAGAGTCTCATGGACTTTCCTGCTTGGGCTGACTTTGAACTGCGATCCTCACATTTCAACCTCCTGACTAGCTAGAATTACAGACATGAACCACTGATGCCTGGATGCTACTTGAAGTTTATCAGTTTGCTACACTAAGGGAGGGCTGCTTTGTCACCAGTTATTGAAGAAAAGAATATCTGATAATGCTTTTAATATGCACTCAGTGATATCCAAGTAAAATATGACTGTAAAATTCTTGCAAGAATCTAGTTTTCAACTTAAATCTCATGGCATGCTCAGATTTATAGGCCATCCCCTAAACCAGAGACCAGTCCAGAGAGGAAGCCTTTACTTGTGATCATGTTTGGTGCATAGGAATGGCTGTCATCAGATATGGTTGAGGATGTGAGGATTAAACTTGTAAAGTCTTTTCTGCAATACCAAACACCCCTCCAAGAACCATGGAAATGGCCCAAATTCCTTATAGCCAATGAAGATAGATAGATAGATAGATAAGATAGATGCATGGCAGATTGATAAATAGATAATAGAGAAACATAGATATAGGTCACTAAGCATTTCCCTATATACTGTGAGACAGTGAATGATTATATACCTCCCACCTCTCTCACTTTTTGTGCCAACAATACTTCTCACAAGGAAAAATGTACCACTGATATATAGTCATGACTAAAATAGACAGTCCAAGACATCTGTATGTTCTTTTCTTTGCCATCCATTCTGTCTTGTAGCCATGGTCACCTCTTCCCCCTTCTGGCCTGGCAGGTACTAGGGAAGCTGTGACTCACTAGGACCCCAACCTCCAAGACACCAGGATAGCAATTCAGTTTCTTTTGCTAAGAACTTCTTATTTATTGGGATAAACTCAGCTTTATGATTCGTCCTTCTTGGAATAACTTTCTTTAGATCATCAACTTATGAGGGAGATAGTAATATTTACACTTTCAGCCATGGCTCTGAACACAAAAGCTTGTGATCTTAGTCAAGTTCAGGAGGATAGAGTGATATCAGAGGATGAGCATACACAAGCCAGTTGTGTATGTGTGTGTGTGGGGGAGCATGCCATAATCCCACCAAGCTGGAAGGTGTAGGTAGTAGGTTCATGACCTCAGAAAAAGTACAAGACTTTATCTGAAAAACAAACTAAAAGCAAGAAGACTGGGACATGAGATTCAAATGTTAGACACTTGCTTAACAAATTTCAATCTCAGTTACCACAAAGCCTAAGAAGTAAAAAGCATGAACAGATAAAACATTTCATTCATCTCCAAATTTTGTAATTCTAAAATCACAGATTTCACACCCAGTCTGGGAACTATGGTGCAGACTGTTTTTCCTTCTACTGTGAAAGCATCTCTGTGAGGCATGTGTATTCCAAGTTCTCCTATTGTGATTCCAGTCCTGGATGCAGTGATGGCAACAATTGCAGTCTGGATCTTCTCCCTGAAGCAGAGCTATCGCAGAGCAGGAGCTCAGCAGCCAGGCCCCTGCTGTCACTGTTTGTGCTTAGCTCCACAGTTTCTGCCACTGTGTCTCTCAGAGCACAATAGTACAGCCACTGTGTCTCTCAGAGCACAGCCAAGTCTGACACTAGGACTGTGGCTTTCTTCTTTCTTTGTCATACATGGCTTCAAACCCTTTGTGGCTTCCCATCTTACTGGCCTTGGAGACTTTAATAAGGACCTGCGGACCTTCTCCAGGGTATTGGACATACCAGAATAGGGTGAGGTGCTGTTTGGTTTCATAGGAGCAGTTCACAGTCAGGGAAGCCCCTTCTAACACGGCCATTTGGCCTTGTGTCTGAGTCACTGAGTCTCCATTGCTTCCTCCTGAAAACAAAATATGAGAATTTAGGAAGAGTTATCTTAGTCTGCTTGGTTCTGTCAGCATCACCAACAGAAGAATTATTTTTTGTGCCAGATCACTCACCAAACAAGAGCAGTGCAATCACTGGTCTTGGGGAGCAGCTCATTTTCAGAGCCTCTGCGGTCAGTGAATCTTGACTTCTTGTTGTAAGGAAAGATGTAAGCATAGGGAAAGATGAATGTGAGCTGAGGATGACAGCAGGAAGTGGATGTGTGTTTAGAAGATGCGCCCCCTTGTGGACAAGATCCAAAACTCAGAGGACTGTTAACCTCTCAAAGGCCAGTGCTCTAACTCTATTCTGGCTCTCCCCCTCCTCTCTCCCTGATATACTTGTAGCTTTCTGGTGATTCTCTTTAATTCTGTTTTCTATTTTTGTATTTTGAGCCATTACGTTGTCTTATTTAGAAACACTACTCCAAACACTTCTAAGAATTTAATTTTACTGCTTGACTTTAGTTTTTGCTCACCCAGTGAGTCATTGAAATATTAGAAAAACAGGTTTTAGGATAGAATTGTAAAAATATCAACAAGTCTAGTCATTAGCTCAGTTTGGATAGCAGAGACAAATTAAATTCTGCTATTCCCACACCTCAAACAATATCAGAAATCTGTCAGGTAATTAAAAAAATACTTCTCAATGCAAATTAAATGAATAAATGGATAGTTTAATGCTAGCACTTGGGAAGCTCAGGCATGATGTGCATAAGTTCTAGGTTAGCATGGGCTACATAGCACCTTTTAAGCCAGCCTAGGTTACATAGACAGAGACCCTGTCCAACAAAAATATATTAGTGAGAAATTTCAGTAGCTTGCTTTCACCAATAGATAGGTCAGTCAAGGGAAAAATCAACAAAGAAAACTCAGAACTAAACAATAACACAGATAAAATGGATGTAAAGAATATCTATAAAGTATTTTGTACAGCAGCTGAAATATACACATGCTTTTCTGAAGTCCATTGAGCATTCTCTAAAATAGATAATATTTTATGTCATAAAGAAATCTTAGCAAATGCAGAAACATTTAAAAATCCCCTGCATTCTATTGTATGAAAATTAAAGAACTAAGCTTAGTAAAAGATACTACAAATATTTAAACACTTGATTGAGTAACACATTGTGAATGACAAGTGGATCAATAAAGAAATAAAAAATCTAAACAATTCTGGAATTGAATGAAAATAAAAAACAAACTACCAGAATCTCTGAGAAACAGCAAAGGACATGATGTCAGTTGTAGTTAAAAGTGCCCGGACTCTCTACCAAAACAATCCACATAAAATTTCCAAATACATAGACTAACATGTACACCAAACGTCTAGAAAAACAAAAGCAAATGAAATCCTGAATTATTGTACAGAAATAAAAAACAAAGTTTAAGGAAGAAATTAATAAAATTATGATTTAAAATTATGCACAAGCCAGGTGTTTTTGGCTCACACCTGTAATCCTAACTACTCAGGAAGCTGCGATCTGAGGACCTCGGTTCAAAGCCATCCCAGACAGGAAAGTCCATGAAACTCTTTTTTTTTTTTTTTTTTTTAAATTTTATTTTATTTTATTTGAGAACATACTGTACAGAGGGGTTACAATTACATGGTCAGGATAATGCATACATTTCTTACCAAGCATTGCAGCCTCCTCCTTTGTTTACCCTTCACCTCCCTTCCCAGCCTCCCCCCTCCCCCTCACCCAATCATACCCCCCCCCCCCCGACATTGTAAAGCTGGTTTTGACATGACATTTTGTACTTCTCATTGTTGCAACAGGCCCACCTGAATCCTTAAACGACTTGTTTGTCCCCATCTCCTCCACATGTTATACTGACATCAAATATAGTGAAAGCAGGGGTTACACTGTGGGGGAGGGACATACAAAGCAACCAAGAAATAATCTTATAAATGCGTTAGAAACACATGCATGAAAGAAACAAAAACATTAAAATACATATTTGAGGGTTTGTTTTCCTAACATCACATTCTCTGACTTTTTCCGCTTGACTCATACCTATACTAGATATTGCAAATAAGGGAAACCATGGGACCTATGTTTCTTTGGGCCTGGCTTACTTCACTTAATATAATTTTTTCCAAGCCTTTCCATTTCCTAACAAATGGGGCAATGTCATTCTTTCTGATGGAGGCATAGAATTCCATTGTGTATATATACCACATTTTCTTGATCCATTCATCTACTGAGGGGCATCTGGGTTGGTTCCATATCTTAGCTATGGTAAATAATGCTGCAATAAACATAGTTGTGCTGGTAGCTTTAGTGTGGTCTTTTTTGTAAACATTAGGGTAAATGCCCAAAAGTGGGATTGCTGGGTCATAGGGGAGTTCTATGTGAAGTCTTTTGAGGAACCTCCATACTGCTTTCCAAAGTGGTTGAACAAGTTTACATTCCCACCAACAATGAAGTAAGGTTCCTTTCTGACCACATCCCCTCCAGCATCTGTTGTTGTTAGAGTTCTTGATTTTTGCTGTTCTAACTGGAGTGAGGTGATATCTCAATGTTGTTTTGATTTGCATTTCTTTTATGGCTAGGGATGTTGAACATTTCTTCATGTGTCTATTGGCCATCCTTCTTTCTTCTTCAGAGAAGCTTCTCTTTAAGTCTTTCGCCCACTTACTTATTGGGCAGTTGTTTCTTTGAGGATTTGTTGTTGGGTGGTTTAATTTTTTGAGTTCCAAGTATATTTTAGATATGAGACCCTTGTCCGTTGTATGGCTAGTAAAGATCTTCTCCCAGTCCGTGGGCTTTCTATTGATCTTGCTAGCTATGTCATTTGCCCTGCAGAAGCTCTGCAACCTTATACAATCCCATTTGTCCAACCTTTCTTTGATTTGTTGTGTTTCCGGGTCTCTATTCAGAAAATTTCGGCCTGAGCCAAGGAGACCCAGGGTTTCTCCTATTCCATCCTGTAATGTTTTCAGAGTGTCTGCTTTGACTTCAAGGTCTTTGATCCATTTGGAGTTGATTCTGGTGCAGGGTGATATATAAGGATCTAGCTTTAGTTTTCTACATGTAGTTAACCAGTTTTGCCAGCACCATTTACTGAAGAGGCTGTCTGTCTTCCATTCTATTGTTTTAGCTCCCTTATCGAAGATTAGATGGCTATAGGTCTGTAGGTTCATTTCTGGGTTTTCAATTCTATTCCATTGGTCCTGAGGTCTGTTCTTATGCCAATACCAAGCTGTTTTGATTACTATGGCTTTATAGTAGAGTTTGAAATTTGGTATTGATATTCCTCCAGCAGTGTTCTTTCCGTTGAGGAGCGTTTTTGCTATTCGGGGTCTTTTATTGTTCCATATGAATTTTTGGATTGCCTCTTCTATTTCCTTGAAGAATGAGGGTGGAATTTTGATAGGTATTGCATTGAATTTGTAGATAGCCTTGGGAAGTATTGCCATTTTCACGATGTTAATCTTTCCAATCCAGGAGCATGGGAGGTTTTGCCATTTTTTAAGTTCTGTGTTGATTTCCTTTTTCAAGATTTTAAAGTTTTCATCATAGAGGTCCTTCACTTCTTTAGTTAAGTTAATTCCTAGGTATTTTATTTTTTGTGGGGCTATTACAAATGGAGTTGCTTTCCTAATTTCAGCCACACTTTTCTCATTGTTGGCATACAGAAAAGCCATTGATTTTTGGGGGTTAATTTTATAACCTGCTACTTTGCCAAAGTTTTGAATCAGCTTGAGTAATTTGGGAGTGGAGTCTATGGGATTCTTTAAATACAAGATCATGTCATCTGCAAAGAGGGAGAGTTTTATTTCTTCTTTCCCTATTTGGATCCCCTTTATGTCTGCATCTTGTCTTATTGCTGTAGCTAGGCATTCTAATACTAGATTGAAGAGAAGTGGAGAGAGTGGGCATCCTTGTCTTGTTCCTGAGTTAAGAGGAAATGGCTTTCGTTTTTCACCATTGAGTATAATGCTGGCTGTAGGTTTGTCATATACAGCCTTTATTGTATTGAGGAATGTTCCATGGATTCCTAATTTTTCCAAAACCTTCATCATAAAGGGGTGTTGGATCTTGTCGAATGCTTTTTCTGCATCTATTGAGATAACCATGTGGTTCTTATTCTTGCTCCTGTTGATGTGATGAATAATATTAATTGATTTGCGTATATTGAACCAGCTTTGCATCCCTGAAATGAATCCTGTTTGATCGTGGTGTATGATTTTTTGGATGAATTGTTGAAGTCGATTGGCCAAAATTTTGTTGAGAAGTTTTGCATCAATGTTCATCAAAGAAATGGGTCTATAGTTCTCTTTCTTTGATGAGTCCCTGCCTGGTTTTGGGATGAGGGTTATGATGGCTTCATAGAATGTGTTCGGTAGTGAGCTTTCTCTTCCAATTTCATTGAAGAGTTGGAGGAGAATTGATGTGAGCTCTGCTTTGAAGGCCTTGTAAAATTCCGCTGTAAAACCATCTGGTCCTGGACTTTTCTTAGCTGGGAGGTCTCTTATTGCTGTTTCTATTTCAATGCTTGATATGGGCCTGTTAAGATAGTTTAACTCATCTTGGTTTAGTTTTGGCATGTCAATATTTGCTAGGAAGAGGTCCATTTCTGTCAAGTTCTCAAACTTATTAGCATAAAGTTTTGAGAAGTATTCCCTTATAATGTTCTGAATCTTGGTTGTTTCCGTGGTGATGTTTCCATTCTCATCTCTGAGTTTATTAATTTGGGTGTGTTCTCTTCTTTTTCTGATAAGATTTGCTAAGGGTCTGTCAATTTTGTTAAGTTTTTCGAAGAACCAACTCTTTGTTTTGTTGATTCTTTCTATAGTTTTTTTGGATTCTAATTCATTTAATTCTGATTTAATTTTGATTATTTCTTTCTGTCTACTGGATTGGGGTTTATCTTGCTGCTCTTTTTCAAGGAGGTTTAGATGTGTCATTAAATTGTTAGTTTCAGATCTCTCCAATTTGTTGATGTAGGAGCTCAGAGCTATAAACTTGCCTCTGAGTACTGCCTTTGCTGTGTCCCAGAGGAGCTGGTATTTTGTGTGTTCATTTTTGTTGAATAGCATGAACATTTGAATTTCCTTTCTAATCTCTTCCATGACCCACTCATGATTCAGTAGTGTGTTGTTCAGCCTCCATGTGATACCGGACTTTCTTTGGTGGCTTTTGGTGTTGAGTTCTAATTTTATTCCCTTGTGGTCAGAGAGAATGCAAGGTATAACTTCAATGTTTCTGAATTTAGACAAGTTTGCTTTGTGGCCTAAAATGTGGTCTATTTTAGAAAATGTTCCATGTGCTGCTGAGAAAAACGTGTATTCTGATGCTGCTGGGTGAAATGTTCGGTAAATGTCTGTTAAGTCTAGTTGATCTATGCAGCTGTTTAGATCTGCGGTTTCTCTGTTGAGTTTTTGCCGAGTTGATCTATCTAGTGGGGAGAGTGGTGTGTTAAAATCCCCAACAATTAATGTCTTTGGATCTATATGGGATTTGAGGGAAAGTAGTGTTTCTTTGATAAATTTGGGTGCTCCATTGTTTGGCGAATAGATATTTAGAGTTGTAATATCCTCCTGAAGGAGAGATCCTTTAATTAGTATGTAGCGACTTTCTTTATCTCTTTTCACGAATTTTAATTTGAAGTCTATTTTATCTGATATTAGGATTGCAACTCCCGCCTGTTTATGCGGTCCGTTTGCTTGGTAGATTTTGTTCCAGCCTTTAACATTGAAAATGTGTTTGTTTTTACGGGCAAGATGTGACTCCTGCAGGCAGCAGATAGAAGGGTCTTGTTTTTTAATCCAACTAGACAGTCTATGTCGCTTAATTGGAGAGTTCAGTCCATTAACATTAAGAGATAGGACTGAGAGGTATTTGGGATTTCCTGCCATGTTATCTACCTTCTTGGGGGCTGCAAAAACTGGGTTCTTCCTATGGTTCTTGGATTCTCAGTTTGGGTGCAGTTTCTTGGCCTTTATTGCGGTCTTGTTGGTTTTCTATGTGTAGGACATCTTTAAGAATCTTTTGTAGGGATGGTTTGGTGGAGATGTATTGTTTCAATTTTTCTTTGCTATGGAAGGTTTTTATTTGGCCTTCAGTTATGAAGGAGAGTTTAGCTGGGTACAGTATTCTTGGTTGATAGTTGTTTGTTTTTAGGGCATGGCATACATCATTCCAGGCTCTTCTTGCTTTGATTGTCTCTGCTGAGAAATCTGAGGTGATTCTAATTGGTTTCCCTTTATAAGTGATTACCCTTTTCTCTCTGACATATTTAAGGATCTTTTCCTTGTTCTGAGTTGATCCTGTGTGGATTATAATGTGGCGGTGGGATGTCCTATTCTGGTCTGGTCTATTTGGGGTTCTAAAGGCTTCTTGTATCTGGACAGGCCTATCTTTTTGCATGTTTGGGAAGTTCTCTGCTAGGATCCTGTTAAACAAATTTCCTAGACCATTAACTTCTGTTTCTAGGTGCTCCTCTACACCTTAGATTAGGCCTTCTGATGGTGTCTTCCAGGTGTTGGATAGATCTATCATATTTCTTGGACTTGTCTTGGATGGTTGTATGTTCTTTCTCTATAATATCTAGGCTGTCTTCAATCCCTGAGATTCGATCTTCTGCATGATCTAACCTGCTGTCAAGACTCTCTACTTTGTTTTTTATCTCTTTTCCTTCTAGTTGGTCAGCTTTGATGGCTTCAAGTTCTTTGTTGAAGCTCTGTTTTAGGTCTTGTATGAATTTCTTTACTTCCTTAATTTGGTGTTCAGTGTTTGTCCTCAAATCGCTTAGTTGATTGGTTATGGTTTCTTTGGGCTCCCATTCCTTCTGTTGGGTTCTATTCAGCATTCCCTTTGTGGTCTCCCTGACTTCCTTCAGCTCTTTGTTAATGGATTCCATGAATGCCTTTAGTGATCTTTGTGTGTTCTCTACCTGGTCTCTCAATTCCTGTATTACTCTTTGATTAGCTTCCTCCCATTCGTGGGATTCCTGCAGATCTCTTTGAGTGTTCTCAGCCTGCTCACGCCATTCCTCCCTTTCTCTTTGAGTATTCTCAAGTTGTTCACGCAAATCCTGTATCAGTTTTTGAGTAGCTTCCTCACGCTTATGATATTCCTGTATAAACTTCTGGGATGCCTCCTCTCTCTCCCTATCTTGCTCATACAGAGTCCTTTGTACTTTGTCAAACTTTTCATTTATCATGTTTGCCACCAGTGTTTGTAGAGCTGTTTGGGAACTCTCCTCTGGATTATTCATTATCTCTTCTAACCCCTGATTATCAAGATTGGGAATTGAGATACCCGAATTTGCCATTTTTCTTGTGTTTTTCTGGGTTACTCTGCCCATTTGAGATGAAGATAGCACCAGTTTTGTGCTAGAACACTATCTTAAGGCAACCATCAACCAAAGTTTGCATTTGTACAGTCAATAGTCTACAGATACAATCTAGTTCAACAGATACATCTGTTCGACATCAAACAACTATATGTTAAAGGGCTTCGAACCGCAGAGAAGAATTTGGAAAACCAGAAATTATTAGGGTTAGGGAGAGATGTGGGTAAAAAATAGGAATAGATTGGTGTGGGGAGGCACAGGGAGAGTTAACTATGTCCTAATCACAATGCAGGAAATAGGTTGGGTAGGATGCAGGTAGCGAGAGAGAGAAAAAGAAGAAAGGGAATGAAAAGAGACCAGAAAAAAAAAAAGAAACGTAAAAATTAATGTTATTTTAGAGATTAAAAGACCATCTATTTATAGAGGAATATGAATATGTTGAGAGAAAGGGAGGGACATAGAGGAGATGTGAAAAACTTTAAAAAAATGCTTAAAATATTATATAGGTATAAAGAGGTAGCACTGCTATTAATGAATTTAAGTCTCAGAGGTTTTAAATTGAGTAATAAGTTTGTGGATTAAGTGTGTACACCATGGGGGATAGGGTCTACTGGTTAACTACGGGTTTATCTGAGGATGTGCAGGACAAGAGTTAAGTCATATAAAGAAGAACAAAGAGGAAAAGATGGAAAGGATAGGAGAGTGAGAAGAAAAGATCAGAAATTCAGTAGAGCTAGACAAAAAACAAAAAGATAATTAAGAATGAAAGAAAAAGAGAAAGAAGACAAGAAAAGAAAGAAAAACACACATTCACGTATTCCTAAAATAAAAATTGTAAGAGGAGAAAGAAAAAAAAAAAGTTAATGGAAAACAATTATTTTTTCAGAAGAGGCAAAAATTAAAGATTAATAAAAGTTTTAGAAAAGCAAAAAAAATTTTTTTATATATATATAAGGTAACAAAAGACGAAAAAAAAACAATACAAAAAAAAAGAAAAAAGAAAAGAAGAAGAAAAAAAGTTCTTTGATTTTTTTTTTTTTTTTTGGGAGGGGTGGGAAGAGTCCTGTATCTCCCTTTTGTCTGTAACCAGAGTCTGGTTGGAGTCTCTGGTCAGCTTGAGGTCCTGTGGCTTGATTGGTTTCTTAAGTCAGTTTGTTGGAACAGGCAGAAAAATGCTCTGCTTTACCCAAGATTTTGAGATCTCCCTCCCAGGTTAGTTTACTGGGAGGGTGATCTGCTTTGAGAATCACAAAAGAGGGGGATGCAGTGATGAGGCTAGGTTCTGGGTAGAGTTGAGGCCTTTCTACAAACAGTAGCTTTTCTCTGGGGCTATTTTGTGAAAAAAACTCACAGCACCCAGCCTGGAGCCATTCTCAGGGTTTCTGTTTTTCAATTGATTGTGGTGGCTGCTAGAGGGAGGGGCAGCCTCTGGCTCTGGTTACCCGGTGAGGAGAGCCACTCCAATGGCTGGCGCCTGAGCTGGGTGACTTTTCCCTGGATGGAACTGAGTCTGTGAGGTCACTTCGCCGTTAAGTTCTTGTGACCTGCTAAATGACTCGTTTTATTCCAAGGCCTGAGCTGGAGCTAGCCGCTCCTCCGAGCTTTGTCGGTATCCAAGATGGAGATCACCGGTGCTGGGTGGGGGGAGGGGTGGCCTTCCTTCCTCTGCTCCCTGAGAAGGAGTGAGGCTTGGATCCTGGGTCGTCTCTGGTCTGCAAAGTGCAGGATGAAGTTGTCCGCTCCTTGTCGGTTCTTGCTGGTGTTGAGTAGAATCCGCTCGCCCGCTGTGTCTGGCTCCTTCGTCCCGGACTCTCTGTGTGAGCGCTCAGGTATGGCCGCGGCTGCGGTCACCGCTGTGACCCTGCCGCCGCAGCAGCAGCTGCTGGCAGACGCTCAGATGTGTCTGCTTGGCTTCCCCTCTCTTGACTAACTCTCTGTCCTGTGATGGCACACTTGGTGTGATTCTCTGGCTTGGGACTGTTCACTGGAACTCTGAAACTGTTTTCTATGCAAGAGCTTGTTCAGATTCCAGCTTCTCCGCCATCTTCCCGGAACCCCATGAAACTCTTTTATCTTCAATTAACCATGGGAAAACTAGAAGTGGTGCTGTGGCTCTATCTGGTAAACCATTAGCTTTGAACAAAAGAGCACAGAGCCAGTGCTCAGGCTATGAGTTCAAGCAATAAAATAATAACAATAATAAAATAAATATCACAACAAACACCAAAGAAATGCAAAAGATCATGTTGGAAAACTTTGAAAATTCATGTTATATGAACTGGAAACTCCAAAAACAATTAACAAATTTCTAAATATAATTTATTTGTCAAAATTCAATCAATAGGATGTAAGTCACTTAAACAGATATGACATAAAGAATGCAATGAAAAAATGTAATAAAGAATATACAAACAAAGGTCCAGGACTGTATCAGACCTTCTAAGAATTAATCCCAATAGGCATCAAACTCTTCAATAAAATAGGAAAGAAAAGGACACTACTAACCTAATTTATGAAGCCAGTATTGCAGTTTTCTCAATCTACACAGAGACCCAAACAAAAAAGAGAGAATTATAGATCAATCTGATGAACATTTCTGGAAAATGCTCACTAAAATACAAACAATTCAGCAATACATTAAAAAGATCATACACCATGAACAATTTGGAATCTAAGGAAATAGAAGGAATATAAAGAATATAACGCATCAAATACAGTGAATACAGGGGTTAGGTGCCCTGTATCTTATATATACACTTCTCTAATTTGGGGAGGGGGAGGGGAAAAACAAAATGCTTAAATAGGGATACAGGTTGACTCATTGTAACAATGAGATGTACAAGACACTATGTTGAAAAATGAACTTTACAATTTAGGCAGGGGGGCCATGTAGTTGTGCAGGTGGGAGGGAAGGGATGGTAGGGGAAAAACAAAGGAGGAGGCAACGATACTTGATAAGAAATGTACTCATTACCTTGCTCATATAACTGTAACCCCTCTGTACAGTATTTTTTACAATAAAAATTATTAAAATAAAAAAGAATATAAGACAATATAAAGAAAGCTCAGCATACATAAATCAATAAATGTAACATATCACATAAGTACTATCACAAACAAAAATCACAAGATCATTTCAACTGACACATAAAAAGCCCTTAACAAAATTCAACATTTATTTATGATAAAAGCTATGAAAAAAAACAGAATTCACTGAAGTCTGTATATGAGAAATCTATAACCAACATCATTATCTTTGTACAATTAGCATATACTAATAAAAATAAGTAAAGTTGGGCACTGGTGGCTCATGCTTATAATCTTAGCTACTCAGAAGGCTCACATGTGAGGATTGTGGTTTGAAGCCAGCTCAGAAAGGAAAGACTGTGAGACTCTTATCTCCAATTAACCACCAGAAATCAGAGGTGGTGCTGTGGCTCAAAGTGGTAGAGTGATAGTTTTGTGTGAAAAAAGCTCACAAAGAGTGCAAGCCCCACAACCAATGGGGGAAAAGCAAAAGTAGATAAATACAGTAAATAAATATTTTTATTTTGACTTACATAGTGAATGGTCTGGTTGAAGAAATGGCACAGCTTTAAAAGTCAAGTTCCTTGATGAAAATATCATAATATCTGACTTTATTTAAAAGAACCATAATAGCAAAAAGATCATAGTGTTGACACAAACACAGACACATTGGCCAATGGAACAGAATAGAGGACCTAGAACTGGGACATGAGTGTTGGTGGGGAGTTGTGGCAGGGCTTTGAGTGGAATGTGGAAGAACTTCTAAGTCTGTGAGACTCCTATCTCCAATAAACCACTCAGAAAACTGGGAGTGGCACAATGGCTCAAGTGGTAGAGCACTAGCCTTGAGCTGAAGAGCTGAGGGACAGTGCTCAGGCTCAGAGTTCAGGCCCCACGACCGACCAAAAAAAAAGTTAAAAACCTGGAAAAGGAAATTAAAGCAGAATTCAGCAAGTGGAAAAACCAGAATCAACTCCAAATGGATCAAAGACTTCAAAATAAAAGTAGATTCCATGAAAACATTACAGGAAGGAATAGGAGAAACTCTAGTGCTTCTTGGCACAGGCTGAAATTTTCTTAATAGAGACCCAGAAGCACAACAAATCAAAGAAAGTTTGGACAAATGGGATTTCATGAAACTGCAGAGTCTCTGCAAGGCAAAGGACATAGCTAGTGAGATCAACAGAAAGCCCACAGACTAGGAGAAGATCTTCACTAGCCATACAACGGACAAGGGTCTCATATCTAAAATATACTTAGAATTCAAAAAACTAACCAACAACAAATCCTCAAACAAACAAATGCCCCATTAACAAATGGGCTAAAGACCTAAAGAGAGACTTCTCTGAAGTGGAAATCAGAATGCCAATAGACATATAAAGAAATACTCAACCTCTCTAGCCATAAAAGAAATGCAACTCAAGACAATGCTGAGATTCCACTTCACCCCAACTAGAATGGCTATAATCAAGAAATCTAATAAGAACAGATGCTGGAGGGAATGTGGCCAAAGGGAACCCTACTGCTGTTGGTGGGAGTGTAAACTTATTCAACCACTCTGGAAAGCAGTATGGAGGTTCCTCAAAAGACTCCACATAAAGCTCCCCTATTACCCAGCAATCCTCCTTTTGGGCATTTGCCCAAAGGATCACAAACAAGGTCATACCAAAGCTACCAACACAACCATGTTTATCACAGTATTATTTACCATAGCTAAGATATGGAGCCAACCCAGATGCCCCTCAGTAGATGAATGGATAAAGAAAATGTTATATATATATATATGAATTCTATGCCTCAGTCAGAAAAAATGGCACTGCCTCTTTGTTAAGAAATGGAAAGACTTGGAAAAAGTCATATTAAGTGAAGTAAGCCAGGCCCAAAGAAACATAGGTCCCATGGTTTCCCTTGTTTGCAGTGACTAGTACATGTCTAGGACAAGCAGAGTAGGTCAAAGGCTATGGACATACGACCATATGAGATAATGCTAAGCAAAATGTACCCCAAGACAGGGACACAAGAAGGTTTTTTTTTTTTTAATTTAATTTTATTTTATTTGTGAACATACTGTACAGAGGGGTTACAATTACATGGGCAGGCTAATGCGTACATTTCTTACCAAACATTGCAGCCTCCTCCTTTGTTTACCCTTCACCTCCCTTCCCAGCCTCCCCCCTCCCCCCCAATCCTAATCCTTCTCCTTCCCCCCCTTCCCCCCCCCCCTGCCCCCCCCCCCCCCACACCGACATTGTAAAGCTCGTTTTGGACATGACAACTTGTACTTCTCATTGTTGCAACAGGTCCACCTGTATCCTTAAACAACTGGTTTTTCCCCATCTCCTCCACAAGTTATACTGACATCAAATATAGTGAAAGCAGGGGGTTACACTGTGGGGGAGGGACATACAAAGCAACAAAGAAATAATCTTATAAATGCATTAGAAACACGTGCATGAAAGAAAAAACATTAAAATACATATCTAAGGGTTCATTTTCCTGACATCACATTATCTGACCTTTTCCGCTTGACTCATACATATACTAGATATTGCAAATAAGGGAAACCATGGGACCTATGTTTATTTGGACCTGGCTTACTTCACTTAATATAATTTTTTCCAAGTTTTTCCATTTCCTAACAAATGGGGCAATGTCATTCTTTCTGATGGAGGCATAGAATTCCATTGTGTATATATACCACATTTTCTTGATCCATTCATCTACTGAGGGGCATCTGGGTTGGTTCCATATGTTAGCTATGGTAAATAATGCTGCAATAAACATTGTTGTGCTGGTAGCTTTAGTGTGGTCTTGTTTGTAAACATTTGGGTAACTGCCCAAAAGTGGGATTGCTGGGTCATAGGGGAGTTCTATGTGAAGTCTTTTGAGGAACCTCCGTACTGCTTTCCAAAGTGGTTGAACAAGTTTACATTCCCACCAACAATGAAGTAAGGTTCCTTTCTGTCCACATCCCCTCCAGCATCTGTTGTTGTTAGAGTTCTTGATTTTTTTTTTTTTTTTTTTAATTTAATTTAATTTTATTTGTGAACATACTGTACAGAGGAGTTACAGTTACATGTCTTGATTTTTGCCATTCTAACTGGGCAATGTTGTTTTGATTTGCGTTTCTTTTATGGCTAGGGATGTTGAACATTTCTTCATGTGTCTATTGGCCATCCTTCTTTCTTCTTCAGAGAAGTTTCTCTTTAAGTCTTTCGCCCACTTATTTATTAGGCAGTTGTTTCTTTGAGGATTTGTTGTTGGGGGGTTTAATTTTTTGAGTTCCAAGTATATTTTAGATATGAGACCCTTGTCTGTTGTATGGCTAGTAAAGATCTTCTCCCAATCTGTGGGCTTTCTATTGGTCTTGCTAGCTATGTCATTTGCCCTGCAGAAGCTCTGCAACTTTATGCAATCCTATTTGTCCAACCTTTTTTTGATTTGTTGTGTTTCCGGGTCTCTATTCAAAAAATTTCAGCCTGAGCCAAGGAGACCTAGGGTTTCTCTTATTCCATCCTGTAATGTTTTCAGAGTGTCTGCTTTGACTTCAAGGTCTTTGATCCATTTGGAGTTGATTCTGGTGCAGGGTGATATATAAGGATCTAGCTTTAGTTTTCTACATGTAGTTAACCAATTTTGCCAGCACCATTTACTGAAGAGGCTGTCTTTCTTCCATTGTATTGTTTTAGCTCCCTTATCGAAGATTAGATGGCTATAGGTCTGTAGGTTCATTTCTGGGTTTTCAATTCTATTCCATTGGTCCTGAGGTCTGTCACAAGAAGGTTTTTTTTTTTTTTTTTGGGGTGCGGGTCCAGTCGTGGGACCTGAACTCTGGGCCTGGGTGCTGTCCCTCAGCTCTTCAGCTCAAGGCTAGCACTCTACCACTTGAGCCAGAGCACCACTTCTGGGTTTTTTCTTTTTGCTTATGTGGTGCTGAGGAATCGAACCCAGGGCCTCAGGCATGCAAGGCAAGCACTCTACCACTGAGCCACCTTCCCAGCCCAAGAAGATTTTTTTTTTAATCTTTCTTGCTAGTGTTTTTAATGTACTTATAATACATTGTGTGAGTCTTTTGTTTCTATTGTATGTTCTTCTCCCATCAAATTCACTGAATTTGATGCTGGTGCTCTGCACCTTGCATATATATATATTTGTAATTTGGAGAGGGGAAGGGAAATAACAAAATGCTGAAATAAGGATACAGGCTGACCCATTGTGATGATGTGATGTACAGGACACTATATTGAAAATGAACTTTACAATGTTGGGGATGGGGAGGGCAGGAGGAGTTGGGGAGGTGAGGAGGGAGGTGATGGTAGGGGGAAAATAAAGGAGGAGATAATCCTCGCTATGAAATGTATTCATTACCCTACTCATGTAACTGTAACCCCTCTGTGCAACATTTTTACAATTAAAAAAAAAGAAATGAAGACACTTAGAATCTAGAAAGACAAATGACCTACCCAACATCTCACACTAAATATCAGGTCAAGTGGCTCTTCTGCAAGACCAGAGTTCTGTCAGCACGTGGCGTGTGCTGTCCTGAGCCCAGGCCTGTTGGTTCCACCTATGACTTCTCTCTATGCATCTCCTGTCCTCCATGCCTAGACTCAAGTGGGATGGGCACCAGTACACCATGCTGGAGTCCCATTGACAGAACCTATTCCCATGCTCTTTGTGTGGTCCCTCTTCATGTCCCTGGACTTGAGAAAAAGCAACAGATGCAATCTTTTCTTCTTACTTATAAAAGCAATTTGGGTACAGAAATGTGGAGAATATACAAATGAACATTAACTTCTCCCCTGATGAGACGTATGTGCATTTTCTTCCAATAATAGTCATGCCCTCTTCATTGGTACAGATCTGTGCATATGTGTGTATACATATAGATGTATTATTAAATAAGTTTGGGGGTGGAGGCTGGGAAAGTGGATCACCTTAAAATGTGCTCATGTTGAGTGCATTGGTTCAAAAGCTTCTCCTTTTCATTTAATGCATTGGGAGTATTTATATTCCAGAAATATCTTTCGTTTTGAATACTTGTATGATATGCTACTAAAGTATTTACTTGTGAGATGCTTAGAATTCTATATACATATACATACATACTTGTGAGATGCTTAGAATTATATATACATATACATACATACATATAACATATATAGATATAGATATATAAATATATAGGTATAGATATATTGCACAGAGAAGTTACAGTTCTGGGTTTTCAGTCCTATTCCACTGGTCCTCAGGTCTGTTCTTGTGCCAGTACCAAGCTGTTTTGATTACTGTGGTTTTGTAGTAGAGTTTGAAGTTTGGAATTGATATTCCTCCAATGCTGTTCTTTCTATTAAGGATTGTTTTGGCTATTCGGGGTCCTTTATTGTTCCATATGAGTTTTTGGATTGCTTCTTCTATTTCATCGAAGAATGAGGTTGTAATGTGGATTGGTATCGCATTGAATTTGTAGATAACCTTTGGCAGTATTGCCACTTTCAGGATGCTAATCCTCCCAATCTAGGAGCATGGGAGGTTTTTGACCTTGCTTAGTTCTCCTTTAATTTCCTTTTTTAGGTTTTTAAAGTTTTTGTCATAGAGATCCTTCACCTCTTTTGTTAAATCCTATTTTATTTTTTTGTGGGGCTAATATAAAAGGGGTTGCTTTCTTAATTTCAGCAGCACTCTTCTCATTATTGGGATACAGGAAAGCCATTGATGTCTGAGGGTTAATATTGTACCCTGCTACTTTGCCAAAGTTTCTGGTCAACTCAAGTAACTTGGGAGTAGAGTACATGGGGTCCTTTAAATACATGTCATCTGCAAAGAGGGAGAGTTTTACTTCATCCGTCCCTATTTGGATCCCCTTTATGTCTGCATCTTGTCTTATTGGTCAGAGTCACATAGTGGGGCTACCAGTGAGAGCGCCACCATCTTCCTCCACTACCTCATTCTTCTTATTGAAGAAATTAACTGTTATTGAATCGGCGCAACTATCGGTTAAATTTCATTATGTGGTAACTGTTACCTCATTGTTACAAGCAGCAGTTAAATTATGTTACGTGGAATATTTTTGCTCTCCTGATAATGATTTTAATTCTTATTTGGCACACATGACTTAGGGAACTATTCCAAGGCAACCCATCCATTAAATGCATTTGTAAATTTAGTATAGAAATGAACGAAGTAGCAGCCAGAGGGGAGAAGTAAAAACTGCCTTTAATGGAATTCCTGGACTTGTTATCAATTTCAAGATCCATCAACTCCCTTCCTTCAATTTCCACCAATTTCAGATCAACCCATGTCAATCCCAGACAGACTGTGATCAGTATCACCGGGTGCTGGGACACTTGTCTGCAGATTTCTCTCCTCGTGCCCTCATTAGAAACACATCGAAGCCAGCCCTGGGAAGGAAAGTCTGTGAGACTCTGATCTCTAATAAACCACTCAGAAAACCAGAAGTGGCACTATTGTTCAAGTGGTAGAGCACTAGCCTAGAGCTGAAGAGCTCAGGGACAGCGCCCAGGCCCTGGGTTCAAGACCCATGACGGACAGAGAAAAAAAAAGTTGTGAAGACGCAAGCCCAGGTCCTGAGGTCAATCTTGTACTGGAATACACTTAAAATATAAAGACTCTTTCATTCTTCCCTTCTTGTGCCTATTATTATTATTATTATTACTATCATTAGTATTATTTCTGGTTCTGGGACTTGAAATTCAGATCCTGGGTGAGATCACTGAGTTTTTTGTTGTTGTTGTTGTTTTTCAAAGGTAACACTACACCACCTGAGCCATAGCTCCACTTCTGACTTTTTGCTGTTTGATTGGAGAGGAAGGTTTTATACATTTTTATTCTTTTGTGTGGGGGGGGGGGCTGGGCTGACTTAGTCATAATTCACTCCTTGCTGCCAACCCGTGAGAGCCTTTCTGCAAAACCAGGCACGGTGTTCAACCCAGGTGTTCAGTGAGTTCTGTGGATACCATTGACGAGCCTGTATATCCAGACACGGGAGGCGGAGGCTCAGACCCGGTACATTTAGTGTCTTTGCGCATCCAAATCTGGCAGGCACAAATTTGCCTGTGTTGTGTAAGAAACGTTTACTCACTTGACATAGAAGTCCAGGACTATGTCGTCACATGCTCCACTGCAGCTCAGGTGACAGAAAAGACTTCTCAGTTTTCTGCCTTCCACAATCTTCACGTGGTCAGCTGTGATGGCGTAGGTGACCCAAGGCCCTGAATGAAGGTTTCTCCTTCCATGCCCCATTCCCCAACACTAGTGGTGCTCCTGGAATCTGCTTCAGATCCCCTGGAATGTTCCATCTGTGGTCTCTGAGCTACCAGAATCTGCTGTGAAGATTCAAATAAGTCCCTCTGAGAGCAATAGAATAGAATAGAATGGATAGGTATGGCAGGGAGAAGAACAGACAGAATGCACAGGATCAGAGGAAAGGGGAGAGGAGATGTCTGTGGGGAATGATGGCACAGAGTACTGTTTGCACTAGCAAAAGACAATGTTGAATTGCAACCCCTTTGTACACCTGCCTCAGCTACAATGATTCAGCTGACCACCTGTCAGGCTCACACTTGTCATCCAAGTGACTCAGGATGGGGAGATCTGAGGATGGTGGGTCAAAGCCAGTGCCTGGCAAGAAAGTCTGTGAGCCTCTTATCTCCAATAATCTGCTCAGAAAAAAAGAACCAGGAATGGAGCTGTGACTCAAATTGGTATAGCACTTGCCTTGAGCACGAAGAGGCTCAGGGACAATACCCATGCCCTGAGTTCAAGCTCCAGGACTGGCCAAAATAACTATAGATAGATAATACATCGATAGGTAGGTAGGTAGATAGTTAGATAAATAGACAGACAGACAGATAGAGAAAATGAAAACAAAAGGTCAACACCAAATTTCAAAAAAAAAAATCTGAGAGCATTCTGTTTCAACAGATACCATGCCAATCCCAAATCATCTGTCTTCCTGGTCAGTGCTACTTGACCATTTATTGTCCAACGGCGATAGAATGGCATAGTTAAGGGTGATATTTTTAGGAAGGGACTCACTGGTTCATAAGCTCTGACAGTCACACACACACACACACACACACACACACACACACACACACACACACACACACTCCTTCCCCCAGATCACGGTATCCATGGTACCTGGTTGGCTCAGAAATCTCTTGGCTTGGCATAAATCAGGCCACAGAGAAGAAAGCAACAGAAACTTCATCCTGCACCAGGTGCTGGTCTTCCTCCCCCTCCTACGGCCGCTACTGCTCCAGAGTAGGTCAGCCCTGGTGGGAATGTGAACCCATTTCTCTTTTCATACTGTTGTGCTGTAGGCAAGACTCAGAAATGAAGCAATGGCTTTCCCAGCTGTTGAGGATCTCTTCCCCCAAATATCCTGCTTGGCTTGTGCACACTGTCTAAGTTTCTACTTCATTAATCAGATTAGAATCAAGAGAAAGTTCAGTTGTACAAAAATGATTGTCCTTTGTGCAATTATCCAGCCTAGTGGTTGTGCGGCTAACACCGTCTGTGGTTGCTGTGATTTCTAATTCAATGATTAGAAATAACGTTGAACTCGGTAGGGAAGCCCAGTCACCCATGATGAACTCCATGTGAAACCAGATCTTCTGTGTGTGTGTTCAGTGGAGAATTAGCTCAAATTAAATGATACATTATGATCTCAGATTTGTTGCCCAAACCCAGCCAGACTTGTTGGGAGGTGATGACCTGGTGAAAACAGGACATAAACGGCTTCCTTCTTTTTTTATTTTTTTTTTATTGTGAAAATATTGTACAGAGGGGTTACAATTACATGGGCAAGATAATGAGTGCATTTCTTATCAAGCATTGTAGCCTCCTCCTTTGTTTCCCCTTCCCATCCCTTCCCATACTCCCCCTCCCCCGCCCCCCCATCCGCGCCCCGCTTCCCCCCCCCCCCACCAAAGTTGTAAAGTTCGTTTTTGACATAATGACTTGTGCTTCTCATTGTTGCAATGGGTCCACCTGTATCCCTATTAAAACAACTTGTTTTTCCCCTTCCTGGCTTCCTTCTTTAATCCGGGTTCCTGAGTGACTCTTCCAGAAAAAAAAAATATATACTTTTTATGGTCATTAAAAAGCCAATCAGGCTGGGAAGGTGGCTCAGTGGTAGAGTGCTTGCCTTGCATGCATGAGGCCCTGCGTTCAATTCTTCAGCACCACATAAGCAGAAAAAAAAAAAAAACCAGAAGTGGCGCTGTGGCTCAAGTGGTAGAGCGCTAGCCTTGAGCTGAAGAGTTGAGGGACAGCGCCCAGGCCCAAAGTTCAGGCTCCACGACTGGACCCCCCCCCCAAAAAAAAGCGCCATTGGCTCACACCTGTAATCCTAGCTACTCAAAAGGCTAAGATCTGAGGATCAAGGTTCAAAGCCAGCCCAGGCAAGAAAGACTGTGAAACTCTTATCTCCAATAAGTCACAAGAAAACTAGAAATGATGCTGTAGCTGAAGTGGTAGAGCGCTAGCCTTGAGCTGAAGAGCTGAGGGACAGAGCTCAGGCCCAGGGTGCAAGCCCCACAATCAACAAGAAAAAATCCCCAAAACACACAAAGGCACCCCCCCCCCCACACACATACCATTTGTTGCTCCATTGTTTTTTTTATAACTTTTTGATCATGGTCTAAACTTCACTATTTGTCATCCTTGAGGTTTACATTTCTCCAGGAAATCTGATTTCTCAGAACTGCATGGGAAGAGAAGAAATCTGACCTGTCATCTCAGCCTAAAAAATTTTCTTGAAAAAAAAATAGAACAAAAGAAGTAAACAACTTTTTTCCTTTGTTATTTATTTATAGTTTTAATTTCTCTTAACTTCTACTCTTGATTGAAGAAAGTATTATTAAAAGATTTTTTTTCTTTTGGCTCCTGCTTGTAGATAGAAACTAATGTATGGTGAACATATTAATTCCAAGTCAACGGAGGGCAAACAACCAGGATATCCATCCAAGGACTCATCCATTTGACAGTTGACCTTTTCAAACTCTTGGCTCCCACATGGTATCCTGAGGGCACTTCTTCACGCTGAGGAGCAAGCAACACTTCTCTCTCCTTTCCTTCCCCTACCTGTTGGTCTCCTGAAATGATTTCCCTAGGTTTTGAGTGTTGCTTACATCTCATTCTGCCTGACTATCAAACCATCACCTGAAAAGCTTGAAAATGGAAAGTTTCCATGGTGGGCGATGTATCTGTGAGCACACTCTATCAACCGTCTCATATTTGATACCAGCAGTTAGCAGACGTGCAACCCCCAGTGGACATGAGTTTCACTCTATTGTCACTTTATCCTGTCTCCCTAGGGCATTGGATGGATATTCTTGGGCCAGGAAGGTGGCTTAGTGATAGAGGGCTCACTTAGCATGCATGAAGCCCTGAGTTCAATTCCTCAGTATATCACATGGACAGAAAAAAAAGCTAGAAGTGGAGCTGTGGCTCAAGTGGTAGAAGGCTCATTCTTGAGCAAAAAGAAGCTCTGGGAAAAGTGCCCAGGCCCTGAGTTCAAGCCCCAGGACTGACAAAAAAGAGAGAGAGATGATTCCTTAAAATATTATACAAGAGTAAACACCTTTGCTTATGACCCAGCCATCCCATTCCTGGGCATTTATCTAAATAACCACAAACCAGGCCATGCAAAAGCTACCAGCACAACCATGTTCACTGTGTCATTTATCATAGCAAAGATGTAGCATTAACCCAGCTGCCCCTCAGTTGATGCATGGATCAAGAAAATTGTGGTATGGAGACACAAGAGGATGCTATCTATCCATCAGAAAGAATGATGCTATCTCATTAATAACAACATGGAAAGACTTGGAGAAAATTGAGCCAGAGCTGAAGAAACACAGGCCGCATGGTTTCCCTCATAGGTAATCATTAGAGTGTGACTAAAAATCTACCAGTAAACCCAATGGATAGTAAAAGACTGGGAAAAAATTACCATTGGACATGATGAATTAAAAAGGGCAGACACTAAACAGTTAGCCAGTGAGCCCAAAGGAAATTCTTAGGAGTAGGATCACAAGGATTCAGTAGCTATGAGCAGATAAAATGATGTTTATTGAAATGAACTCCAAGTAATGGAAACAAGAGGTTGTTATTTGTTTTCGTTTTTGTTGTTTTTGTTGGTTGTGGGTCTTGAACTCAGGGCATAGGCCACTGCCCCCTGAACTCCTTTGAACTTCAGGCTAGGTGCTTGACCACTTGAGCCACAGTGCCACTTCTGGCTTTTTTTGAGTAGCTTATTTCAAGAAATTGAATGTCAAAAGGGGAGACAGGGCAGATAGACCCTCACCATGTTAGTGACCTGTTTCTGGAAAGGACCAGAAGCTGATGAAAATGTGTGCACTGTGTTGATAGCTAAGTTTTCTGAAAAGCTCAGAGAGCAAATGAACGGATTTTCTTTATTTAATCTGTCCAAACAAAAAAAATCCTTGGGTCAATATGGGAGTTATGTTTGCTCAGTTGACTTGGGATGAGGACGTTTGCCAGTGTTGTGTGTGCACATCCACAGAGAGGAAGGGAGAACCGTCTTACAGAGCACTGACCTCAGAAAATCATTCGCCATAGCTAAGATAGGAAACCAACCCAGAAGCCACTCTGTGGATGAATGGATCAAGAAAATGGGGTCTAGGTATCCATTCATCCTTGGGTCCATCTGTCCGTCCATCCGTCTGTCTGTCTGTCTGTCTGTCTATCTATCTATCTATCTATCTATCTATCTATCTATCTATCTATCTATCTATCTATCTATCTATCTATCTATCTATCTATCTATCGACCTCTATCTGTCTGACCGTAGGTCTATCTATCATCTGTCTATCTATGCATCCATCTACCCATCTATCAGTCTGTCCATCTAGCTATCTATGCATCCATCTATTCATTTATCCATCTGTCCATTCATATATCCTCTCTCTCGCCTGCTCATTCAGGTATGGGATGCAAGAAATAATTTCAATTAAAAAAAATTTCACAGATTGGCTTGGTGACCTAACATACGACCAATTTTGTAGAATGTGCTGAGAAGAACATCTGTTCTGAAACTGTTGGGTGAGAGAGTTTCTGTAGATGTTGATTAAATCTAGTTGTCCCCTGTAGCTATTTAGGCCTGCGCTCTCTTTGCTGAGATTTTTGCCTGGATGATCTACCAAGAGGTATATAGAATGGAAACAAATTATATGTGTATATATATATATATATACGTATATATATGTAAATCATATAGTGTTTATATATAAAAATATATAATATATAAATCATATATATTTATATATGTTATTTGAAATTGGTAATTAAAATCTATAGGAAATGGTAAAGAGTAAAGCAATATAATAAACAAATACCTAAGTAATTTTTAAAAAATCATGGAAGTCTCTGGAACTTTTACATAAAACTAAAATTTATTCTATCTGATCTTAGGATTGCTGCTTCAGTCTATTGTATTGAAAGGTTGTATTCCAACCTTTCATTTTGATGATGTATCTGCTCCTTTTTGCCAGATTTGTCTCCTGTCAACAACAGGTGGATGGGTTTTCGTTTAAATCCAAGTACCCAGTCTGTATCTTTTAATCAGAGAATTAAGTTTGTTAACACTGGATCTGCTCTTTCTTCCTGCTCGGAGGCCCTGTCTTCCAGTCCATCAGTTTGGCCACAGAGACCTTCCACCTTATTGTTTTCATTCTGTCTTTTCTGTCTGGTCATTTTCTGAGGGCTGCTACCTCTTCTTCCAAACATTAGTTTGAGGATTTCCAAAGATCTCTTTAATCATGAATACAATGCTTCTTGACCCCTTTGAACTCAGACCCTAGACGCTGTCCCTGACCTTTTTCCTCTCAAGTTTGTTGCTCTACCACTTTGAGCTATATATATATATATATATATATGGTGCCACTTACAGTTTTCTGGTGGTTCATTATTGGAAATCAGAGTCTCATGGCTTTTCCTGCCTAGGCTGGCTTAGACCACAATCCACAGATCTCAGTCCAGGAAGACCCTAAGGAGACAGGATAAAGTGACAATAGAGTGAAACTCGTGTCCACTCGGGGTTGCACATGTGCTCACTGCTCGTATCAAATATGAGAGGGTTGATAGAGTGTGCTCACAGACGGACACATCACCCACCATGGAAACCTTCCATTTTCAAGTTTTTCAGGTGAAGGTTTTATAGACAGAATGAGATGTAAAGAAACATTCCAACCCCAAGGAAATCATTTCAGGAGACCAACAGGTAGGGGAAGGAAAGGAGAGAGAAGTGTTGCTTGCTCCTCAGCATGGAGAAGTGTCCTCAGGACACCATCTGGGAGCCAAGAGTTTGACAAGGTCAACCGTCAAATGGACGTGTCCTTGGATGGATATCCTGGTTGTTTGCCCTCCGTTGACATGGAATTAATAAGTTCACCTCCACTCATTTCTATCTACAAGCAGGAACCCCAAAAATATCTTTTAATTGCACTTTCCTCAACCGAGACTAAAAATTAATTTAAAAGAACGCTACAAATAAATAAATGAATAAATAAATAACAAAGGAAAAAGTTGTTTATCTGTTTCTTCTGTTTTTTTGTTTTGTTTTGTTTTTCCAAGATAATTTTCCCTTTTAAGGAGGGGGGGTGACAATGCTCGACAAGATGTAGTCATTACCTTGCTCATATAACTGTCACCCCTCTGTACAGCATCTCTACAATAAAATATTATTTTTTAAAAAAGATAATTTTCAGAGCTGAGATGAGCCAGTTAGATTTTTTTCTTCTCCCATGTAGTTCTGAAAAATCAGAGGGCTCCTAAATTTTTCTTGATTTCCTTCTTGATTTCTTCTTGATTTCAAGAAGCTATAAAAAGTGGAACAACAAATCGGGGGTGTCTGTGTATTTTTATAAGCATAAAAATATTTTTTCTGGAAGAGTCAGTCAGGAACTGAGATTAAACAAGGAAACTGGGTATGCCATGTTTTCATGATGTCATCATCCCCAAGAAGTCTGGCTGGGTTTGGGCAGCAAATGTGAAATCAGAATGGATCATCTATGTCTTACGTCAATTTTGAGCTAATTCTCCACTAAACACATACACAGAAGTCCTGATTTTACATGGATTTTATCATAGTTGACTGGGCTTTCTACTGAGTTCAACCTTATTTCATTTCATGCACAAAATTTCAATAATTTTAAACACATTTCATTTTCAGACTATACTCAAAGTTAATAGAGGAAAATAAAAGGATAATCCCCTCTCAAAAATAAACTTTAAAAGGCTGGGAAGGTGGCTCAGTGGTAGAGCACTTGCCTTGCATGACTGAGGCCCTGGGTTTGATTCCTTAGCACCACATAAGCAAAAAGAAAAAAGCTGGAATTGGTGCTTTGGCTCAAGTGGTAGAGTGCTAGCCTTGAGCTGAAGAGCTGAAGGACAGCGCCCAAGCCCAGAGTTCAGGCCCCACAACCAGACCCAAAAAATAAAAAATAAAAAACTTTAAAGCACAAGAGTCACCTGGAACTGAATGATTTTCAAGAAACCATAAATCTACAGATAAAATTAAAGAAACATTCTAGAAGAAAGGTACACAAAAGTGTATCTGTGGGATAGTTGGCTTTTCTGGTTGTTATCATAGGATTCGTGTTAGTGTCTGTTACTCGGAAAGTGTAAGTTCACAGAAGGGATGGGTTAAGAAATATGGATGACAGTGTTAGACACCCTGTATTCATATACTGTTTGTAGAATGGGAACTTCTTTGTACAACCATTTAAAGATAATTAAAACAAATGTATGCTCACGTCTCCATACAAACATGACTTGGAGCTGTCTCATCCTTACCCAACCAATGTCACCCCTTCCAGAATTCTTCCCCTATCACTACCACCCCCTCTATTTATGATCTTGATCAATGTCATGCTTTCCAACTGATCTTCTTTTCAATATATTTCATTTTCCTTTATTGGGTGTTTCATGTTATTTCTGGAGTTACATGAGATTAAACCACAATATGTAGGGTGGTTTTCTGTCACTTGAAGCATAGGACCAGTGCTCATTTACTTATATATCAAGATAGGTAGATAGATATGCAGGTAGACACAAGACAGATGTAGAGAGAATATAGATAGATAGATGGATAGACAGGTAGGGAGATAGATAAAAATAAATGATAGATGATAGAAAGAAAGAAAGAAAGAAACAAAGAAACAAAGATAGGCAGTCAGACAGGCTGTCAGGCAGACAGATAGAAGGATAATAGATAGATAGATAGATAGATAGATACATACATACATACATACACATACATACATACATACATACATATATGCACACATACCTACATATACATACACATACACAGACACACAGATAAAATCATGGCTGGCTTGCACTCACTCTCAGGATCGTGTGTCCTCTGTCCCTGTGTCCACTGGGGTCACAAACACCACTCTGACAGTGAGGGATTTCCCACTTATGTTGACCAGGTCTGAAGCGCCGCCATGGAGTGTGTGTTGGGTTGGATGCATTGTCTTCTTCTTTCCTGACAACCTCACAGGTGTGGTGGAAATGGGGAGCATGCAGGATGCCAGTCTCTCCACAGGGTCAGCATCACCTCCACCAAAATAGAGTTGCCTGGTCGTTCAGATCTGTGTTTCCCCCTGTAGGTGAAGCCATGGGTGCTTCTCCCTGGACTTCCTTCTTCATCCCTTCTTCTTCTGATCTTGATACTTCTCAGAATGACTTAATAAACTGATTGCACATGCATGCATTTCTGTCTCGGGAAAATCTGTGCTCCTGGGGCCATGACTAGCATCCCAGATGCCCTCTTTACATGAGTGGATCCAAAACACGCATTACCAGCGCTCAATGGATGGGCAGAATTCACACAGATCCACACCCCACCAAGACATGAACGTGAGGATTGCATGGAAATGGATAAACTGAGGTTCCTGAGACGGATTCCTTCCAGAAAACTCTATCTTTTCCTAACCATTCCTGAAAAGTAAAATTAAATTACACCTGGAGGCTAAGACTGAGACTGAGAGAAAAAAAATCACTATTAATTGAACAGTGATAAAACAAAATGGTTCCCATCCCTGAGGAATCCAGTATTTTCTGACATTTTTCCGATTCTGAACTTGGGGTTTACTCATTTGAAGAGATTCTGTGTCCTCACCTTTAGATGTCACAAGCCTTTCTTTTGGGTTAGTTTTCATGATGTCATAGTATTTGGAATTTTCCAGATTTATGTACTGTGGATTCCCCTTCCCCAGTCAATGGGGTGTGTGTGTATGGGGTGGATTCCTATTTTGTTGGGTTAAACATTTCCAAACACCACCCTATCTTTCCAGGCAGCAAGAGTTGAGACCAAGGCTGGCTAGAGATTTCACTCTACTCTACCCTTTGACTGGGTGACTGTTCTCAAGTTGCTGAAGACTGTGATCATGAGGCTAGGTATTGGTGGCTCCTGGTTATTATCTCAGTGACTCAGGAGGAGGGGATCTGATGATCACATTGTGAATTAGCCTCTCTCCAAAAAATCATCTTTCCTTATCGAACAAATAAACCTAAGATGAGATGTGAAGGTCACAGGGTAGAGCTTCAAATAAGATTGGAAAATCTGAGTCACTCCAGCCGTCTCATTATCAACATCTCCATTCCATCCCCCACTTCCCAATTTTTGTTTGGCCAGTCCTGGATCTTGAACTCAGGGCCTGGACTCTGTCCCTGAGTCTCTTTTTGCTCTCTACCACTTAAAACAGAGCACCACTTCTGACTTTTCTGAGTAGTTGATTGTAATTCATCTCTAAAGGAGAAGGAGTTACTCTTCTGTGACTTAGATCTGAAGACTCCACTCTGCCTTTTGCCCATCACATCACTGTTAGGCTCTTGGTCAGAAAATTATGTGCAAAGCTCATCTGTGCATGCTGTCAAAAGCACACATCCACTCCGCCAGCACCTCCACTTCTGTCCATAAAGTCCATAGGTATTGACGACTGACTCTCCCACCTGGGGTTCACTGTGATCTTCATCCCATGGTTAGAAAGTTAATATCCTCAGGGGTATTTTTCTCCAACTATCACTTGAGGAATGTGATCAGTCCATAGGAGTGTCTGATCAAGAATGTTCTAAGAGACATCTAGAGGAGTCACTCTTTCTCTAATGGACAGAGAAAGACATTGAGTTAATACTTTCCTTTTATTTAGAACATGTCCTGGGACTTGGACTCAGGGCTGGGCTGCTGTGTCTTAGATATTATTTTTCTCCCTGATAACACCCTACTGGTTGAGCCACATCTGCACCTGTGTCCTTTGGGTGGTCAGCTGGAGGAAAGAGACTCCAGGACTTTCACATGGGCTGGGATGGCCTGGAACCTTCCATCTGATTCTAATGCCATCTGTCCCCAGGACTTCACTTTTCCCACCTGAGTGTTAAACGAACCCTAATAGCAAGGAAGCATCACCATTTCACCTTCAACCGGAATGAAGGAGACTCGGTTGCCCTTCCATCAAGTTCTCTAGCTCCCAAGTCAGAGAAAATGAATAATTGTGTACATGGAAGTGCTGATCAGGTCATTGTGTTCCCAGTAAACATGACAGTCCTCAGCTCACCATGTTCTTGCTGCTCATTTACCTGGTGATCTGGAATATTCCTTCCAGACCACCTGTGCCAAGCAGGATATTCGGGGGGGGGGGGGTTGGAGAGGGGAAGAGTCAACACCACTCGATGGTGAGCACTGATTTGTGCATGGGGGAGACTGACTCACAGGAGAGTCCCATAAAACCTGGAGGAGACACCACCCTCCCCAACTATGGAGAGACAGAAAGCCCCACAGCATGAGAGTCCTGCTGCTGCCTCTGCTGCTTGCATGGACATGTGCTCAGCAGAATCCTCAACTGCATCAGTACCAGGTAACCTGAATATGGTGATTGGGGAAGTAGTGTGTGTAGGGAAATTTTCTGTCTGAGTGTCAGTGTGTCTGTCTCACATTTGCTTTTGTGCATCAATCACACTTTATTAATATGTTGTTCTGTATGTCTCCATTCAACAATCAGTTCTTACATTTTCATTGGACAGTAAATATAAAACATATATATATTTGTGATACATATTTGTGATTTTTGCAGTGATATTTCATATAGGCTTAGGCATTGAATTTTTATAATTGTGTGTGTGTGTTACTTTAACAAACAGATTTCCATGGAGGTCTAGAATCTCCTCCTAAAAATACACCTTTTTCCTGAATCTCTCCCTCTTCAAATGTATTAATAAAATGCAGTTAAGAATCAGAGACTCTGAATACTCCCAGTAAATTGTCATCTAAAAGAAGCAGAGCCTGGTAGCTCAGAGTCTGGAGAGGGAACGCTTCAAGTCATTGCAAGCAGGTTACTTGAATCCATGAGTGTTTGGGGACAAAAACTGAAGATCTGTCCTCTAACCTGCCCAATGGGGTGTTTCAATGGCACACCTAGGCCTTAGCAGCTGATAATGAAGAGCAAATCCTGGAGGGTGGAGAACTGAGACTCTATCTACGCAATCTTCTGTGTACTAGATATTGTGATATATTACGCCTCCAGTTTTATATCAAGTAAGTTGTGCCTCCTCCACAATACGGTCTTGATGCCCTGACTCCTGACTTCTCTTTTTAGTCCAACTATTACTTTATTTATATTACTCTGCTTATTTATATTACTATGGAAAAAGACAACCAAGCAGTTCTGTTCCATTTTGAAAAAAATTTCCAATCAACACCAATTATGTGGTGACAAGCAACTGGGAATGGTGACATCTTTGGGTCAAGACTGACAAGAAAAAATGGGCTCTGGTGCTACAGTTCATCTCCAACAAGAATATGTCACAATGGCCAGCACAAGCCATACTAACATTGAGCCTTTAGCGCTGGGCACAGATTCGGATCTCTTCTCTGAAGCTAGCAAATCAAGTGAAATAACTGGGTTTAAAAAGTTTTAAAATGAAGCCCAAATAAGTTGTAAAACCATGCTCCTGACATAGTCTCCATCAAAGTTTACATGAAACACACCTTTTCCCACTCTAATAGCCCCAATTTTTTTCCTCACATAGCGTACCATGTAGCTGCAGGACTCTTCTGCCTCAAGATGTAAACAAAGTGAAAAAAACAATAGCATGTGCATCATATTCTCTACACACTGCTGTTGGATGGAAAATACCAAATTAAAAAAAGAGAGAGAGAGAGAAAGGTTCCATCTTAGATTCTCACAACCTCTTGTTCCGCAGTTCATGAATCTGACTCTGATGATAAGGTGACAGTGTATGTAAGTAGATTTGTTTTCAGTGAAGGAAACCTGGGAAAAGATGGATTTACCTCTTTTTCTTGGAGAGTTATCTGATGGTACATGCTCCTCAAAGCCCTCACTCTCTCGAACTAGGGCACGTTCCAGGATCACACAGCCTTCCTTATAATGCTGGCTGTCTTCAGTGGCAAACTCATAGATCCATCCTAGTTTGCTATTGCAGTTTTTGCAGCTCACATCTCGAGCCATGTGGAGGCCAGTGAGCATGACTCGATCTTGAACTTCACTGTACTGCAGATTAACTACCTTGTTAAAAAGAAATGCTCTACCAGTGGCACCTGTAAACCGAGTGGAGATGAGTTCTGAGCGGTTTGTGAGGATCATACCACAGTTTGCACAAGAAGACAGGTGAGTACCACCAATATGATCAAGGAAAATTCTTCCCATTTTGCTAGCTGAAGTTCTAAAAACCTTGCATTTATGAGAGTCACATAATACAAATAAAACATTCAACAGACCCTGGTTCTGGTGGCTCACACCTGTAATCCTAGCTATTCAAGAAGGCTGAGATCTGAGGATCACAGTTCAAATCCAGCCCGGAAAAATCTGTGAGACTCTTATCTCCAATTAACCACCAGAAAACTGGAAGTGTGCTGTGGCTCAAGTGGTAGAACGCTTGCCTTGAGCTGAAGAGTTCAGGAATAGTGCCTAGGCCCAGAGTTCAAGCCTCATGACTTAGTGGAATCTCAAGTCCCCTCAGCCACATGCTTCTGAAATGGAGTGAAAGCTTTCACAGATGTCCTTTCTCTGTTGATTCTTAGGAACTTTACTGTGTCCCACAGTAGGAAAAAATGGGTGCTTTGTGGTACTTATCAGTCTCCTCTTGCTGGCAGAAATATAAGAAATGAAGGGACAGAAATCAGGAAGAACACTTGAAACCTTCCGAAGCATCTCAAACTCTTGGTGCCACCATTCTATGTCTTAAAGTAAGTGCTTTTCTTCCTTCAGATTTTCCATCTGTCAAGGAGATCCAGAGCGGCGGTGAGGTCGGCCCTGCCAATGACTCCTCGCTCCTCACCTGGGTCGAAGCCCCTGACTTTTCTTTTGCAGCCAAGTTTGCAAGGAAGTATTTGCATTTGGTGGGGAATCTGAGGACCTGTACTTTGTCAGGAATCTACTTTCATAGACTCTGATGTCCCAATCCTCATCTAAGGCCCTGTGGAATCACAAGCCTGGCTTTTCCTAGGAGGTCTGCGGCTTAACCACCATGCAGTACATTAACTAATCCACCATAGACAAAAGAACAGGATAGAAAGAGCTTTCCTTGTAAAATGGGAAGGATATGTCATTAGATTTTTTTACCCTTTGGCCTGGTTTTGAGTCTTCACAACCTTTAAGATGGTAGCTATGAGCTTCTGAACAATGAGGTTGAAGAACTGAGTTAACATCATAGATCTAATCACCAAGATTCTCCATATGACAAATTCTCAGTATAAGAAATATTATAAACACATTTAAGGAGAACAATATTAAAAAGAAGAAGGTGTGTATGTCTGTTTTGGAGGGGGGGTTGTGGGAGTTTTTCTCTGGATGTTGTATGATTTCCATAAAGATCACAGATAAAACACTCACAGTAAGTATTTGCTATCTTCACAAGCTTACATTGAAGAGCTAGTGGTGAGTATGGGTGCTTGGGGAGTAAGAGCAAGAACAAGATAGAGGGGAAAGCCGTAGAAATGAGTGTGTACATGGATACACTCCCGGTGACCTGGAGGAAGGAAGCTGCAGGGTGTACTTTAGATCTCATCCCTGGCAGGTGGATTCCTTCATTTCCCTCCCTACCAGTGTGGATGAATGGACAGTTTTGCAAATTATCTGTCCTAGATAGAAATGAAATTTCAAAAACCACCACTCTGCAGGGATGTGGCGGGATTCTGAAAAACACTAGAGTTGTGCACAGGAAGGAGTTCCTAAAGCAAGGAGGGAAAAAACCCCCAACAAAGTGATAACTGCCCAGGGTAGAAATCTGATACATAAATCAGCAGAGCACCCAAAGAGTGGACATAGGAAATTAATTGTAAGACAGTATGTAATCTGAGGTTCTCAAATTACATCTGAATCATCCAATATTTCATAACTGGTGCAAATGTGTGCAATTATGGTTAAGGATAAAAGAACTACTCTGTTCGTCATTGTTGTTGTTGTTATGTTAAAGGACTGGTTCTGAGTGCCGACATGGTTTTTCCATGCATTAAAAGGAAACATGGTGTTCATAAAATACTGAGTATCTGGTGGTCTTTGGGGGTAAAGTCGGATCTCCCTCCACTTCTGTTTCCTAGTGGGTAGACAGATTTTGCAGATGAGGGGTGGTTCTTAGACACATTCTGCCCCCAAGGACCGAGTCCATGTGAACAAGATGTTGAACCTTGCAAGGGCTCAAGCCCAGTCCACCTCCCCATAACTCCTTCTGTTTCCCAGCCTTCCGTGTTGCTATGGATGACATTCAGGGTCCCTTGGCAGAATTTGTGATTTCTCAGTGCGACAGCAATGAGGGGGGCTGGAAAGGGACTGGAAACCTGAACAACTCTTTGAGGACAAGAATTGCCCCACCTGTAGTGGGACTGTCTCCCCTTATATTGGACCCCACTCTGCCACAGGGAGTTGTGGAAGTGCTTCAAGCACACAACCTCCAAGCAGCAACTGTGCTCATGAACATGAATGCCATGCACCATCAATTGCCCTGAATTTTGAAATGTTCGTCTTGAATTTGTAGACTCAAGAAACAATGTCATTCAAGTGTTGAAAAACACAGGAGTATTCGTCATTCAAAATTGTCAACGTGGTTGACAGACAAAACCACAACAGTGATTTTGCTGGCAGGTAAGTAGGGCCGTGTGTGGCTGTGAGGCAGGACAAGCAGAAGCCGCATCTACATTGAGTTTACAGGGAGGAGCTGGTGCATGCATGTGCTGTACTCTGATGATCCCTGCGGTGCTGACCTTCCTACAAAAAGAGAGGCAAGGTCATTGAATGTGGGTCTTGAGGAAAGGCAGCCAGCCTGGTGCTGGAGGCCTCTCACCCTGGTGCACAGGAGGCTGAGATCTGGAGACTGGGGTTCAAAGCCAGTCTAGGCTGGAAGATCCTTCAGACTCTTCTTATCTAACCAAACAACCAAAAAGCTAGAAGGGAGCCCTGACTCAAGTGTTAGAGGACTAGATATGAGTAACTTCAGAAGCTGTTAGGACAATGGAGGAGGAGGGAAGAGAACAGGCTGGACTCGATCGATCTTCCACAGGTGAGGAGTGTTTATTGAGATAGAGTAGCTGGGAGACTATGTGGAGTTGGGCTTTCTGAGATCTGGGCAGGGAGGCAGAGGAGAATGGAGAAGCCATTAGGTTGACAGCTTGGGCTTCTCAGAAGCACCCAAAGAGGGATGTTTACAGCTGGGCATTGCTGGGTCTCCCCACCTGCACATCAGCATGGGCCTCCATACCTGGAGTCCTGCCTGGGGTCCTATTTGTGTGTGGGACAATGGTGGGGGCAGGCTGTCAACCCTTCAGGAAAAACACCCAAGCCCTGCGTTCAAGTCCTCAACCCTTTAGGAACAACACCCAAGCCCTGAGTTCAAGTCCTTGGACCAGTACCACAACCACCAAAACAGAAACCAAATGCTAGAAGAGGAAACAGGAGAAAGAAATGGCAGTCAGCATCTATCTAAGAACAGGCCCAGAACCGGGAACAAGTGTTCATTGATGAGTCAGGGCCTCAAAGCCGAGGACCAAGAGCCCCAGCTTTGGGAAATGGTGCTTGTGTCACCTCAGATTCAAAGCTTGGAAAGCTGAGAAATCTTGTGATGGAAGTTGAGGACTCTAGGGAAAGTCACTCCTTTTAACAGGGAAATGTCACCAACCTCCACCTGCACCTGGCAACACAAGGAACTTCTGGGCTTGACTGTGGTGATGGGAACCATTGGATTGAGGTGGACAGATGAGGACCTGGCAGAATCCCTGGGTGGAGGCCAAGGGGACATGGTGGGATTCTGCATCAGGAAGCAGCACAGAGGACCTCAGAAGATGCATGAGGAACTCAGTAGTTCTCCACTGAATGTGGAAGGACAGAAGGGCAGCACCCATACTGAGAAGGAAAACTCGGTGCTGTGAAAGATCATGGAGGAAAATGGCATTCTGGGTGACCATATCCACTATGTTCTGGAGGAAGGTAAGTCACCATCCCTTTCCTCTCTAAGGAAATACTTATCAGAGTAGAGATGAGTGGAGTGTGTTCTTCATAGAGTTGTTCTGTCTGCCAGCTTCTACATGCTCAGAGTCAGGAGACATCCGAAGCAAAATGGAGCCGGTGCTCTAACCTTCCCTTCCCTTCTGTCTTTGCAGATGATTGTCCTTTAAGTGATACATTTGAAAAGATTATGAAGTTGATTGTGTAAGTTGCCAGTGGTAATTACTCACAGTTAGTCTCTTATACATGGTGGTCAGCTTCAGTTGGATGAGTGTATACTTCACATGTAAATCACTGACACTGGCTTAATGGGACTTAATATTTTCTGTGTGTTCTGTCACTAGGGATTATTTCCAAATAAGGCTGGGATAGTAACAAATGATGCTTTGCTCTCCTTGTGGCTTTTCTGGGGCTCATGGGAGATGGGAGTCTCCTGGACATTGTGGAATTGGCTGTCCTTTGAAGCTTCCTGCTCAGGTCTCAGCCTCCTGAGGATGTATGCTCAGAAGTGTGAGCCAGCTGGGGCATTGAAGTGACTGTTACTTTGATTTGGGGAACTAGACTCACACAATCAGGAAAAAATAAGCTTTTGCAAAGATGAACCCTTCTGAATTCCAGTGCCTAATTACATTTGCATTCTCCAATTCCTTACAGTATAGAACACAGTACTCAAAGTCTTATAGTACCCTCATATATACTTTAATTCACATACTATGCATGATATATTCATGTTATAATATCTATCTATTTCTTTCTTTATTTGTAATGTTATATGCTCTTTTCATTATATATAATAAAATAAAATATATAAAGTATATATTTTATTTTTATGTTATATATATTTGTTTATGTATAAGTATCTCAATATGCTGTATATATACATATATATGTGTGTGTGTATATATATACATATATATATACATACATATAGTGTATTGAGAGACAAACACAGAGCAATACAAAATACCCAAGAGAAAGTAAAAGACAGTGGAGAAAGAAGTCTCAAATTCTGAAGCTACCTTCACATTGATTACTTTCCTAAGCGATTTTTTTCTATATAAGCCCATGAAATCTTCATAGAACTAGTATTCGGCCCATTGACTTTTTTGTCTGAATCAATCCAGCATTCTCACAATCAACATCTCTATTCTCTCCCCCATCCCACTTGTTTTGGGCAGGTCTGGGCCTTGAACTCAGGGCCTGGACTCTGTCCCTGAATCTCTTTGTGCTCCAGGCTAGTGCTTGAGCCTCAGCAACACTTCTGGCTTTTTCTGAGCATCTGACTGAATTCCTCCTGCGAAGGAAGATGAGTTGCTCTTTTGTGTCTTAGACCTGAAGGCTCTACTCTGTGTTTCTACCATTGTTGTAAGGTGAATCATCCCAGAAACCACATTTTGGAAGATAGAATAAGGGAGTCTTTCTTTACTAAGAGTTAGCAGTCTGCAGGCTGCCCATTGTTACAAATGCCTGCAGCACCCAGCAAATACACATAACAGGGTTAGGAAACAGGCCAGAGAGGAAAGAAAGAACACAAAACAATACCAGCAAACCAGTTCAGCTCCAGTGAAGAGCTAAATTGGGAGACCATGATGATCAGAGATGAGCCAGGAAGACAGGAACACAGAACAAGGTCATAGAGACACATGTGGCAAGGTGTCACAGTGTCTGGGCTGGTCTGGGCCTAAATAGGATCAGGGAAGGGGGTGGGGCCACAGAAATTCCCAGTTTCAGGCACTGGAGTGACAGATTCAATAACCTATCAGCTAAGTGCCTGCCCATTACCTGAGAGGCAGGTGATGGGTAGAGGGCATTTCCTTCCCCCAGCATGAAAACAAGATGCCAGACTCTACCATCCACCATGTGGCCAAACATGGTGCTGGCTAGACCTGACCTCCTGACTTCATTCTTCCCTTTGTTTTCTTATGTACATGAAATCAAATCATTGATTTTTCTATAAGAGGGCTGAATTTGTGCCTGGGCTGTTTGCATCTGTAACATAAGGATTCTCCAGCAGTTAAAGTTGACTCCATATGGTTGGTACCCATATAGTCAAGGGACTTTGAACTTTCTTTCCCAGGTCAGGCAGGGTAAGGTTTACAAATCTATGTCCCACAGAAAGAATGTCCTGCAACCCAAGTCTTAGGTTAAGCAGCTCCAAAGCAATCTTTCACCAGGAATCAGTTGTAGGTGATGGAATGAGGAAAGAAGGAGTCCAGTCCACTTTAACCACAGTAGAAGTGGTCAGGATGATAATGCTGTAGTGTCCTCCAGATAGTGCCAGGCTGTCCTTGAACTTTATCCAAGGCGGTGGGCAGCATCAGCATCAGCAGCATCAGTAGTATCTCCCAGTGACTCGGGTAGATTGTCACACCTCCTGCTGGGTTACCTGTCAATTTCTGCACGAAGTGGTTAAAGAAGTTTTACCTGATTTCTGATTTTTGTGAAACTTCCCAGTATTTTTCTGCCTATACACTGGCTTTTTCAGGCTGGAATCCCACTGTTTTTTTTTTAAGGCAGTTTAGGCAGTGGCTCCTCCTGGGTAATTTATCAGGGTGACAACTTTTTACTAATCAGAGATATTTTAAAATAAGGCCAGGATTTTCTAGGCTTGAGCTTATAATTAATTTTTCCAAGTGCATACTTGTACACTTGTACAGTTGTTATCACTGCTTTTTATGCTTTTCCCTTTTAATTTATCCTGCCTCATTTTCCAGAAATCACTCTTGTCTCTTGATCTTAAGGGAGTTGATGGACAAAGATCCATCTTCTGCTGATCCTACCTAGCCAGGAACCTTTAACTTTACCCATTTTTAACAAGGGTTGCCAGGATCAGATGTCATTAAGAACACTATTTGCTCCAAATGGGAAATTATATGCATTTCATTTTTAACAACTGCACAGACCTTTTCTTGGGCTATAGCAGTGTAGCCTGTTTAGCAATCTGGTTTGATAAAGCATTTTTCTGGCTGGCTAGGAGAGCTGATCTCTAGTGACCCTAACAATGCCTGAGTTACCTGTGCAGGCCTTTAGACAGATCTCAAGAGGGACATAATCCCCCTCTGTATGGTATTTTCACAATAATAATAATAGGGACATAATCTCAGGTCCACGGAACTTTTCCTTTTCTGAACAAATAAATTTATGTGACTAGTGTCACCCTAAAAGTCACTGCCAATTCAGTCTTGAGCAGATATAGGGGGTTTGGGATTTAAGCTCTCCCAATGTTTTATAATGTTAGCTTTTCACTACCTGTTATCACAGATGACTGACAAGTTCCTGCCCAGTTATGAAATAAACAGACATGGGCATTGGAAAGGCAGGCTTACAAACTACCTTCCCATGACCTCCAGGCTCTGATCAATTTTTGAAGGGCCAAGTGACTCTAGGATCTGACACCATCTCTGGCATCCAAGTAGTGGCTTGTGACTGCCTCTGGATGCTCCATCATTGCCAGGGTCCCTGGAGTGCCTTTCTCCATGCTGGAATAAAAGCACCATTGGCATTTTACTTGGTTGGTCCCTGGACTTGAACTCAGGGCTTGAGCACTGTCCTTCTGCTCTCCAGCTCAAGGCTAGCACTCTGCCACTTTCAGGTCCAAAGCAACTCTCCTTTTCCAGCACTCTGCTGGCTGATTAGAGATGACAATCTCACAGGGACCTTTCCATTTCCTGGCTGGTTTCAAACCATAGTTTTCAGATCAACAAATCTTTAAAACCAGCCACTGTACTCCAATGAAAGCAACAAAGTTGGTCATTTGGAAGTAGTTCTATAAACATGGTCTTACCTGGAACTTATTAAGGGCCAGCTCCTCCACTTCTGCCAATAAAGATATTTACTTCAGACTCTGTTACCTGGGTTTGACTGTGCTCTTCATCCCATGACTAGAGCTTTAATGTTCCCAGGTGCATTTCCTTTCAACTGTCACTTGAGGTATGTGATCAGTCCATAAGAGTGTCTGATAAAGAATGTTCTAGGAAACATCTAGAGAAGTTACTGTTTCTCTAAGGGTCAGAGAAAGACACTGAGTTAATATATTTCTTTTATTTAGGACATGTCCTGGGACTTGGACTCAGGAATGGGCTGCTGTGTCTTAGATATTATTTTTCTCCCTGATAACACCCTATTTCTTGAGCCACATTTGCACCTGTGTCCTTTGTGTGGTCGGCTGGATGAAAGGTCTCCAGGACTTTTCTACCTGGGTTGGCTTTGAACCATGATTCCCCCACAGCTTCACTATTCAAACAGCTGGAGTTACAAGCATGTCCTTGGCCTGAGTAGCAAGAATCTCCTGCCAAATATGGAGATGGGAACATAGGCAGAAGTCAGGTCAATAATAAAAGTGACACAGTGTTGATGAAATCCCAGTGGGTTTTAACAAGATATGCTCATACACCTGTTTTCTAGAGGCTTGTCATCATAGCCCAAAGAGGACAGTTTTCATTTGACACACTGCAGGACACACAAGCAGGAGACACACACATTCATCTACCTCCTTCCCCTGCACAGCCCCATATTCCTGAGAAAATCTGTTCCACCTTCTAGGAATCTATTTTCCCCAAATGAATGGATAGCTGTGTACAGGAGTTACACTAGGGCTCCCTCCCCCACTTCTTCCACAGTGTCTTCCCACTTGGCCTGTTGTGATCCCACATGACAGTTTGGATTGTTTCAAAAATCACAGAAGTACTGAGGTGAATGTGCATTTTGTGGAGGCCGGTGTGAGATTTCATGGAGGATTTTATGAAAAGGCTGATGTTGGTTTTGAACCTTGACCCACTTGGGAGGGCTAAGTGTTTGGGGTGGTCACCCCTGCCTCACATACTCATGGTCATGCGATTTCAACATGATCTTCATCATCCCCTTGGTATTTATTGTAGTGGGAATCCTTATGTGTGGAAAAATCAACTCACACTAGATAGATAGATAGATAGATAGATAGATAGATAGATAGATAGATAGATAGATAGATAGATAGATAGATAGAAAGATAGAGTTCAACTTAGTACTCATATCCATTAGTATAGAAGCCTCATGATCAGATTTTCTTAGGACTCCTGGAGAAAAAATGAGGAAGGGAGGTTGGTGGAATATGACTTCAAGTGGAAGCGCTTGCCTTTTGACCCTGACAGGCAGGTGTTACTACTGTCCTTGCTGTCCACCTTACTCAATCAGGTCCCTTCCACTGACCCCCAGAAAACATATACCCATAGTGGTTGGAAGACAGCCTGAGACTCAGGCCAAAACTTGCAGATACACACAGGCTGTGGAAATCTTGAAAACCTCTCCTCAAGATTGCTTTCTCGCCTCAACTCAAATAAAGTTTCCACTATTACCCTTGACCATGCCTCTGGGTCCAGGATTGTGTCATAATCACCAGGATTCTCTCTCTATCCTGGCTGGAAGGAAGGAAGAAAAGAGAGAGAACCAAGGTGAAATCCAACTGACCAACAGGTTTTCATGGGGCTGAAATCCTGGGGAAAAAAAGCAAGTCTCCTTCATTGTGACTGAAGGGAGTTTATGAAGCTTCCTGAGAACTTGAGTTCCCTATCTACTAGGAAGAAACAGTGGAGTCCTGGAGGGGGGAGGAAGATGGCAGTGGACTGAGATGGAGGTTGGGAGGGAAAGCGATCTGATCCTGAAGATTCTAGAAATTAACACAGATTGGTGGACTTTGAGCAGGAAATATGAGCCTTGGCTAGTTCAGTGCCCATCACCATCATTTTCCAATAGAGATGCACGTCACTTGAGTTTCTCCTCTGGAAATCAGAAGACAAACGAGAAGGAAGGAGACAGTGGTGGTGTCATTCTGAGGCCAATTTTTGCCTCCATCCACAGGGGAAATTGGCCTGGGATTCTGCACCAGATCAGAAGTGCTTTGCCGTAGTCACTGCAGTCATTCCAGGAAGTTGTCCCCTGAAGGAGAAATCAGTCTGCATTTTAGAAGATTATAACACATGACTAGTTTTGCATTTTGCTCAACTTCTTCACTCAGAGATTCTGAGAACTTCTAGAACACGAGAAGAGGAAGAATTTGTAAGAAGTCGATGTCAATCCAACCCCTTCTTGATAAACTTACTGGAATCATCAACATCCACCGTGAAAATACAAATAAACTTCTAGTCATAGCTGTACCCTGAGCCTAAGCCATCTCAAAAAGCAACCACATCCAAAGGAACAGAAAGGTTCAGATGCATATAATTATGAAAAACTGTTAAACAATGTAGACATGGGATGGCAGGTACAGATTTTGCACCCACCTATATTGTTCATTAGTTCAAGTGACTTTGTGAAATGTACAGTTTTCAAGTCAGGCACTTAAAACCTAGTTTTCTATCCTGTTTTGGAGAATATTTCTTACATAGCACAGAAAGCAATCATCCTGATTGCAAAAGAGTGAGAGCAAGCAACTTCTCTCAAAAAGGGATTCATTCAGCTTCTTGTAATAATGGGCATTATTAAATAGAGAGTCCAAGGTTTTCTCTCTCTCTTAATACTTCTTATTTAAATTATTTGCATAATGGCCAATGAATATAGGACTAGCATGATTTCAGATTCTCAATATACTGTGCTTACTACGTATGGATTTAATCATTTACTACCTATGTATTTTATTCAATATGGTGGAGGTGAGCTGTGGGTGTGTTTGACTGGACTACTATCAAACCCATCATCTTCCTCCTCTGCTTGTTAGACAGGAAGCCAGCAGTGTAAAATAGATTTTCCAGTTTTATTTACAATCTCCAAACTAAGTTGTCATTTATATCGGTTGTCTCGCTTGTGTGGTTTCAATATAAGATTCTGTACTTCATACAATTCAGTAACAACTGCCATGTCAGAGAAAATGAATAATTCTGTTGGTGAAAACGATGATAAGATCTCTGCTCTCCTGTTGAACGTTGATGTCCTCAGGTCAAGTTGGCCTTGCTGCTCATCTGCTTGGTGAGCTGGAATATTCCCTCCGGACCACCTGTGCCAAGCAGGAATTTTTTTTTTTGTGGGGGAAAGTCAACACCACTCAATGGTGAGCACTGATTGGTGCATAGGGGAGACTGACCCACAGGAGCATCTCATAAAAACAGGAGGAGACGCCACCCTCCCAACCCCAGAGCTGGAGACGGAAAGATCACAGCATGAGAGTCCTGCTGCTGGCTCTGCTGATCCCATGGATGCGTGCTCAGCAGAATCCTCAGTTCGAACCTTTCAAGGTAACCGAATACGGTGATGTGGGGAACTAGTCTCTGTGTGGGGAAACTGTCTGTCTCTCAATGTGTGTCAGTGTGTCTGTCTCACATTTGTTTTTGTGCATTGATCAGATTTTATTCATGGGTTGCTCTGTATGTCCATATTTATCCAACATACCTTCCATTTTGAATTCTTCCTTTGTCACTGGACAGTAAATAAAAAACATAGTAAAGAACACGTGGACAGCATGATTTGTGATTTTGGCAGTTTTACTTCATATAGGCTTAGACATGGAACCTTTATAATTTTGTACATGTGTTACTTTCACAAACAGATCTCCTTGTGATCATTCCTAAGAGGCCTAGAATCTCCTCCTGAAAATACTCCTTCTTCTTTATTCTCTCTTCAAATTTATTAATGCTATGTAGCAAAATCAGACCCTGTGAGTACTTCTAGTAAATTGTTTTCTGAAAGAAGCAGAGCCTGGTAGCTCATATCTGGAGAGGGAAGTCTCCAGGTCATTGCAAGCAGGTTACTTGAACCCCTGAGTGTTGGGGGAGCAAAACTGAAAATCTATTCTCTAACCTTCCTGATGGGGTGTTTCTCATTCAGCCAGGATATTGGTTCACCATGATCCTTGCAGCTGATAATGAAGACCAAATCCTGGAGCGTGGACGACTGAGATACTTACTGCGCTATATCGCCTGTTATAATGAATGTGATGTCATAAGTGTGTTCGCTTATATCAAGTAAGCTGGGCTTCCTTGACAATACAGGCACCCATGCACTGAGGTCTGGCCTGACCTTGATGGACAAGTTTCTAAGAAAATCTTTGCTTTTGGTGGGGAAATCTGAGGATCTGAACTTACCCATATTTTAATATGTAGGATGTCCAAATATTCATGTTATGCCAGGTGGAAGTGCATGCCTGGTCTGCAGATTAACCAACCAGATGGAAATTATCTAATTAATAATATCCACAATACCAGGAAGAAAAAAGTTTTAATTGTACAATGGGAATGTGTCGTTCGATTTTTACTCCACTGCCTTGTTGTGAGTCTTAATCAATGTTAAGATGATGGCTAACACCTTCTGAGCGGTGAGGTATAAGGACTGATTCAATGTCACAGAACTATTCGCCAACCTCTCCTCATGACAAGTCTCAGTTTTGCAAGGACTTGAAGCACATTTAAGGATAGGAACATTGAAAAAAAGGAGGTGTGTGTGCATGTATTTGTGTGTAGATAGATATATTCAGACATACACACATAATACATTCATAGATAGATAGATAATGTATGTGTCATTGTCTGTGTGTGTCTGAAGTCTTGTCCAGATGTTTCATGATATTCATGTCGATAGTAAACATGTGAAAATTTCATTAGCACAAGGTGAAAGGCTAGCAGACAGTGTAGGTGCGTTTGGATGGACAGGAAGAACAAAATACATGAGGGAAGTGTCCAAATGACTGTGTGAGTGGAAACACTCACAGTGACCTGGAGGAAGGAATCCAGGGGATGTTCTCTCTCCATCCCCTGCAGGTGGATTCCTTCATTTCCATCCCTACTAGTGGCTGAATGGACAGATCTGCAAATTATTCTAGTTGTAACTGGAAATGAAAAACAAAATTACCACACAATTACGTGTCAGTGATTCTGAGATCCGGGTCCTAAACCCAAAAGAGGAGTAAGCCAATGGCCAAGATGGTAACTCCCCAGAGCAGACATCTGATGTACAATCAGCAGAATATGCAAATAGCAAAGCTATGAAATTAATTATAAAATAATATAAAATTGGATTTTCTCAAATTTCATGTGGGTTGCACAGAATCTCATAACTGGTGAACATGTTTGAGATGATAAATAAACATTCTAAAAAAACTATGTTTTTTTCTTGTTTGTTGTTGCTGTTCCTGTTTCAAAGGCATGATTCCCTGTGCTACACTGTGATTTATTTCGGAGAAAGACAAGAGAATGGTGTTTACAAAATATTGCGTGAGTATCTGCTGCTGATCTGGGGTACACCTAGGGCTCCTAGCACTGGTGGGTTCTAGGTCACACATAGGAGGCCCAGAGGAGGGGTGTCCACCTACTACAACCCAAGGACCAAGTCCACGAGGACAAGACCCTGAACCTTGCAAGGACTCAGGGCCAGTCCTCCTCCTGGTATCTTCTCCTGTTTCCAAGGCTTCTGTGTTGCCATGGATAACATTCAGGGATGCTTTGCAGTGACATGAGCAGGTGTTGAAAAGGACTGGAAACTGGAGCCATGCTTTCAGGACGAGGTTTTCTCTAATCAAAATAGGAGCAGCTGCCATGAAAGGTGAACAGACTCTTCTGTAGAGTTGGAGATGTGCTAGAAGGAGCAGATCCTCCCAAACAATCAGGAAAGTCCCCATAATCTAACCACAGATGCTCATCTCCTAGTGTAGCTGACTTTACGCTTTAGTTACAAGAGACAGAGGCCTAATCCACTACGTGTGTGTAGGGTGATATGACATAAGCAAGAATGGTTTTCATCCTGCCAGCAGCACTCCTAATACTGACTTCCATAAAAAAGTACTCACTTATGCCTGGTGGATTTCGTATGTGTTTTTCTTTTTTTGAAAAAGGAAAGAAGAAATTAAAAAGCAATGAAACAGGGAAGGCAGGTAAGCAGAAAGACAGTGGCGCAGCCCAGCAGAGGCTACATGCTGTCTAAGTAAGAAATACTGAGGTCTTTCACATCAGGGGTGTTTATATGATAATAACAAGGTCTCCCCTAGAATTCTGCACAGTTGGATGTTAATCTTTGGTCTTCATTGTTGCTGGTATTACATTTTCTCCTCACTGGTTCTTCCTGCAACTCACTCTTCAAGGCCTGGCATTGCTTTGCGTGAAGAAGGCATCTGCCCACCATACACACGTGCATCCATCAGATAGGCAAAGCCATACTTTGGTTTCCCCTTCCAAGCCAAGAAGAGGGAGTTTCTGGCTCTGAATATCTTGCTTTTAATATGAGTACCTGTGTGTGAGTCTCTTTCTCTAATTTATCTTTGTTCCTTTCACCTAAAAGGATTTTGTTCTCTTCATTTTTTTTTTTTCTTTAATGCTGGTGTTGCCATGAGGACACTGGGTCGGAGTGACTTCTCCTTGTGCTCACAGACATCCTGGTGTCTTGCTGGGTGGTGGGGGCTTTTCTTCCAGCTCCTGAAGGCCTGGACACAAGATGGGCCATTCTTGGAATCGCAGGTGTCATGGTGTTTAGCCTCAGGAAAGCTTGGGTCCAGAACATGGTCGTTCCTGAGTATTTCCCTGCCCAGTTTGCTTGGTTCATCCCTGAGTATTCACCTCTGTGCTTTGCCTTTGTAAGCCTTGGGCCTCCACCCCAAACATGAAGTTTTTGTCTTTAAGAGCTTGGTGCATGCTAGTTCTGGCCTGCAGGTGTTTGAGTCAGGACTCTACCTGCAGTCACTGGCTCTCCACGGAACTCTCCTAATTCATTCTCTGAAGATGGAGCTTCTTTGTTTCTAGAGAATAAATTCACTTATACCTAGAGACATCACTACCAAACACAATGAACCATCAATTACCTCACCTTCTGACATTGTTATTTTGAATTTCCAGACAATGAGATCCACATCCAAATACTGAAAAGTACAGAGATGCTTTGTTGAAAATAGTACATGTTCATCAAAACGGAGAGAAAACCAATGTGATCTTGTTGGCAGGTGAGCACCGCAGCTTCTGTCTGTGCAGCAAAGCCAACCACTTCTGCACTTAGCTTGGAGAGCTGGGATTGGGTATTAATTGGCTCCACTGAGCTGATCCCTGTGACCTTGATCTTCCTTGGGAGGAGAGGCCAGGACCCTGAATCTGGGTCTCAAGAAACAGCCCAGGGGCTCCCAGAGGACACAGTAGTCAGCTGGTTGTGTTAATGGTGGATATGGCTGCTGTCCTGTCTTCTCCTCCATGTAGGAAGACTACACAGCATTCTCACTAAGAAGGAAGACATGGAGTTCAGAAGGATCGTGGAGGAAAACAGCATCCCACCTGACCACATCCACTATATTAGGAGAAAAAGTAAGTCTCCCCACTGTGGAAATACTCACCAGAATAGAGATTCATGGAGAGCGTTCTTCATGGAGTTGTTCTGTCAGCAATATTCTCTTTGCTCAGAATTAGGAGGCATCAGAAGCAAAATGGCACAGGTGTCCTGACCTTCCCTTCCCCTCATTTCTCTCTTCACAGATGATTGTCATTAGCGAAATTTCTCGGTGAGTAGAAATGGGTATGTTTAAAGCCCCTGCTATTTCAGTGATCTCTTCCCTCAGGAGAGCCTGAGAAATTCAGAGACAAATATTCCTGTTTGAAGAGTCGTAAACAGTTCGATGTAGCATGGAGTTTTTACTGAAATCCCTGAAAATATGACATGGACCTTGGGTTCATTGTAGCTATTTTAATGGTAGTTCCTCAAGTAGCAGTTGGTATAGTAAAGCAGGAGTTACTATAGGACAATGAGAGTTGCTCCAAGAGTAACAATTTACTATTACAAAGGAGTAGTTTAGTGCTAGTCGTAAACAGGGACTTGACTGTGCAGTCGGTGTTTTTGTTGGTTTGTTTGCTGGTGGTGGGGCTTGAACTCAGGGCCTGGATGCTGTTCCTCAGCACTTCTGCTGAAGACTGGCTCTCTACAGCTTGAGCCATATAGATGGTGCTACTTCCAGTTTTCTAGTGGTTCATTGAATATAAGTATCTCTTGGACTGTCCTGCCCAGGCTGGCTTTGAACCATGATCCTCAGATCTGAGTAGCTAGGATGACAGGTGTGAGCCACCAGGGCTGGGCTTGAGCATTAGTTATTATAGTAAAGGATTAATTATTACATTAAATTAATAGTTACCTTATCACATTTTCACTCTCATAAAGATACCACTTTATAGGAGTTAATAGTGGTTCCTTTACTATATACAAAAGGCTTGGAATTCTGAAATGTAAAAGCAAGAAGACAGAAACCCTTGTGGCTACCACTGTGACTGAGCTCACTTGCATTCCAAACCCACTTTACTGCAGATCACTCAGAAACATTTGTTACACAGTGTTTTTCTATAATTTTTCTATGTGATTTCTAGAAATTATGACATAGAGATTCAAAATTCTCAAGAAGGCTTCAATATTCATCACTTTTCTCTTTTTGATGGGTGCACGCATTTTATTTTTGCTATCCTTAAGTAGCTGTGCACAGGAGTTTCTGTTCAATACATTAATGTGCACAATGCATCCCAACCAATGTCACCCTTCCAGAATTCTCTCCCATTGCTACCATCCCCTCCTTGTACAATCTTGATCAATATGTCTCCATCCAAGTGTTGTTATTTTTTTTATTTTTTGTTGGTTGTGAGACCTGGACTCTAGGCCTAGGCACTGTCCTTCAACGCTGTTTAGCTCATGGCTAGTGCCCTACCACTTGAGCCATAGCACCACTTCTGCCTTTATGTTCTTCTTATCAATACATTTCTCTTTCCTTTATTGGGTTTTTCATGCTATTTCTGGAGTTATGTGAGATTAAACATGTGCCAGGCAGTTTCCTGTCACCTTAAGCATATGACCAGTGCTCATTTACTTATCAAGATAGATAGACAGACAGACAGACAGATAGATAAACACACAGGCATATACAAGACAGATGTGAAGAGAATATTGATAGGTAGATGGATAGACAGACAGGAAGGCAGATAGATAAAATAGCGATAGATAGACAGACAGACAGACAGACAGATAAGTAAGTAGTTGTGTAGATAGGTAGGTAGGTAGGTAGATAGGCAGGAGGACAAGCTGGCAGAGAGGCTGGCTAGCTAGCAGGCAGGCAGGCAATCAGAGAGACAGACAGACAAACTGATAAAGAGAGACATAGTTAGGAAGATAGACAGGCACACAAGTCAACAGAAAGAGATAGAAATAGTGATGGAGGTAGAGATAGAGAGTGATGAATAGATACAGGTTGATGGATAGATACTGATATATACATGAATATATCTATAGAGAGAGAAATAGATGGGGATAGACACAGACAGACGGATGGATGGATAGATAAATAGATGAATAGATACATACATAGATACATACAACATACAAACATACATACATACATACATACATACATAGAAAGACACATAGATAAAATCATGGCTGACTTGGACACACTTCTCAGGATCGTGTGTCCTTTGTCCCTGGGTCAGCTGGGATCACAAACACTACTTTGACAGTGAGCGATTTCCCACTCATGCTGACAATGTCAGAGGCTCTGCCATGGAGTGCACGTTGGGTCGGAGTGTTGTCTTCTTCTTCTCTTACAACCTCACAGGTGTGGTGGAGATCTGGAGCTCACGGGATGCCAGCCTCTCCGTGGGGTCAGAATCACCTCCACCAAGAGAAAGTCGCATGGTCGCTCCAATCTGTGTTCCCTCCTTTAGTTGAAGTCATGGACACTCCTTCCTGGCTTTCCATCTTCATCCCTTCTTCTGATCTTAATACTACTCAGAATGATTTAATAAACCAATTTCATGTGCATGCATTTCTGCTTTGGGAGAATCTGTTCTTGAGGCCATGGATAGCATCCCAGATACCCCTCAGTAGACAAGTGGACCCAAAACAGTGGAATTTTACACCATCAATAGAAAGAACAAAGTCATGTCATTGACAGGGAAATGGATGGAACTATAAAAAGTCTTATTAAGTGAGGTGAGCTGAGCTCAGGGGGATGAGGGGCGCATGTTTTCTCTCATATGAAGAGGTGAGATATAAAATGCAATGGGATATGGCAATTTACATGGAATTCAAGATACTCACATACAGTGAGACCCAAAAGGATATTCTTAGGAGAGAATGACAAAGGCACAGTGCCTATATGCTTCTTCCTATCATCAATCAATCAATGATCTATCTGTCTATGTATCTAAGTATCTATCTGTCTATGTATCTAAGTATCTATTTGTCTATGTTTCTATGTATCTATGTATCTTTTTATCTATATATTTATCTGTCTCTCTATCCATCCATCTATCTATCTATCCATCTCTCTATCCATCTATCTGTGTGTCTATGTATCTATGTATCTGTGTGTATGTATGTGTGTATGTATGTATGTATGTATGTACCTACCTACCTACCTATATAAAAAAATTCTCAGATATGGAAACAAGAGACCTCTCTTCTTTTTTTTCTTTTCAAGTTTTTATGTTTTTATTTTTGAGTGACTCTGCCTCCTTTTCCTCATTTACGGTGTATCCACGTGGATAGCCTTCGGTGTGTAGGGGGAGGGCACAGAACTCGAAGGGAAATGGTGAATAAGTGCAGTAGTGGAGCTCACTGGGCACAGGTGTAGGTGAAGTTTGCAACTCTCAGGTGGAGACGGGAGGGAGGGACAGGGAAAGAGTGAGGGAAGAGAAGACACTGTGCCAAAGGAGATGCGTTCTTATATGACTCAGGTCATGGGAATTGTTCTGGGCATCACCTCCATAATAACAATGGAATAAATTAATGTAAACAAGAGAAATAGCTAGCCCTACCTTATTAGGAAAGATCAAGGAGACAAAAGGAAAGGAGGCAGATGCCTCCTACAGATGGGGTTAGGAGTTAATCATTGCTGGAGAGAGGCATCAAGTAGCACAGAACAGAGTCAGAGATACAAGGGGCTGGGGGCACAGGAAGATCAGGGTATGAGACATGGGGATTTGTAATGTAGAATCAGAAGGGCCTGTATGAGAAGGTGAAATGAGGATACTGGATCTAACTGGCACCATCTTGTCTTCTTGATGGATGAAGGTGGAGGCCACTCCCAGGTGATGGCTCTGCTTGAATCCCCAGAGGCAAGGAAGTCCCACCCCCAGATGATGGGCACACCTGAGTTCCTAGAGGAAGGAAGTCCCACCCCCATGTGATGGGTGTGCCTGAGCTCCTAGAGGAACTTGAACAATAGTTTCATCCCAGTCCTGTATCTTGAACTTGACTCTTGAGCTTCCTGTGACCCTGACCCTGACCCTACTTAGGCCCCAACAAGTGCATGCACCATTTTGCACCATGCTTCATGTTTCCTGGGTCTCCTCAGATCACCATGGCATCCCACTTGGGCTTTTCACTGGAGTTGATCCGGTTCTTTGACATTGCTTTTCTGTTCTTCATTATCCTCATGGCTCAGTTTCCTGCTGGTATGAAGTGCATTCAAGGCTGCAAGTTTTCTGAGCTCACGTATCTGCCTGCAGTTACTAATAATGAACACTCTGATAAAGACTCCTGATCTGATCTCAAAATATGTCCACTCTGGATCTCATGAATGAATTTCCATATAACATAGATGAGGCCAGAGAGCAGGCGGGGGGCGGAGGGGGGGGCACATCTGGCAGAGAACCAGGAGAGCAACTTCGAGCTGTGAGACCAATGCAGATTCCCCTCAGCCATAATTGTTGAAAGAAAGAGAAAGAAAGAGAGAGAGAGAGAAAGAAAGAAAGAAAGTTGAAGGAATATAATAATAAATATATAGATATATCTATTAGATATGTAGATAATATAATAATAATAATAGAATTTGTACTAAAAGTGGTCATGGATTTCTGTGGACCAGCTTTGGTCACAGAGGAAGCCATGAGCTGTGAACCCCTCAGATGGTACTTGTAGGACAGATCTGAAATTATCCAGGAGACATCTGTGAGCAGGAGGGATGGATGGGCAGAATTCATACACAGATCACCCACCCTTCCCCCCCCCCCCCGTCCCGGCCCCCCACAAGATTTGAACTTGAGGATGGTGGGCAAATGGACCAACTGAGGTTCCTGAGACTGATTCCTTCCAGAAAATTCTTTCTTTTCCTAACCACTCCTGAAAAATAAAATTATTATGCTCCTGGAGGATAAGACTGAGGCTCAGACAAAAAAGAAATATTACCTTTAGTTGAACAATGACAAAACAAAATGATTTCCATCCCTGAGGAATCCAGTATTTGACATTTCTTATTCTGGACTTGGGGTTTACTCATTTGAAGAGATTCTGTATCCTCACCTTTAGATGTCACAAGCCTTTCTTTGGGGGTTAGTTTTCATGATGTCATAGTATTTAGAATTTTCTAGATTGATGTACTGTGGATTTCCCTTCCCCAGTTAACTGAGGAGAAAAGGGATGTGTGGAGTGGATTCCTATTTTCCTGCATTTACCACTTCAAACCATACCCTATTTTTCCACACAGCAGGAGTTGAGACCAAGGCTGGCTGGAGATTTCAGTCTACTCTACCCTTTGCCTAGGTGACTGTTCTCAAGTTGCTGAAGACTATGATCACGAGTCTAGGTATTGATGGCTCCTAGTTATTATCTTAGTGGCTCAGGAGGAGGGGATCTCATGATTTCATTTTGAATTAAACTCTCCCACCACCAAATCATCATCTCTCCACTCCTCATCCAACAAATAAACCTAAGATGAAAGTGAAGGTCAAGAAGTAGAGTTTCAAATAGGATCGGAAAACCTGAACCTGAGTGTTGGGGTCTGTCATCTTCTGTGAGTCTGAGAACGTTTATTTTATGTGTTTAAGTGCTTCGTGTTTGGTGACTATATATTAACCCACATGATTGCTTCTTCATCGATCACTCCTTTTATTTATCTGTAATGATCTTGTCTCTTCTAACTGGTTTTAATAGGAAGTCTCTTTTATCAGATGACAGGGTAGAGACTCCTGCCTTCTCACAGGATGAATTCGCCTGGAAGATTCATTTCCATCTCGTTGCTCAGATTCGTGTTGATCTCTGACTATGATTTGAGTTTATTATAGACAACACATTAGTGCATCTTGTTTGTTTGCTCCAGTCTGCTCCTCTAATCTTTATAGGACAAGACTTTTCCCATTGACTTGTTTCTGTGAATCAATCCAGCAGTCTAATTACAAACATCTCTATTCCATCCCCACATCCCAAATACTATTTTTGGTCAATCTTGGGACTTGAACTCAGGCCTGGACTGCATCCCTGAATCTCTGTGCTCCAGGCTGGTGCTCCATCCCTTGAGCCAGAACACCACTTCTGGCTTTTTCTTAGTAATTGATGAATTCCTCTTGCAAATGAAGAGGAGTTGCCCTTCTGTGGCAGATCTGAAGACTCCACTCTATTTCTTCCCATCATCTCAGTGTGAGGCTCTTCAGTCAGAAAATCATGTGCAAAGTTCATCTGTGCATGCTGTTCTTTCTGTGGTGTCAAAAGCACACATCCACTCTGCCAGTGCCTCTGCTTCTGCCCATAAAATCCATAGATATTGGCTACAGACTCTGCTACCTGGGGTTGACTGTGAACTTCATCCCATGGTTAGAAATTTAATGTCCCCAGGTGCATTTCCCTTCAACTGTTATTTGAGGGATGTGGTCAGTCCATAGGAACGTCTAATAAAGAATGTCCTGTGAGACATCTATAGAAGGAACTGTTTCTGTAAAGGACATAGAAAGACATTGAGTTAATGCTTTCCTTTTATTTAGGACACGTCCTGGGACTTGGACTCAGGGCTGGGCTGCTGAGTCTTAGATATTATTTTTCTCCCTGCTAACATGCTACTACTTGAGCCACATCTGCACCTGTGTCCTTTGGGTGGTCAGCTGGAGGAAAGGGACTCCAGGACTTTCACATGGCCTGGGCTGGTTTGGAACCTTCCATCTGATTCTGATGCTATCTGCCCCAGGACTTCACTTCTTCCACCTGATAGCTAAATCAACCTCAGTTGCAAGGAAGCTTTGCCATTTCACCTTCAGCCAGAATAGAGACTCGGTTGCCCTTCCATCCATTTCACTAACTGCCAAGTTGGAGACAAAAAATAATTGTGTACATGGAAGAGCTAATCAGTTCCCTGCTCCCTGTGAACACAAGTGTCCTCAGCTCACCAAGTTCTTGCTGCTCATCTGCTTAGTGAGCTGGAATTCCCTCTGGACCACCTGTGTCAAGTAGGAATTTTTTTGGGGGGGAGGAAGAGTCAACACCCATGGATGGTGAGCACTGATTGTTGCATCCGGGAGACTGACCCACAGGAGAGTCTCATAAGACCTGAGGAGCCACCGTCATCCCTAACTACAGAGCTGGAGACAGAAAGCCCCACAGCATGAGAGTCCTGCTGCTGGCTCTTCTGCTCACATGGGCTCATCCTCAGAAGAAACCTCAGTTAGAACCCTTCCAGGTAACCTGAATATGGTGATGTGGATAACTAGTGTCTGTGTGGGGAAATTGTCTGTCTGGCAGTCAGTGTGTCTGTCTCACATTGCTTCTGTGCATCGATCACATTTTATTAATAAGTTGCTCTGTATGTCCATAGTCATCCAACTCAGCTTCCATTTTGAATTCTTCCTTTGCATTCTGCAGTAAATATAAAAGATCATTAAGAACATGTGGACAGGGGTTGGGAAGGTGGCTCGGTGGTAGAGTGCTTGCTTTGCATGCATGAGGCCCTGAGTTCGATTCCTCTGCACCACATAAGCAGACAAAGCTGGAAGTGATGCTATGTCTCAAGTGGTAGAGCGCTAGCCTTGAACTGAATAGCTGAGGGACAGCACCTGGTCCAGAGTTCAGGGCCCAAGACTGACCAAAAAGAAAAAAAGAAAAGAACATGTGGACAGCATGATCTGTGATTTTTGCAGTGTTATTTCATATAGGCTTAGGTATTGAATTTTTATAATTTTGTACATGTGTTACTTTCACCAATGGGTCTCCTTGTGATCATTCCAAAGAGGCCTAGAATCTCCCCCTGAAAATCCTCATCCTGTCTAGTTCTATCTCTCTCTTCCACTTTATTAACACCATGCAGCAAGAATTAGAGACTCTGAATACTTCCAGTGAATTCTCTTCTGAAAGAAGCAGAGCCTGGTAGCTCATATCTGGAGAGGGAAGTCTCCAGGTCATTGCAAGCAGGTTACTTGAACCTCTGAGTGTTTGGGGAGCAAAACTGAAGATCCATGCTCTACCATGCCTGATGGGGGTGTTTCTTATTCAGCCAGGATATTAATTTACCTCCACCCTCACAGCTGATAATGAAGAGCAAATCCTGGAGGGTGGACGGCTGAGATACTTAATGCTCTATGTCTCCACTAGTAGAGAACTTGATGTCATATGCACAATCGCTTATATCAAGTAAGCTGGGCTTCCTCCACAATATAGGCACCCACTCACTGAGTCCTAGCTTGTCCTTGATGGCCAAGTTTTCAAGGAAGTATTTGCATTTGGTGGGGAATCTGAGGACCTGTACTTAACCATCTTTTTATATGTATGATGTCCAAATACCTTGTGGAAATGCATGCCTGATCTGCAGGTTAAACGGCCAGATGGGAATTATCTAAGAATAGAAAGTACCAGGAAGAAAAGGGTTTTAATTTTAAAATGGGAATGTGTCATGCATTTTTTACTCTATGTTGTGGTTGTGAGTCCTGACAAATGTTAAAATGATGGCTTACACCTTCTGAGTAGTGAGATGTAAGGACTGAGTCAATGTCATAGAGCTATTCACCTCATGACAAAGTCGCAGTTTTGCAAGTACTTGAAGCATATTTAAGGAGAAAACACTGAAAAAAAGGAGATATGTGTGCTTGTATGCGTGTGTAGATAAGTAGATAGATAGATAGATAAATAAACAGACAGACAGACAGACAGACAGACAGACAGATAGATAGATAGATAGATAGATAGATAGATAGATAGATAATGTGTGTCATTGTCTGTGTGTGTCTGAGGTTTTGTCTGGATATTTCATGATTTAAATGAAGATCACAGCAGATAATTCCAGATAACACGCTCTAGAGTGAATACTTGCAACCTTCATTAACACAAGTTGACAGGCTAGCAGTCGGTATACTTTTTGGATGGAAAGAAAGAGCAAGATGTCTGAGGGAGGTGTCCAAATGATTTTGTGAGTGGAAACACTCACAGTGACAGGGGAAGAAATCCACAGGGTGTTCTTTAGATATGAGCAACAGAACAGCAGCCCTTCATTCCCTGCAGGTTGGAGTCCTTCATTTCCATCCCTACCGGTGGCTGAATGGACAGATCTGCAGATTATCTGTTCTAGTTGGAGCTGGAAATGAAAAGCAAAAATACCACACAATTACATGTCAGTGATTCTGAGATCAAGGTCCTAAACCAAGGAGGAGTAAGCCAACATCCAACATGATAACTGCTCAGGCCAGAAATCTGATATACAATCAGCAGAGCACCCAAAGAGTAGAGCTATAAAATTAATTATCAGACAGTACAAAATTGACATTTCTCAAATTCCTTATGGATTGCACAGAATTCCATCACTGGTGAAAATATTTACGATGATCAATAATGATTTAAAAATGTACTTTTTGTTGTTGTTCTTTCAAAGGTTTCATTCCTACTGTAAAAGGGTAAAGCACTGTGCAATACAACAAGAGAATGGTGTTTATAAAACACTCTGTGAGTATATGAAGATTCGGGGTACAGCTAGGGCCCCCAGCACTGTTGGGTTCTAGGTCAAATGTAGGAGGTGCAGATGTGGGGTTTGTAGACACCTCCTGCCCACAAGGACCAAGTCCACGTGGACAAGACCCTGAACCTTGCAAGACTCAGGCCCAGTCCTCCTCCCTGCACCTCCTCCTGTTTCCAAGCCTTCCAGGTTGCTATGGATAACATTTGAGGATGCTTTGCAGTGACATGAGCAGGTGTTCAAAGGAACTGGAAACCTGGATGATGCTTTCAGGGCAAGCTTTTCCCCCAATCAATACAGGAGCAGCTGCCATGAAAGGCGACCAGACTCTTCAGTAGAGTTGGAGATGTGCTTGAAGGAGCAGATCCTCAAAAATAACCCGGAAAGTCCCCATAATCCAACCACAGGTGCTCATCTCCTAGGGTAGCTGACTTTATGCTTCAGTTACAAGAGGTAGAGGCCTAATCCGCTAGGTGTGTGTCGGGTGATGTGAAATAATCACAAATGGTTTTCATCTTGCCAAAAAAGGAAGCAACACTCCAAATACTGACTTCCATAAAAATATTCACTTATGCAGAGTTTGTAATGGGTTTTTTTGAAAAAGCAAAGAAGAAATTAAAAAGCAATCAAACAGGGAAGGCAGGTAAGCAGAAAGACGGTGGCGCAGCCCAGCAGAGGCTACATGCTGTCTAAGTAAGAAATACTGAGGTCTTTCACATTAGGGGTGTTTATATGATAATAACAGGTTCTCACCTAGAGTACTGCACAGATGGAGGTTAACCTTTGGTCTTCATTGTTGTTGGTGTTACACTTTCTCCTCGCTGCTTCTTCCTGCGACTCACTCTTCACATGTTCATCCTTCAGATAGACAAAGTCATCCTTTGGTTGCCTTTCCAAGCCAAGAAGAGGGAGCTTCTGGCTCTGTATATCTTGCTTTTATTCTGAGTGCCTGTGCATGAGTCCCTTTCCCTAACTTATCTTTGTTCCTTACCCCATAAAAGGATATTGCTCTCTTAATCTTTTTTTTTTTTTTAATGCTTGTGTCTGATTAACTTCTCCTTGTGTTCACAGCCATCCTTGTGTCTTGCTGGGTTGTGGGAGCATTTCTTCCAGCTCCCAAAGGCCTAGACATGAGATGGGTCATTCTTAGAATTGCATGTGTCATGCTGTTTAGCCCCAAGAAAGCTTGGCTACAGAGAATGCTCATTCCTGATTAGTCCTACACGTGGTTTGCTTTGCTCATCCTTAAGTATTCACCTCTGTGGTATGCTTTTGTAAGACTAGGCCTGCAACCCAAATATGAAGTTTTTGTCCTTATAAGCTTGGTGCACATGAATTTCTAGGCTACAGGTGTTTGAGTCAAGACTCCACCTGCAATTGCCAGCTCTCCAAGAAAGACTCCCCATTCCATCCTTCAGGATGGGACTTCTCTTGTTTCTTGAGACTGAATTCTCGTGTCACCAGAGACATTACCACACACAATGAACCATCAATTTTCTTGCATTATGACATCATTATTTTGAATTTGCAGAATACAATTTCTATATCTAAATATGAAAATTACAGATGAATTCCTCACGTTGAAAATGGTCTCTGTGAATAGAGACGAAAGGAAAACCAACATGATCTTATTGGCAGGTAAGTACTGCAGCTTCTTCCTATGCAGCGAAGCAAACCGCAGCCACCTCTACACTGAGCTTGGAGAGCTGGGATGGTGCATTCATTTGCTCCATTGTGTTTATCCCTGTGACCTTGATCTTCCTTGGGAGAAAAGGCAAGGACCCTGAATCTGGGTCTCAAGACAACAAAGCCAGCCTGGTGCTAGTGGCCTCTCATGCTGGCTCCTCAGGAGGCTGAGATCTTACAACCAAGGTTCAAAGCCAGTCCAGGCAGGAAAATCCTTGAAACTCTCATCTCTTACAAAACAACCAACAAGGTGGAATAAGCGCTGTGACTCAAGTTTTCCAGGGCTAAATTTGAGTAGAAAAGTTCAGGAACAACATGCAGGTCCTGAGTTCAAGTCCTTAGATCAGCTGACAAGTGACATTGGAGCAGCACAGGCTGGGCAAAATGAGGTGTGGTCAGTTTAGAGCAAATACATCTGATATTCATCCATCTAGCACCCCTAAGATCAAGGGACCAGAGTCATTGAGGGGAAAATGAGGCAGGATAAATGGAGGAAAATGAGGCCTGGTGAAGGCAACTCAGCAACATGGTGTTTAGAAACAAAGAAGCACCATCTTTGCTTCAAAGAAAGACAACAGGAGGAATTCCTTCCTGAGCGATGCAATTCTCACCCCAAGAATGAACATTTGTCTGGCAGGATCTGTGCCTTCCCCCCTCCCCTGCAATGTAAGCCACCCCCTGTCCATAATGCAGATCACAGAGGACCAGTCTTTTCTCAAGGATAAGGATCTATTTTGTGGGAGGCTGCTTCTTACTTGGAAGAAATGCCCCTAAGAAGCAGAAACTCAGAAAGAATAACGCCAGGAGTGCGTAGAACAAAGATGAAACACCCAGCTTTGCATAGCTTTGTGGTCAGATCCCTCCACTTACCCTATAAATACCCCTGACAGCCAGAGAGCTGCATGTGTTTCTCTCTCCCTCCCTGTGAGAAGTCCACCCTCTGGGCCCTTTCAACTTAGCTGTGTGTGCTTTGTCTGCTTGCTTAGCCACTGAATAAAGCTCTTTCCCATTTGACACTATGAGTTTCTGGGCTATCGGAGCCATTGGACTGAGGTGGGCAGATGAGGGGCAGGCAGAGTCCCTGGATGGAGGCTGAGGGGACATGGTGGGATTCTGAATCAGGAAACAGCACAGGAGACCCCAGAGGATGCAGTATACAGCTGGTTGTATGATGGCTGCATACAGGTTTTCCATGCAGGAAAACCAGGCAGCCTTGTCACTGAAGAGGAAGATATGGAGCTGAGAAGGATCGTGTTGGAAACTGGCATCTAGAGTGACCACATCCACTGCATTTGGAAGGAGGAAGGTAAATCACTGCCTTTCTCCCCACTATGGCAATAGAGATGAATGGAGAGCATTCGTCATTCAGTTGTTCTGTCTGCTGGCCTCTCTTTGCTCAGAGTTAGGAGACATCTGCCACAAAATGGAGCCTTTGCACTGGCCTTCCCTTCTGCTTCTTCCTCTCTTCTCAGATGATTGTAATGAAGCAAGAGTTGTGGGAATATATGGAAACAGAAGTTTCTAAGTTCCCTTTGGTAATTAATCAGAAAATCTCTCTTCTACATACTCAGCAGCTCCAATTAAATGGGCATGCACCTTACATTTAAATCACTGAAATTGGAACCTGGATTGTGGCTTCATAGGAGTTCATATTTCTTGTGTGTTTGGTCCTCGGCATTACCTTGGATTGTGACTTCGGCCCCAGAGCTCATTCAATCAAGGCTGGTGCACTATCACTTGACCCACAGCTCCACCCTGTGGTGATCTGGGTTTTTGGTGATTCGTTGGAGAGAGGAGTCTGGGAGCCTTTCCTGATTGAACCTCCATCCCCCCAGATCTCAGCCTCCTGAGTTTGCAGGATGGCTGGTGTGACACACCAGGGCTGGGTGAATGGTATTACTTTGATTTGGAAAAGTAGAGTCACATGGTCAGGTAGAATAAACTTGTGAAGATGAACCCTTCTGAATGTTGGTGTGATGCAATAGACTTGCATGGCAAAAATCATTACATTATCCAAGACAGTGCTCCAAACCTGATATTACACACACACACACACACACACACACACACACACACACACACATAAATTTTGTATGTGCATACTACACATTATATAGCCATGTTGTATTGAAAGACCCTAGTCCCCTAGGATACTTTCGTCAACGGGAGGGTGCCCCAGAAAACTCAGACTCCAGGCCGGGAGATGCAATAAGCAAGAGGAGTTTATTTGACGTTTGCGCAAACGGACTCTCTGTCCCGAGCAGACAGGGAGCCCCGAGCAGCGGTTACAAGCCTTTTTAAAGGCAAAAACCACAAGATTAATGCATAACACAAAGCATCCCATGATTGGTGCATTTAAAGGTCACCATATACACCAACAATCACTTTGCCACGTGGGAAATTTTGTAACACTCTTTGTAAAATGATTGGCGCGGGGGACTCAAGGGGGGGGTGGTTACTTTGGACAATAAGAGTTAGGGGAGTTCACATAGTTACAGACTTGTGATTGGTTGACATTTGGCCCAGTTTGTGGTCTGGTCAGGTGGTCATTGTCAAGGTTTGTCCCAGGGATGGCTTAATTAATCTGGAACTGAAGAACATGTACTATCTATAACCGCTGTCCTTGTCCTGGGTGGGCTGATATCCGGACATCTGGGCAGGCCAATACTTGAGTTACTGCCAATTTTATCTCCCAGGCCAAAGGGGGTCTGAATGCAAGCATATTTACAGAAGCAAAGTCAGCAGTTAGCAAGTTAATAATGGTAATGGTGAAGTGAGGTTCCTAATTTTTAACTCTTCAGTATTATGCATTTATTTTTGTGTAAGGTGTTATATGTTGTTTGCACGAGAGATTTATATATTATATACAGAGAGAGACAGAGGGAGAAATAAAGGTAACATCAAATTTGATGTTACATTCCTAAGAAATGTCTCCTATAGAAACACACCCAGTCCATATGAAACCAGAGTTCGACTCAGTGCTTTGCTTCTCAGACTCAATTCCAGCATCTTCTGATCAATATCTTCATTCCCCTTCCTTTTGGCTCTGCCAGTCCTGAGGATGGAACTCAGGGCCTGGACCCCGTCCCTGAGTCTCTTTGTGCTCAAGCCACAACACCATTTTCCACTTTTTTCTGAGTAGTTAATTGGAGAGAAGAGCCTCATGGACTTTCCTACCCAGGCTGGCTTTGAGCCCATGAGATGCCACCCTACCCAACCACAGAGCTGCTTTGAGCTTCTCCCTTAGGAGATAGAAAGCCCCACAGCATAAGAATCCTGCTGCTGGCTCTGCTGCTCACATGTACTCATGCCCAGCAGAATCTTCAATTGTATCATTACCAGGTAGCCTGAATATGGTGCTATGGGGAACTAGTGTGTGTGGGGAAACTGTGTTTATATGTCTCTTTGACTGAGTGTCAGTGTGTCTGTCTCACACTCACTTTTGTGCATCAATCACATTTCTTAATAGATTGCCCTATGTGTCTGTATTCAACCATTAGTCTTCTATTTTTAGCTCTTCCTTTGTCATTGGACAGTAATATAAAACATAGTTAAGAACACATGGACCACATGATCTGTGATTTTTGCCATGATACTAAATTTTTATTATTGTGTATGTGTGTTACTTGGACAAACAGATCTCCATGTGGTCATTCAATTAAGGAATAGAATCTCCTCCTAAAAATACTCCTTCTTCCTGAATCTCTCTCTTCAAATTGATTAATACAATGCAGTAAGAATCAGAAACTCTGAATATTTCCAGTAATTTCTCTTCTGAAAGACAGGAGTCTAGGAACTCAGAGTCTGGAGAGGGAACCCTCCAGGTCATCACAAGCAGGTTACTTGAACCCCTGAGTATTTGGGAAGCAAAACTGAAGATCCATCTTCTAACTTTCCCGATGGGGTGTTTCTCATTCAGTCAGGACAATGGCACACCTATACCCTAGCAGCTGGTAATGAAGAGAAAATCCCGGAGGATGGAGAGCTGAGACTCTATGCAATCTTCTGTGTACTAGATATTGTCATATATTACGCTTCTAGTTTTATATCAAGTAAGTTGTGCCTCCTCCACAATACAGGTCCCAGTGCCCTGTATTGCAGCCAAGTTTGCAAGGAATATTTTGCATTGGGTGGGGAATCTGAGGACCTATACTTCATTCTTCTGGAACCTACTATCATAGGCTCTGATGTCCAAATCCTCATCTAAGGCCCTGTGGAATCACAAGCCTGGTTTTTCCTAGGAGTCTGCAGGTTAACCACCATGCAGTATATTAACTAATTGACAACAGACAAAAGAACAGGATGGAAAGAGCTTTCCTTGTAAAATGGGAATGATAAGTCATTAGATTTTCACCCCTTGGCCTGGTTTTGAGTCTTCACAACCTTTAATATGATAGCTCAAACCTTCTGAGCAGTGAAGTTTAAGGACTGATTTAACGTCATAGACCTAGTCACCAAGATTCTCAACATGACAAATTTCAGTATAAGAAATATTTTAAACACACTTAAGGAAAACAGCATTGAAAAGGAGGTATGTGTGTGTTTCTGTGTGTTTATGTGTTGAGGGGGGATTGTGTGAGTTTTTCTCTGGATGTTCTATGATTTCCATGAAGATCACAATCAATTCCTGATAAAATGCTCCAGAGTAAGTATTTGCTATCTTCATAAGCCTAAGTTGAAGAGCTAGCGGTGAGCACGGGTGCTTTGGGAGCAACAGAAGAACAACATGGTGAAGAGGACTTTCTGAGTGAATACACTCCCAGTGACATGGAGGAAGGAATCCATGGAGGAGGGAGGGGTTGGATCTGAGCAATAGAATAGCTCTCTATCCCAAGCAGGTAGATTCCTTCATTTTCCTCCCTACCAATGTAGGGCCAATCTGCAGATTATCTGTCCTAGACAGAAATGAAATTTAAAAACAAAAATCACCACTCCATGATGATGTGCCGTGATTCTGAAAATCACTAGAGCACTGCACAGGAACGAGTTCCTAAAGCAAGGAGGAAAAACAACCCAACAGACAAAATGAGAACTGCCCAGGGCAGAAATCTGATACACAAATCAGCAGAGCACCCCAAGAGTGGACATAGGAATTTAATTATAAGATATTATGTAATCAAACGTTCTCAAATTGCATCTAGATGATCCAATATTTTATAACTGGTACAAATGTGTGCAATGATGGATACGGATAAAAGAACTCTTCTGTTATGCTGTCCTTGTTGCTGTTGTGGTGTTAAAGGACTGGTTCTGAATGCCAACATGGGCATTTCCGTGCATATAAAAGTAAAGATGGTGTTTATAAAGTATGCTGTGAGTATCTGGTGGTCTGGGGATAAGTCTGGGCTCCCTCCACTGCTGTGTCCTAGCTGATAGACAGATTTCGCATATGAGGGGTGGGATCTTAGACAGCTTCTGCCCACAAGGATTGCATCCCCGTGGACAAGACACTGACCCTCGCAAGGGCACAGGCCCAGTCCACTTCCCTTCTGTTTCCAAGCCTTCTGTGTTGCTATGGATGACATTCAGGGTCCCTTAGAAGAGTTTCTGCTTTCTCATTGTGACAGCAATGAGCAGGGCTGGAAAGGGACTGGAAACCTGCACAACTCTTTGAGGACAAGAATTTTCCCATCTATATTGGTACCCTCTCCAATTATATTGGACCCCACTGTGTTGCAGGGAGTTGTGGAAGTGCTTCAAGTAGCAACTGTGCTCATGAAAATAAACTTGATGCAGCATCAATTTTTTCTGAATTTTGAAATGTTCATCTGGAATTTGCAGACCTAAGAAACGATGTCATCCAAGTGCTGCAAAACACAGGGACATTCATTGTGTTCAAAACTGTCAGCATGGTTGACAGAAAGAGAACAAAGGCAATTTTGCTGGCAGGTGAGTTGGGGCCAATGTGGTTTCAGGGCAGGTCAAGCAGAAGCCATGTCCACATTGGGTTCAAATCCAGTCTAGGCTGGAAGATCCTTCAGACTTATTATCCAACCAAACAACCAAAAAGCTAGAAATGGAGCCATGTCTCAAGTGTTAGAGGACTAGACTTTAGTGGAAAAATTTCAGAAAGATTTAGGACAATGGAGGAGGAGGGAAGAGAACAGGCCAGACTCGATCTTCCACAGGCAAGGAGTATTTATTGAGATAAAGCAGCTGGGAGACTGTGTGTGGAGCCTGGCTTAATGAGGTCTGGGCAGGGAGGCAGAGATGAATGGAGAAGCCATTAGGTTGTCAGCTGGGGCTTCTCAGAAGTGCCCAAAGAGGGATGTTTACAGCTGGGTATAGCTGGGTCTCCCCACCTGCACATCAGTGTGGGCCCCCATACCTGGAGTCCTGCCTGGGGTCCTATTTGTGTCTGGGACAATGGTGGAGGGCAGACTGTCAACCTTTCAGGAACAACACCCAAGCCCTGAGTTCAAGTCCAACCAAAACCAAAACCAAATGCTAGAAAAGGAAACAGGAGAAAGAAATAGCAGCCAGAATCTATCTAGGAACAGGCCCAGAACCTGGAACAACTGTTCCCTAAAGAGTCAGGGCCTCAAAACCGAGGACCACGAGCCCCAGCTTTGGAAAATGGTGCTTGTGTCACCTCAGATTCAAAGGTTGGAAAGCTGAGAAATCCTGTTATCGAAGTTGAGGACCCTAGGGAAAGTCGTTCCTTTAACAGTGAAATGTCACCAACCTCCACCTGCACCCAGTGACACTAAGAGCTTCTGGGCTTGACTGTGGTGATGGGAGCCATTGGATTGAGGTGGACAGATGAGGGTCTGGCAGAATCCCTGGGTGGAGGCCATGGGAACATGGTGGGATTCTGCATCAGGAAGCAGCATGGGGGACCCCAGAGGACACATGAGGAACTCAGTAGTTCTCACTGAATGTGGCTATTGTCTTGTCTTCCATCCATGAAAGACGGAAGAGAAGCAACTTCACTGAGGAGGAAAACTCAGCTAAGAAGGATTGTGGAGGAAAATGGCATCCCGGGTGAACATATTTTGGAGAAAAGTCAGGGCCCCTCTCCTCTCTATGGAAGTACTTACCGGAGTAGAGAGGAGTGGAGCATGTTCTTCGTGGAGTTGTTCTGTCTGCCGGAGAGTCAGGAGACGTTGGAAGCAATGGAGCTGGTGCTCTGACCTTCCCTTCCCCATCTTTCTGTCTTCTCAGATGATTGTCCTTACGATGAAATATTCAAAAAGGTTATGAATTTGGGGCTGGGAAGGTGGCTCAGTGGTAGAGCGCTTGCCTTGCATGCTCGAGACCCTGGGTTTGATTCCTCAGCACCACATAAGAAAAAAGAAAAAAGCTGGAAGTGGCGCTGTGGCTCAAGTGGTAGAGCGCTAGCCTTGAGCTGAAGAGCTGAGGGACAGTGCTCAGGCACAGAGTTCAGCCCCCGCGACCAGACCCCCCCCCCCAAAAAAAGGTTATGAATTTGATTGGGTAAGTTGCCAGTGGTAATTACTCACCAATTTAGTCTCTTGTACATGGTAATCAGCTTTAGTCAGATGAGTGTGTACTTCACATGTGAATCACTGTCATTGTGACAGGGATCATGGCTTCATAAGAGTTCATCTTTTGTGTGTATTTTGTTCCTAGCAATTATCTTTGATTAATACAAGTATACTAACAAAGGATGCTCAGCTCTACCTGTGGCTTTTCTGGGGCTCAGGGGAGATGGGAGTCTCCTGGACTTTCCTGAATTGGATGCCCCCTGAAACTTGGTGCTCAGGTCTCACCTTCCTGAAGGTGTAGGATCAGAGTTGAGACACTGGGAGCAGAGAATGGTTGTTACTTTGATTTGGGGAACTAGACTCACACAAGCAGGAAAAAATACACTTTTGTAAACATGAACCCTTCTGAATTCCAGTGTGCCTAATTACACTTGCATTCTTAAATTCATTACAGAAGACAGTCCTCAAAATCTTATGCTACTCATATGTACTTTAATTCACACACTATGCATGATATATTCATTCAATATTTATTTGTATATTTGGAATATATATGCTCTTGTCATTATCTATCTGAAAGATTGAAATTGGGGCTATGTTCATTTTACAATATGCTAACTGCTAATTCTGCTTCTGTAAACCTGCTTGCGCTAACACTGACTCTTCCCCTCCCAGAAATAAGTTAAAAAGTTACAAAGTCCAGATGCAGGCCGGCCCAGGGACAAGGTCTGCAAACATAGATAAAGAACAAAAGAGTATGTTCTTCTAAATTCCTGTTTAGAAACTCTCAGCAAGGGACTCAAGACAAGGACCATCTGGCGAGCCCAGCAAACTAGGTCAAATGTCAACCAATCACGAGCCTGTAACTATGTGGACTCCTCCCCAGGGAAGCCTCCCCCTAGAGAGCCAACCAGTTTTCAACAAGTGTTACAAGACTTCCCACACAACAAAATGATTGCTGGAGTATATGGTAATTTTTAACCTGAGCCAATCCTGGGGAGCCTGGGGTCTTATGCTAATCCTGTGGTTTTTGTCTTTAAAAGTGCCTGTAACCGCTGCTCGGGGCTTCCAGTCTGCCTTGGACAGGGAGCCCGTTTGCGCAAATGCCTAATAAACTCCTCTTGCTTGTTGCATCTGCTGGTTTGGAGTCTTGGTTCTTGGGGTGCCCTCCCGTTGAAGAAAGCATCCCAGTGAGTCTGGGGTCTTTCACTATCTATCTATGTATCTGTCTATAAAACATATTGAGATAAACACAGAGCTGGATGAAATATGCATGGATGAGAGAGAGAGAATTTTCATAATTCTGAAGTTAGATTGATATTGATTGCTAGATTTTTCATATAAAATCCCATGAACTCCACATAGAAGCAGTGTTTGTCCTATTGACTTGTTCAGAATCAAGCCAACATTCTCATGATCAACACCTCTGCTCCATCCCTACGTCCCAGTTTTTTTTGGACAGTCCTAGACCTTGGATTCAGGGCTTGGACTCCACCCTTGAGTCTCTTTGTGCTCCAGGCTAGTGCTCTACCACTTAAAATAGAGCACCACTTGACCCAGACCCCTGCCCCACACCTGTGTTGGTCTACCAGTAGACCACAGCCTTACTTCTGTGTTTTTTGTGATTCATTGGACTTAAGAATCTCAGGGATGTTCCTGCCCTAGGCTGGCTTTGAACCGTGATCATCTCATCTCAGGCACGAACCACAGACCCCTGACTTCATTCACTTTTATTAAACCATGTCTCCCTTGCATTAGTGTTCGGTTCTTCTGCTCAGGGCCCTGGTCCCTCCACAAATACTGTGCTGATGGACAGTAAGGCATTTGTGGAGTGTAGACAGTCAATCCTCTTTTTGCCATACAGGTTACCTGGGCGCTGTTTCTAAGCTCTTTTGCTCAAGGTGAGTGCTCTATCATTTTGAGCCACAGCTCTACTTCTGGTTTTCTGGTGGTTAATGGGAGGTAAGAGTCTCATGGATTTGCCTGCCCAGGCTGGCTTTGAACCATGTTCCTTCAACTCTCAGCTTCCTGAGAAGCTAGGATGACAACGTGAGCCACCAGTGCCTGGCTTTCCATGGAAGCTGTGTGCCAGTCTAACTTCATCACACACATAGAGCTCATGAAGGATCGAACTAGACACTGGCATTAATAAGGCCATAAGCACACAGTGTCCATATAGATTGAATGTCTGTGGTTATGGTACATTGTGAGCTACTCAGTTAAGGAATGAACACAGGATGGTTCATCTGCTATTTCTGGCATTGGGGTCTTAAGAGACGTAATGATATCAATTTATCAATGGAAACCATTATTTTCTTTCCTAAAAGTTTAAATGGTACCCTCAAGATCAAGGGCCCTGTGTCTCTGAGAAGCCCATGGTTCTGTGTTTTCATCTCAAGGTAGGGGGGAGTTTTGCTTACTGGATATCAAAGATGATGGTTATGAACTGACCATCTTCACTAGACTTGAGGCTTCAAAAAGGAATCTCAAGGGTTCTCCTTTCTGGATCTTCATGAGGTTGTTTGCACCAATGACCAGGGTGTACCACTCCTTATCAATCTAGAGGACTAATGTGCCATTGTACATCTCAATGCCTTTCCCTTCTCTTCTGTCCCCAGTTCTCATCCTCACTGCTGTTCCCCATGGAGCCCAGCACAGACTCAACCCTGACTGGGTGGAGGAGAGGAGGCCAGGCCTCGCTTCTCTTGTAGAGTCCCATATGGTGACACCATGGCTCAGAGACACATGAAAACCATTGCACAGCCAGGCACTGGTAACTCACGCCTGTCATCCCAGCTACTCATCAGACTGAGATCTGAGGATTGTGGTTCAAAGCCAGCCTAAGGCAGGAACGTCCATGAGACTCTTATCTCCAATGAACCACCAGAAAACTGGAAGTGGTTCCATATATGTGGCTCAAGTGGTAGAATGCTTGTCTTGAGCTGAAGAGCTGAGGGACAGAGCACAGGCCCAGTTTTCAAGACCCAGGACTAACAAAAAATATTAAAGAACCAATGAATGTAGAGAGGTAGTAGGGATTCAATGCAGTGCTGATATACTACCCCACTTAAGTTCTTATGTAGTTGCCTCAGGTTTTGGACTGCATAGGCAATCTTCCATACATGACAGAGAGTTGAAAGATGGAAAGGCATTTTCCTCATTAGAGCGATACATATATCCACCTGCTATTAAAAATAGAGAAACACGGGCTGGGAATGTGGCTAGAGTGGTAGAGTGCTTGCCTAGCATGCATGAAGCCCAGGGTTCGATTCCTCAGTAGCACATACACAGAAAAATCTAGAGATGATACAATAGCTCAAGTGGTAGAGTGCCAGCCTTGTGCAGAAGAAGCTCAGGGATTGTGCCCAGGCCCTGAGTCCAAGCTCCAGGACTGGCAAAAAAAAAAAATAACAAAGCACATATACCCACATACCTGGCACACACACACACACACACACACACACACACACACACACACACACACACACACACACACCAGGTGAAAGGAACAAGCCAGGTGAAAGAAACATGCCAAAGAAACCTCGGGGTCAGCACAGGTCACACCAAACAGCAGGTCGATGAGCAGAGCCTTCATCCTGTGTGTTCTGCTGCTTCTCCCTGTGCTGCAGATCCTCAGAGCAAGGAAAGCTGTTGTGCAGAGGATCTGAATGGATCCTTCCTTTTATGTGATGTCTCCATGGTCATGATGCATAATGAACCCACTGTGATATGTCACAAGGCCTTTTGTCTCCTGAGTGTCCTCACATGTTCCTGGGCCATGTCTGACCTCTTTTCTCTTTAATGAGGGGATTAGAGCGAATGGGAAATAAGGTTGAGCTGAGTGACCTTCCTGCCAGCCTTGGAAGCACAATGGTGGAATCCTGGGCCAAAGTCTGAGTGGCTCTGGCCCTTACATCCCCACTCACTGCAGGAGATGGACTCCAAATCCATATTTCCAGAGTTCCACTTCAGTGGGGTGTCTGTGTGGCCTCTTATTCTGTAATCAAAAATGGTGGCCTGTGGCTACACCTAGTGAGCTATCTATCTATCTATCATAAATATACTTTATATTTACTAGATTATAAATATATACACATATATATATGCATATCTAGTAAGTCTAATATATATATGTGTGTGTGTATGTATACATTCATATATGTATTTACATATATATTCACATATATACATGTATATATTCATTGACATCCTCATTCTCTCTGGCAATCCATTCTGTGTCATTTCACAGGAGAAATGACACCAGAACTCCAAATAGAAAACAAAACAAACCACACAAAATAAAACAAAAACACGAATACCTCTAACCCCTCCCCCAAAGCAAAACTACCAACAACACATTGTTTTCTTTCATGTATTTTGTTTTGTTTTCTATTTGGAATTCTGGTGTCATTTCTCCTGTGAAATGACCTACAGATGCACATTGGATTGCCGGAGAGAATGAGCATTTGAATAAATTGAAATATATACATATATATGTATGTGTGTGTGCATATATATATATTAGATAAGATTTTCTAAATATGCGTATATGTATATATATATTTATGTAGTAAATATAGTATATATATATAGCATATAAATATCAGGTAAGAAGTGATTTTGTTTCTTTTTAAATAATAATTCCTTAAACAGAAATGCATCTGACAGAAGTGATTTGTTCTCCATGTGGGTCACCTTGTCATTAAGCTCAGCCACAGGCCACCATCTTTGATTGCAGAATAAGAGGCCACACGGCCCCCACTGAGGTGGAATTCTGGAAATATGGATTTGGCACCATCTCCTCCTGGAGTGAGTGGGGATGGAAGGGACAGAGCCACTGCAGGCTTTGGTCCAGGATTCCACCTTTGTGCTTGCAAGGCCAGCAGGAAGGTCACTCAGCTCCACCTTATGTCCCCTGAACAACTAATCCCCTCATCAAAGGTACAAGATGTCAGACACCGCCCATCACCCACAACCCAGGATGTCTGAGGACACTCAGGTGACAAAAGGCCTTCAGATCTGCAACAGTGGCTTCATTATGCACCAGGCCCACAGAGACATCACATCCAAGAAAGGGCCCACTTGGATCCCCTTCACCACAGCTGTCTTTACTCCGAGCATCTGCAGTACAGGGAGAAGCGGCAGCAGCACATGCAGGATGAAGGCTGTGTTCATCGTCCTGCTGTTCAGCGTGGTCTGTGCTGGCCCTGAGGTGTAGCGGCGGGCTGAGGTACCATGAACAGGCTTTGCTGGCATGTTCCTCTTGCATTACTTGTGTGTATGTGTGTGTGTGTGTGTGTTTATTTTTAATAATATGTAGATTCATGTGCCTTGATAATCAGGAAAATGCCCTTTGCACCTTTGAACTCCCTGTCAGGTCCTGATGATTTCCTCTTTAGTGCAAAAGCTAAAGGCAACTGCATCATGGGTCGTGTCAGCACTGCATTTCCTTCCTACTAACTCTGAAGATGCAATGGTTTTCATGTGAAGGACAAGAAAGGCGCTGAGGTGTGCAATGGCACATTTGTCCTCTAGGTGGATGAGGAGTGGCACACCCTGGTCCTTCTCACAGACAACCTGGCGAAGATCCAGGAAGGAGGACCCCTGAGATTCCTCATGTGACACCTCATGGCTAGTGAGGATGGTCAAGTCCTAACTGATACCTTTAATGTCATGTAAGAAAAACTCCCTCCCATACCTCTGACCCTCGAGATAACACAGAACCATGGGCTCCTCATAATCATGGGGCCTTTGGTCTTGAAGCAACCATCTAAATGTTTAGAAAAGAAAATGATGAATGGTTTCCATTAATCGACTGATGATTACTGGCTATCTTGAGATCACAGAGCCAGAAACTCTACACAAACCCTCCTGTGTTCATTTCTCTACTGAATACACAGCTCATCATGGAGTGGACCATGACCACAGACCCTCCATCCATGGGGACACTGTGTGCCTATGGTGTTATTAATGCCAGCATCTAGTTCGATCCTTCACTAGCTCCATTGTGTGGCAAATGAATTTTACTTAGATTGACAAACAGCTTCTATGGAAAGCCCTCTGGATGAATCCTCTTGTCTTGACATGAACATAAACATATTCAACCCACAACCAGGTCCTGGTGGCTCATGTCGGTCATCACAGCTACTCGGGAAGCTGAGATCTGGAGGATTGTGTGGTTCAAAGCCAGCCCAGGGCAGGAAAGATCTATGAGACTCTTACCTACAATTAACCCCTAAAACAAAACAAAACAGGAAGTGGAGCTTTGGCTCAAATTGGTAGAGCGTGAGCCTTGAACACATAAACAAAGCTTAAGAAACAGCACTCTGGTTCTGAGTTCAAGTCCCAGGACCTGCACAAAAATAGTAATAATAGACTGGGAGGGTTGCTCAGGGGTAGAGTGCTCATCTAGCATGTATGAGGCCCTGGGTTCGGTTCCTCAGTACCACATAGACAGAAAAGACCAGAAGCGGGGCTGTGGCTCAAAGAGCACCAGCCTTGAGCAAAAAGAAGCTCAGGGACAGTGCCAAGGCCCTGAGTTCAAGCTCCAGGACATGCACATAATAATAATAATAATAATAGAATTAGCAGAATAAGAATTACAAGAATGGGAGCATGAGGTTTTAAAAAAGCATCTCCTGTGTTGATGTCCTCTGCCACTCAGCCAGATTGGAGAAAGTTACTGGTACATATTGATTGAAAATAAGGACTTCCCGGTTGCTTTGTGTTACTGATTTTCAGGCAAAAGGGAGAGTGGCAAAAATACTGTTGTGGGCATGAAGAATGAGAATGGAGTCTTTGTAGCTAACTGTAAGTACACTGTGGTGTGCAAAGAGGGCATGAGTCAAAACACAGGCCATGTACTCAGTGGGGGAGAGTCTTCAGATCTTGCAAAACATGGCTTTGAAATCTAGAAACATCCACAAGTCAGGACAGTGGTGAAGTAGGTTATTCACCTCCACTGTCTAGGTACTTGCTTCTTCCTAGGAAATTCAGAAATTACACATTTAAAAAAAATGTCTTCAGTGTATTTTATTTTTATTGTTGCATTAAAAAATGATCTCTCAGTGGTTGGTGACACACAAGAGTTGGGATTTATCCAAGCAGTTGACCAATACAAAAGATCTTTCTTGATCAATGTCACTTCATTGGGGTGTGGGGTGGGAATGGCTTTAGTGGTTAGAAGCAGTTCCCAGCATGCAAACTTGATCTTGGATTAATTAATTAACTAATTTATAATCATGGTGAAATACTTGTTTTAATAATTTACTCTAACATTGTCTGAACAGGACAGACAGATGCGAGTCTGGTCGATCTGTAATCCCAATTCTTCTGGGGAATACTTGAATTTTTTTAAAATAACATTTTATGAACATTCAGTGGTTGTACAAAATAGTTACCATTCCACAAAAGTGGCTTATGAATGTAAGTATTTTATATACATCCAAAAGCAATTTATATGGATTGAATTGGAAAATAAAATCTGTGCAACATGCTAAATCTAGGATGTCAGGTGTTATTGTGCTTTGGAATCATTGGGAAAAAAAATAATTAAAAGCATATATTTTCAGGCAGGGAATGTGGGTCAGTGGTAGAATACCCACCTAGCATGCATGAAGCCCTGCCACACTGACTCCAGTGGAGTCTGCTTAGCATGGGAAACCATCTATCAGACCAAGATAGGGGCTTCAGAGACCTATCTCTGAGTTCTGGGACTTCACCAAAGTCTACCTCAGAGAATGGGGCTTTACAGAAACCTATCTCCAAGTTTTGGGACTTCACCCAAGTCTACCTTGGAGAATAGGGCTTCTAAGAGGCCTACTCCTGGAAAAAGGCTGGCAAGCCCCTGGGAAAGATGTGTTTCTGCCTTTCTTTTCCTCATAAGAGTGCCTATTAATCTTTTACTGTTTCTACTGCTCTTTGTACTTGCTCATTGTCAACGTTCCCTTATTCAAAGTTCTTTCTTAAGAGTGTTGACGACTCCAATATCTGATGAGTGTCTTAAAAATATGACTAACTCACCAGAGTTAAGTGCTACCCTGAAACCCCTCTTATGGAGGCTAGTAGACAAGTCATAAGCAAATATAAAAGTATTGGGGGTTTCACAAAGTCACTTCAGCAGAAGGAATTGTTTGTAAGAGATTTACAAGAAGCTGTAGGCGCGGCTAGAACAAAAGGAATGTATGGCAATTGCTGAGATAACTACTTAGGAGAAAGAACTTCCTGTTACTCTCTTTCATTTACTAAGAGACTTGCTAGATCTAGGCCTCGGTGACCTTACTATTGAAGAAAGAACAGGAAAGATCTTATGGGACAGTTAAGGCCTCTATAGAAATAAGGTAATGGTTAGTTGATGACAAAACATTGAAACCCATTATATTTCTTAGAGATAAGCCGGAAACAAGTGCCTATCAGGCGACCAGCTGGTGACCACCCAAGAAAGAAGCCCTACAGCAAGGTTGTGTAACCTTTTGCCCTTTCTTATGGAGACTTTTGCTATAAAAGTTTGTTATCCTCTGCATTAAATTGCACTCAGCACTCAGCATCCACTCCTAATGTGTGTGAGTTGTCTGTTTGCCATCTCCCCATCCTATTCCAGGTTCCTCCCTTAGGTGTCCTTCGTCGTCCCGACAGAACCCGGTCCGCGGCAAAGCCCTGGGTTTGATTCCTCAGTATACTATATACACAGAAAAAAACAGAAGTGGCACCGTGGCTCAAGTGGTAGTGTGCTAGCCTTGAGCTAAAGAAGCTCAGGGACAGTGCCCAGGCCCTGAGTTCAAGCCCCAGGACTGTCAAAAAAGAGCATATATTTTCCATGTGGATCCAGTTGTACTATATTCACAAATTGCTTTATTGAATGGCCACTCCTCTGTCAAACCACTTAAAGATAACACAATATACTTAAAAATTAAAAGAAAAAGAAATATAGTTCTGATTATGTGATGTATGAAATGGTTATGCCTCTGTATATCAACTCTACAGTAACAATAAATTAAAAATTTTCAATGTAGAAAAGATAATTGAAGATACATTTAAAGGTAATAAAATATAAAGATAAAAGATAAGTTTAAATATTTTTAAAAGATAATATATATTAAAAGATGGTAAAAATATTTTTAAAGATCATAAGATATGTTTTTTAAAAAGATAAAAATACATTTAAAAATAAGAGAAATACATTTTTTAAAGACAATAAAGTTGGGCTGGGAAGGTGGCTCAGTGGTAGAGCGCTTGCCTTGCATGCATGAGGCCCTGGGTTCGATCCTTCAGCACCACACAAACAGAAAAAAAAAAAAGCTGGAAGTGGTGCTATGGCTCAAATGGTAGAGCACTAGCCTTGAGCTGAAGAGCTGAGGAACAGCACCCAGGCCCAGAGTTCAGGCCCCACGACTGGAGCCCCCCTCCCCCCAAAAAAGATAATAAAGTTCGTTTTCAGCATAGTGTCTTGTATACCTCATTGTTACAATGGGTCAACCTGTACCCTTATTTAAGCGTTTAGTTATATCCCTTCCCCTACCCTAATTACAAAAATGTATATACAAGATGCAGGACACCAGAATCATATACAGTGAAAACAGGGGCTATATTGGGGGGGGGGGGGTAGAAAAGAAAAAAAGATAATAAAAATGTATGCTTTTTAAAGAGCACATTTGTACTCGACAGTTCAACTTTCAAGGAAAACTGGTCTAATTTTCTGAAACCTCAGCTATAGAAGACAAAATGTCAATAGAAGAGCAAATGTTCACATATTGACATGCACTCATTTAGACCTAGAACATATGGATATGTAGATTTGTGGAAATACTTTTCTATGATGGTTTGGGGATGGAGGAGAATTCAGGAATTGGTTTTCTGTGCTCTTTTTGGAGCAGGGTGGAATTCTCCACTCAAACTCCAAGCGTTTGAACTGCAAGAAAGTTCATGGGATTGATTAGGAACCAGGTTCCTTAACCCAGGGTTCATCCAGAAGGAGAGAAGAATGGTTCATTACACCTGGAGCAGGGGACTATGAAATGAGATGGTGGAACTCTAGTGCACTGACCACAATTACTTCTTCCATGGCAGACTTTGGACTATTACCAAGTTCTGCTGCAAATGGAAAATGTCATCGTCTTCTAAAACAAGAACGTGGACGAGGAAGGAAATATCACAGTCATGATGCTGGTGGCAGGTGAATCAGGGGCTGAGCTGGGGATGGAGAAGAGCAGCCAATGCCTCACTTTCCAGTGCTCTGTGCATGCAGGAGGCATCAGGGTGCACAATGGGCGCAGAATCAGGTTTCTGTAGACCAGAAACACCTCCTCTGTGGGTCTTTTTCAAGACACCCGGCTCTGTGGCACTCTATTTTAGTCCACCCATTGCTACAGCTCCCTAGGCAGTGGCCTGTGCCACTCACACAGTGATACTGCAGCTGTCAGCTAGGAACCCACATTGGAAATTCTTATTAAATTTGATTTATGCAGACTCACTTCTTTCCACAATGATGGAGTGAGCTCATTTTCATGTTGAACTCTTCCACCACGTTCTCAAGACATGAAAATAAATCTAAATTTCTTCACAGATTGGTGGGAATTGAGCCTCTCAAATGTAAAGTTCTCCAACATGAAAATAACATGAGCTCTGACTGAACACCTAGCTCCAACCTCCTGGATTTTATAATGGAGTGTCTGTCATACTCAGGGGGGTGGTAGAATATTGAGCCTTGGTTGGACGATTTGCAAAGATGGGATTTAGATTTTTGATGTGGGTTTTTCTCAAAAGTAACTGGGATAATGTGGTTAAGGAAAAGTTCACATCATTTCATCCTTTCATTTGAGGGAGGCTCAAAAACACAGAAATGCACATAGAGCATGGAGGAAATAAGAACTCTCAGGTGGACACCTGTGGCTCATGCCTGCCATCCCAGATACTCAGGAGGCTGAGATATGAGGATTATGGTTCCAAGCCAGCTCAGAGCAGGAAAAGGCATGAGTCTCTGATCTCCAGTGAATCACCAAAAAGCCAAAAATGGAGCTGTGCAGCTCAAGTGGGTAGAATGCTCACCTTGAACACAAAGGAAAAAGCTCAGGGAGGGTACCCAGTTCAGCAATGGCACCACACACACACACACACACACACACACACACACACACACACACACACACACACCTCACTTCCATCATAGCTTGGTCATTGGTATAGTACTGACAATGCAAATGATCAGATGGTCAGCTCACAGCTGGAGGAGCGATCGTAAGGACCCTAAAAGGGTGTGTACCCCCAAAATGTTCACTTCCATCAATGTCACCACACCACCCCATAGGGAACCCAGCTTGGTCCTCGGGGGGCCTGCTGGGGACAGGCCGTGGGTGAAGGGACAGCCCAATGTGGCTCAGGGGACACACGCAAATATAGGCCACAATCCTTTCTAATTTCCTCACTTCCTCTCTATGTCATGCAGGGAGATTAGAGGCCCTGAGACCAGGGTAGTTAAAGAAGGCGGAGGAGCTCTCCAAGGAGAACAACATCCTATTTTCCAGCATCCAAATTATCACACTTCCAGGTGAGGCCCAGGGCTATTTACTATAGAATGCCAAAAAAAAGCATGAGATGAAATCACTAAGATCCTGATTCAGTATGTTCTTCGCCTACAGTTGCACTGTACTCGAGTGTGCATAAACTTGGTCATACTGAACATCTCCCTTGATCTTGTGTTTTTTTTCTTCCTTGCATTTTTTCACAGATGTGTATCCTACGGAGTACTGAGCTTCCCTGGAGTGAGTAGACACAAACCTGGCCCTCAACCCATTTGGTTCTCTAATTCTGCTATATTTTTCTTTGGCTAAGTGGAATTCCATGGTTAACAGAGTCTCTCTTGAAGGAGACTGCCATAGTCTCTGTTTTGATTTTTGTTGTTGTTGTTGGTGGTAGTGGTCATGGGGTTTGAACTCTGGGCTTGGCACTGTCAACTCAAGGTTGGTGCTCTACCACTTGAGCCACGGCACCACTTTTGGTTTTCTGGTGGTTCACTGGAGATAAGAGTCTCATAGACTTTCCTTCCTGGGCTGGCTTTGAACCTGTGATCCTCAGATCTCAGCCTCCAGAGTAGCTAGGATGACAGGCCTGAGCTACCCAGTGCCTGGCTTAGTCTATGTTTTTGTTTTGTTTTTTATTGTGAGAATACCTTACAGAGGAGTTACAATTACATGGGCAAGATAACAAGTATATTTCTTATCAAGCATTGTTGCCTCCTCTTTGTTTCCCCTTCCCATCTTTTCCCATTCTCTCCCCACCTCCCCCCACCCTGTCCTTTACCCCCCCACACCAAAGTTGTAAAGTTCGTTTTTCAACATAAGGACTTGTACATCTCATTGTTGCAATGGGTCCACCTGTATCCCTAGTTAAATGATTTGTTTTTGCTCTTCCCCTCCACAAATTATACCAACATCAAGTGAAAGCAGGGTTTATACCATGGGGGAGGGACATACAAAGCAACATAGAAATCATCTTATAAATATGTTAGAAACAATTGCATGAAAGAAAAAAATAACCTTTATCACAGAAATCTTCCCTGATGACTTTGGCCTCCACATAATTGCGAGAAGAACACAGTCAATCATGTGTGATCTGAAGCATGGAAGATGATGAGCTTCTGGGGACTCTCAGAGTGAGTGGAGGATATCATATTGACACACTCTCTTAGCCATAGGGCAGATCCTCAGAAATCATTTGGACATGGAAGATACACACAGAATTTCCAGTACAAACTAGATATCAGCCATTACAACCAAAAATGCATCTTGGATAGAAGTTTGAGGAAACCATCTCCTTGTCCTAGGAAGACCAGGCCCCAGGCACAGATTTGGTCCTGAAAGAAATAAATTTGCCCATTAGCCATCCAGGCCTCACATTCTCCTTCTGTAGGTGCTTGTGTTTTCCATGTGCAATCTGCACTATGAAGCCATTCACAGGGTCTCAGGTGCATTCGATTGCCCTCTGCTCCCTCCCAACAGGTGGTAGCATCTTCAGGAATGCATGCACATCCATCTTCCTCATTCAAATGTAATCAGCTCTAAGACAACAATCCATCCTGAACTTTGACACATCTTTTCCTCTTTCCTGGGAAGTTGTCATCTGGATTCAAGGTTTTTCATTGTCTTCTTCCTTTTCTTCTGAAATTTGTGCTATTGTGACTTAACTCAGTGATCCAATAAACCAGTTCCACAGAATCCAATTCTGACTGTGAATACTCAGATTAATGTCCCCTGGCTCAGAATTAACCACTCCAATTGAATCATGGAAAACTAAGTCTATAAGAGAACTATAGTTATTGTTCTTATTGTTACTGTTATTATTAAGAATAACTCCAGGCTCACTCATGCTTCTGGTCCTAGCTACGCAGAAGGCTAAGATCTAAATATCATGGTTTGAAGTCGGCCAGAGGGCAAGAAAGTCCATGAAAGTCTCATCTCCAATGAATCATCCCAAAACTCAGAAGTAAGTAGAGTGCTAGCCTTGAACACAGAACCTGAGGGAGGATGCGCAGGCCCTGGGTACCAGCTCAGGACCTGAAAACACAGAGACAACTATAGAGTCCTTGAGTGTTTCAAGATTAGAAAAGAATATAATCTTGAAGACCGTGACTGATGGCGTACCCCACATTTCCCAAGAATGTAGCTTTAGTCACAAGTTGTGATACAGGAAGGCAAAATAAAGGTGCTGTTGGTTCTGCCCACAGAACCTCCCTAGTCCCCTACTTGTCTTCATACAGAATGGAGGCTCACCAGAATTCATCTGCCCAGTAATCACCAGTAGCTATCAGTCACCTGACTGAACCAGCAAAGGATTTCCAGGTTCTAGGCTTACTTCCACTTCCTCTGAGGTTACTTCCTTTCTTATGTCTCTTCCACATCTGGTTGTGGCCACACCTCCTCTTCCTCTTTCCCAGATATAGTCTGTCTCCTCCATTAGCTCCACCTGTCTGCATGGCTTACATCTGGTGCAGGCTAGTGGTTGGATTGCCCCCTAATAAACTCTCTTCTGTCTGAACCATGTGGTGGTTTCCTTTCAGCAGAACTGAGCCCTGTCCTGTGTCAAGGATAAAGAATGCCAGCCAGGCACCAGTGGCTCACGCCTGTCATCCTAGCTACTCAGGAGGCTGAGATCTGGAGGATCACAGGTTCAAAGCCAGCCCAGGCAGGAATGTCCATGAGGCTCTGATCTCCAGTGAAACCACCAGAAAACCAGAAATGGTGACATATATGTGGTTAGAGCTCTAGCCTTGAGCTGAAGAGCTCAGGCATAGTGCCCAGGCCCAGAGTTCAAGCCCCATGACTGACAAAAAGCAAAAATATTCTCCCCTACTGGTGGTGGCTATAGGAGGGATGGACATGGGTAAGTCCAGGGATATAGAGGCTGGAGCCTCTTGAATGATATAAAAAAGGCCTTAGGAACACCAGGAGCCTTCAACATACAACTCCACAGTGGGGAGACTTCATCTGTTTACCTCTAAACATCTCTCAACCCACAATTAATAGGACATAGTTCAGTAAATATGCATAAGGAGTGTGAGTGTTTTAATATGAAATAATTCCTATTCCAGTCCCACCCTGGGCTGGAGAATGAGTTCACCAAAACTGTTAAACCAAGTAAGTCATACACCCAATACTCCACTTCTGTAGGATCTGATGGGTCTGGAAATCTTATGGTGGTTACAGGAAAATTTAAAAATAAAATTTAAAAAGAGCCCTGGCCTCACATTTCATGTGGAATCTACAGAAATGAAGGTATCCTTATAGTTTTGAAGGTTACCTTTTTTTGTCCTAATGCTGAAACACTCAAGGACTCTGTCCTTGTTTTTTTTTGTGTGGGTTTTTCCAGTCCTGAGCTTGCACTCAGGGCCTGGGAATTCGCCCGAAGGCTCTGTGTTGAAGGCTAGAACCACTTTACCGTGTAAACCACAGCACCACTCCTGGGTTTTGGGTGACTAATAGGAGATCACAGTCTCCTGGGGCTGAGTTCAAACCCTTCTATACTAAGTTGCTAGGATTAGTGGCAGGAGTCTGGTTGTATTCTGAATTTTTTTGTCAGTCATGGGGCTGGAAATCTAGGCATGGGTGCTGTCCCTGAGCTCTTCAGCTCAAGGCTAGCTCTCTACCACTTTGAATGGTGCCACTTCTGGTTTTCTAGTGGTTCATTGGAGATAAGAGTCTCACAGACTTTTCCTGCCCAGGCTGGCTTTGAACTGGGATCCTCCAGATCTCAGCTTCCTGTGTTAGCTGAGATGACAGGCATGAGCCACCGGCACCTGGCTTATTCTGAATTTTTTTTAAGACAAAGAATCTTCTGTTCCCGTATAGACTTAGTTTTCCATCTCTCAATTGGGGTGGCTAATTCTGGGCCAGGAGACATTGATTCGAGTCTTTACAGTCAGAATTGGATGCTTGGGAATTGGTTTACTGGATCACTTAAGTCATGATAACGCAAATTTCAGGAGAAAGGGGAGAAGAAGACACAAAACTGTGCATCAGCATGATGGCTTCGCAGGAAAGGGGAAAGAAGGTTGAAAGTTCAGGATGGCTTTTCATCCTAGAGCTGATTCCATTTGAACGAGGAAGATGGATTTGCAGGTGTTCCTGAAGATGCTACCACCTGTTGGGAGGGAGCAGAGGAGGATCAAATGCACCTGAGACCCTGTGAATGGCTTCATAGTGCAGACTGCACATGGAAAACACAAGCAGTCCTAGAAGGAGACCATTGCCCAAGGGTCTCAGGGTCTAAAGCCTTCCCTTTGAACTGAACCATATCTCTTCCATATCGAACCAAACCATCCAAGGAAAAAATACCTCCCAGTTGGGAGGGTGGAGGGCCACAGGTGTCCGTGTCAACTTACCCAGGGCCAGTGTCCTTACTCAGGACAATCATCTGTGACAAAGAACAAGGAAGAAAAGAAAAAACACAGGATCAGGGAAGGATGTCAGACATCACCAAGTTTATCACTAACTCTCAAGTAACATGCAATTGTGCCTCCAGATGATGCTAAGCTAGAAGCTTCTAGAGTGATCTCATGGCATGATTTCTTTTTTGGGGGAGGGGGCGGCGCAGTTAGGCCATGGGAAAACCAGGATCTGGGCCTTACCAGTTTCCAGGATGTGTTGGATACTGGAAATCGGGATGTTCCTCTTCTTGGCCAACTTGGCCAGCTTCTTCTCCTGCTGCTTTGTCAAGCTCTGCCCTTTCCCTGTGGTAGCAATGGGAAGGAGGTCAGGGAAGGGCTTGCATCAAAATGCAGCCTACACTGGCTGGGAAGGTGGCTCAGTGGTAGAGAGTGCTTGCCTTGCATGAATGAGGCCCTGGGTTTGATTCCTCAGTACACCACATAAGCAGAAAAAGTCAGAAGTTGTTCTGTGGTAGAGCACTAGCCTTGAGCTGAAGAGCTGAGGGACAGTGCCCTGGCCCAGAGTTCAAGCCCCACGACAGAAAGAAAAATGTATCCTAGGTGATGATGCTTCCCACTGGGCTGTCTCCATTCATTGGCCTCCAATATTCCTCCCTGTCCCCAGCAGCACCAGGAAGAGCAAATTGGTCTCCCCCCCCCCCACCTGTAGCAGTGACATTGGCAAGGTAGATGGAAGTTAATTGTTTAGCCAGCCCTCCACTGTTCAGATTTTTGCAACGACTCTTCAAGCAAGGATCTGGACAGCCAATCATCTGTGTTCTCAACACTGCCTCAGTGATCAAGTGATAATGGAACTGAGTTGTTTTTCTTTGTTGGTTGTTGTTTTTATTTTATTTTTAATTTAATTAATTTTTATTTATATTATTAATTTAATTAATGTTTATTTATTTATTATTTTATATGTGATTTTTATTTATGTTCTGGTTCTAGTCCTAGGGCTTAATCTAGGGGTCTGAGCTTTTTTTGTTGTTGTTGTTCAAGGCTGCTCTTTTACCACTTGAGCCACAGCTCCAGTTTTGGCTTTTTTTTTTGGTGGCTCATTGGCGATAAAGAGACTCATGGTCACTCCTGCCCCAGACTGGCTTTGATCCTGAGATCTCAACCTCCTGAGTCACTATGGTGATAGGCATGAGCCCCTCGGTAACCCGTGTCCAGCTGAGATTTCTATCTGGTCTCCATACTCTAGTGTTTCCTTTTTCCCCCATCTACATGACCATCCATGTTTTCTGTGTTGTTGCCCTGGCCTCCCAAAAGGAGAGAACCAAACGATTTGAACTTTACTTAACCATGTTAGCCCTGTTGCAGCTGAAAAAATAAACCAATCAAAACTTTAAATCACATCTTTATAATTCAACCAGCCAGATGCTCAATATGATGTCCTCCTTGAGTATAATGGACACCCCAATATAAAACTGAAATGCTTGGTCAGAGCTCAAGATATCATGGGGATTGACAACATATTTGAGAGGCTCCATTGGTGTGCACCTGCTGGGAAATGCACATTCCGGTTCACTCTGTTGAGAACATGGTAGGCGAGTTCCACACGGAAATGAGCCCACTTCCCACAGGAAAGGACCAAGTCTGCTTCAGTCAAATTAAATGAGAATTTGCCATGTGGGTCCGTAGCTGACAGCCCAATTATCCCTGCATGAGTGGTCCAGGCTATTTCACAGGGAGCTGTGGGAATGGGATGGACTAAATGTGTGACAGAGACAGGTCTTTCCAAAGATACATTTCCGGAGTACAGAAAACCATCCTGCCTCCTCCACTCAACAGTACAGGGCTAAGGTGATCAGCCATGGGCTACTCTGCCCCATCCCAGTCCAGCCCCTCCTCGTCCTGAGGTGGGTAGACATCCTCCCCCACCCTTGTACCCACCTGCCACCAGGATCATGCGTGTGATCTGCCCTTCCTTGTCCACATTCACGTTGTAGAAGATGATGATGTCTTTGCTTTGCTTCACAGCCTCAAAGGTGTTCATACCAGAGTCTACGATGGAAGAGAAAGAACCCAGGGTGAGTCCACTTGAGTTCCTTAACCACAGTTCATGTCCCCCTGGTCCTATGTGGAATAGACTGTTTTCTCCTCTCCTCCCGGATTAGGCTGGAGGGCATTAACCAAAAAACTTTGCGCCTAATCCATCCATCTCATGCACTCCCTTGAAATTCAAATACTTTGATTTTGTGGGGGGAGAGAGGCCCCATAGATGAATTTCTGAATTCTCCATACTCCCCAAAACACCATCCTCCGCTGAATCTACCTGAATCTGTGCTCCCACGGGTCACAGGTCAAACTGATAAAAATTCAGTAGGCGCAGGTATGCTCTCCTTTTATTGACATTCTGCCTTTTATATCAGAGATTTCAGTAAATTAGAGCACTTTTCCTTCGATCATTGGTCTATCAGACCTCTAATAGACTTTTTTTGGGGGGAGGGTCCGGTTGTGGGGCCTGAACTCTGGGCCTGGGCGCTGTCCCTCAGCCCTTCAGCTCAAGGCTAGCGTTCTACCACTTGAGCCACAGCGCCACTTCTGGCTTTTTTTCTTTTTGCTTATATGGTGCTGAGGAATCGAACCCGGGGCTCAGGCTTGCAAGGCAAGCGCTCTACCACTGAGCCACCTTCCCAGCCCCTCTAATAGACTTTCTTATGAAGTATATTTTAATTATCCTTAAATGACTGTACAGAGGGGTCAACAAAGCAGTTTTATGAACACAGTGAGTCTCGATCAATGTTGAACATATGGACATCAAGTCACTTTTTTCCAATGAGATGTAATCACACCTGACCAACTAGATTAAAGCATTTGTTGGACACATTCCCTCCCCCCCAATTTAATTCATAGACATTTCCTTACAATGCTAATTCATCAACCTCCTCCCCCTCTCACTCTGTTGAAAGGGAATTGATTTGCACCACCACACAAAGAGAAGAAAAACCTATTACAATGAATCAATACATGTGCTGATAACTTAAGAGTCAGGAGCTGGGGCTGATCACATCTGTATCGCCTGTTTATACAGTTTTCAGATAGTTAAAAAAAATACACATGCAGTATGATTTAAAAAATAAGTAAATAAATGAAACAAGATAAAAGACCAGAGGATGGGGAATTGTGTCCCACCGCCAAAGCTATCCACGCCCCCGGGCCCCACATCCCCCCAAATGTGGAGACACCTATCAAGATCCGATGTATTTGCTGCTCTCATAAATAGTGACTCCCATGTGTAACCACTCAGAGGTCATTTTTCAAAAGGAATAATAAAATAATAAATAATCAAATAGAATGGATAAAAATATTTAAAGAATAAATAAAATAAAAATATAAAAATAATAAAATTTTCTAGGAAGAACCGAGTACCTTGGAAGTTGAGCGTATTTTTTTAATCTCAGATCATCTCCTACTCTTGGATGTTTCTAGAATTCAAAGCTATTGATGGAACACCTGAAGTGACCTCCATGAATCTCCCAACCGTGTGCACACCCCTGCTTTGAATCCAGTCTTCTGTCTATGCCACGTTGTACTCACACTGTCCTACATAGACCCCATCCTCCTTCAGCTCACCCACAACAGTGTATTTTTGGCACTCCCCAGTTTGCCTGTAAGATAACAATAAAACAACAACAGAACAACAACCAAGTCCTTATTTCCTATCCACAAATCCCAGGAACTACTTCCAGACCTTTCGAGTAGCCAAGGAGGACATCAACCTGGGGAAATGCTCATTTTGATTCTTTTCATCATCATTCTTTGTCATTTTTGTGCAAGTCTTGGGGCTTGAACTCAGAACAAGAGGGCTCATCCTCAGGGCAGGTGTTTTGCTCAAGGCTGGTGGTGTTAAGTTCCTAATGGATATTCCTGCCTGGGCTGGTTTCAGACCTCGCTCTCTCAGATTCCACCTCCTGAGCAGCTGGGATTACAGGCATGAGCCACCAGGGCTTTGGCTGTTAGTTGCATAGTTTTGTGCTAGTGTCAAGGGAAGAGAATTCTTCTAGAATACTCTTCCAGACAGTGTGGTCTCCACAGAGCTCACACTATCCATTCATGGATGGAAACCGGCAATGATGTCCTTTTCTAAACTTGTCCCTGTCTGCATGAAGTATCAAATGTCCCAGACATGTGAGAAGCCACAGGCTCTGCCAATCAATCCTAGAGAGGTATGGAGGGGGGGAATGAGAGAGAAGGTTTTGCTTACTTGTTGTAAAAGTCGACGGTCATGGATTTACCTCCTTCAGGAGCCTCAATGTGTCGAAGCAGGCCTCTCAAGGGTCTGCCCTCCTGGATCTTCTCTGGCTTGTCCGCCAAGATGGCCACTTGCCAGTCACCTAAATGACCCATGTCCCAAAGGCAAAAGGCCAGCACTCTCCTGATTCCCCACTTCTCATCCTCACCACTGTTCCCTCTATCCCAGCATCAAAGAAGCCATTCCTGACTGGGCAATAGAAGAAGAGGAGGCCAGGCCTTGGCAATTTGTGTGGAGTCCCACACGGTGACACCAGGACCCAGAGAGACATGCTTGGGAACCATTGCATGTGGAGAGTGAGTTAGGGATTCCATGTAGGCACGACATGTGACCCAGTGTAAGTTACAATACTGTTGCCTTAGCTTTTGGATTGAAGAGGACACCTTTGTCACATGACAGGGAGTTGAAAGGTGCAAAGGCATTTTCCTGATTATGAAGACTCATTGAATCCACGTGCTATCAAACAGACTATCTCACACACAAATGCACATACACACACAACTGGCTCATTCACACACACACACACACACACACACACACACACACACACACACACACACACACACACACATGGGCCATGCAAGATGAACATGCCCATTCAGAGGTACCTCTGATGGCTGGACCTGAGGTCTTTGGCCAGCACAGGCCACACCGAACAGCAGGGTAAAGAGCAGAGCCTTCATCGTGTAGATACTGCTGGTTGTCCTTGTCCTGAAGAAGCTCAGAGCAGGACAGGTATGGTGGAGAGGATATGAACAGATTCCCTCCTTTTATACCATTGCTCCACAGACCTGATCCATAATGACCCTTTGTCCCCCTGAAATTGTCCTCTGACTGTCCCTCACTGGGGGGGGGGGTCGGGGGAGGGGGTGGATGGGCAGTGTCTGGCATCCTCAGACTAATTGGATTAGCTTGGAGGAAAAATAAAGTGGAGCCCAGTGACCTTCATGGTGGTTTTAGGAGCACAATGGGAGGCAGGGGTTCTAAGGACAGGCATGGCTCTTCCTCCTCCTTCTGTCCTGGTTAGGTCAGGAGATTGGGTGTCCACATCCACAGGTCTCCATCTCCACCTTGCAAAGGCGGGGTGGGGGAGCTTGTCTCTATGACCTTGGTGGAAGCCATAGAACCTTGTTCTGCAATCCAAGATAGCAGCCTCCCCCTTCAATCCAATCATGGGATGACATCCAATCATCAACAAATCATCTATAAACACCAACATAAATTGGAGGTCTACCATGCTTCTCAGATTACATTTCTTGCTGAAGAAAAAAAAAGCACAGGAAAAAGGCACAAATGGCAATTCTTAACCTGATTCAGGAATATGGTCCTATTGATTTGTTCTTCCCATGCTATTCATCCATCCACTATGGCTGTTTGTGTGGAGAGGAAGGAAACCAGGAGAAAACATTCTCAGAAAAGACAGAAAGTTGCCTGTCATGGCTATACAACGGATCTGGAGTGATTTCTCTATGAATTCAGTGGTCTGATTTCTCCATCTTGACTGATCAGAAGTTTTTTGGTTTTTTGTTTTTTTTGCATCAAATTTCTTCATGCAATAGATGGGTGGAACACATCTCGTGGCCTAAGGTCCATTTATTTCAGTATTTCTTACCTTCTCACAGTCCCTGATATCTAAACTAAAGAAAATAGTTGTACCACCCATTGCCAAATGAATTTATTTTTTTTTGCCAGTCCTGGGGCTTGAACTCAGGGCCTAGGCACTGTCCTTGAGCTTCTTTTGCTCAAGGCTTTACTACTTGAGTCACAGCACCACTTCTGGCTTTTTCTGTGTATGTGGTATACTGAGCAATCAAACCCAGGGCTTCATGCATGCTAGGCCAGCACTCTACCACTGAACCAGTTTCCCAGCCCCTCTGTTTATCATTTATAGATATTTGTAAATATCTATCATTCCCATTGGAGGACTGGTAGCCAGGAGATAAAATGTATCTGATGTCCATAAGCTTCTCAGAAACAGAAGCATGGACATTTTTTCAAAATGTTCATGAGAGGATGACTTTGTTCTGAGGTTAGTCCTATGCTTGTTTTTCAGATGCTTTGGTTCTGAACACAAAAATAAGTCATCTTTCACCCAGTGCCAATCTAGCTACAATATTCTCACCGAATAAGTCATTTTCCCATTTTTTTGGATGGATGCCTAAAGTGTGCCAGATACACTAAAGACTCTTGGTGTCTTTGGGACATGTTTGTTACCCTTGGTAAAGGGCAGCATCCTTGGAAGTCAAGATAAGGTCAGCATCAGCCTTGAACTACTTCCTTCTTCCTTCTGGCTTAATCCTATTTTCTGATTGACTCTTCCATGAAAATTCCCTGTTCTTGTTGGAATAAAAGTAATATATGTATATATATATATATATATATATATATATACACACACATATATATAAAGCCTTTATATATTTACATATAAAGCTATATAAATAAATAAATATAAATATATATGTGTCTACATTAATTATTGCATTTCCCCAACAGCATGTGGTCATCTAACATATTGCTCGGTATTTTTTATTCACCAACACAATTAATGCAAGTAGAGAGCACCCTAGTTTCAAAGCCTGTAAGGATGGAACACAAATCCTACCAACTCTCTCAGCCTAGAATTGTGGTAAAGGCATCAAGACTCACAGAAGAGTTCCTTATTTCATATTGCTTTATTTTTTATGTATTTCTACATATTTGTGATCACAAAGTAGTTTCACGAAGGATGCATTTTTTTTTAAAAAGCAGTTTTTGAATAGAATACATTTTGATTAATGTTATCCTTCCAACATTCTCATCCCTCCCTCCTCTAGCCACCCAGCTGCTTAGTATTCTCTATCTGTAATATATATATATATATATATATATGTATATATATATATATATATATACACATATATATACATTAGATTCTTGTCTGTTTTTTGTTTTTCTTTTTAGCATTTCTCCATATCTTTTATTGCCATTTCTAGTTCTTTATCAGACATGTGCCTTCAAATGATTCTCTGGGTTCCAATAGAGTACAAACATTAGCTCAAGTAGGACTTATGGAAAATAAGCTACACAATATAGACCCAAATTATGCTCTGTAGAATAAGTTCAGATCCTCAGTGCCCTCTTCATTTAGGATGTAGTCTTTTACAAATGCTGTTCTAAAGGAAGTGGTTGGGGTATTACTTAATTACTCTTTCTTATCGCAGGCAGAACAAACACACTCTTCGCTAAGAAACTGTTCTCATTCAGAATGTATTACATGTCTACATCTAGATTTTCAGTAAATTCTCCTACCTTTAAAATCCACACCATGGAAAATTTTAGTGTACAGTCAAACTTTTGATATCTATCCAGGATTAGAATCTCACATGGAAGGGATTTCAGTTTAATACTTCTTTCCCTGGTTTTCCTCTGTGTGAATTTCATCCCAACTCTCTCCAATGGAGTCCTTCCAGAAAAATCTTCTTAGGATGAGTCTAATTGTTATCTGATCTTAGGAATACCTTGTTAAGTGGATACCAGAACAAATGACCAAGTTCTGTCTCTCTTGGTTCTTGTTTCCTATTGATTTCTGAAGGATGTCACGTAACACTTACCTGTCAACCTCAACTTGACACCACTCAGTGTATTTGTGAGCAAAATACAAATAAACAGCCAGATCTCAGCACCTTTTATTACAAATGTTACATTACTACTGTATCACATAAGCAAATATTACATTATTTATTGACTTTATTATGTATGTCAATGCTTTTCCTTGTCAGACTTTCTCGGGTTTAGCAAGGACTGAAGAGAAGATCTCTGGAAGTATGCTCATTTGCATTTGAAATTGTCCTCTGAGCAATCACAGATCTTCTTGTTTGTTTTGAGACAGGGATTTTTTTTCGAGCCATGCAGGGAATGAATTGGTGTTCTCGTGTAGTATGCACCATATAATACAGAGTGTGCATGGATTATTTGATGTGCTGGGTGGCATGCAAGTCAACACACACATGTATTATGGAAGTACTGTAGATTCAAGGGACATCTCAAAGAGTGTAATTCCTTAGAAAGAATAAAAATTAAACCAAGTAAACAAATGGAAGTGGGGACTTGAAATAGGTGTGATGGGGTCAAGTGAAGTGGAGGTAGAGGAATGAAGAGGAGAAGTGTGTGAACTCAGTGTGTAACCTATGAAATGAAGAAGAGGGAGGGAAGGGGTGGGTAGGGGAGGTACAGGGCAGAATGTGGATCAAAATGCACTGTCTTTCCTCAAGTGCTTAAAAAAAAAGAAATTTTAAAAACGAAGCCACCCATGGAAAAACGGGCATTCTCCTACCCTAGTTATTCACTCAAGATCAATTTACTAACCCATGGGCATCTTTCCACCTCCCAATGTCCTTTTCCATTGACAGAGTCGAAGCCTAGCACCTGTAATGTGGGTTGAGGGCTATTTGTAGTGGGAGATGGAGGAAGCCTTCTCATGTTGAAGGCTCCTGGTCTTCCTGAGGCCTCATTTCGATGAGGCTACAGCCTCAATTTCCCCAAATGTACACTAAGTTGGGTGTGTACAATTCCTCCTACAGCCCTCACCAGGAGGAGAAAACTTTCTGCCTATAGAGAACAGAAAAACGCCAAACTTTCAAGACACAGGCCGACTTTTTTTAATTTATTATTTTTTTTATTGTGAAAACACTGTACAAAGGGGTTACAATTACATGGGCAAGAAAATGAGTACATTTCTTATCAAGCATTGTTGCCTCCTCTTTGTTTCCCCTTCCCATCCCTTCCCATACACCTCCCCCCCCAATCATCTCCCCACCCCCCCCACCCCCCCAACAAAGTTGTAAAGTTCTTTTTCAACATAACAACTTGTACATCTTATTGTTGTAATGGGTCCACCTGTATCCCCTTTTTTTTTTATTGTAAAGATACTATACAGAGGGTTACAGTTACATGAGTGAGGTAATGAGTACACTTCCTCTTGAACATTGTTAGCCCCTCCATTGTTTTCCCCCTACCATCCCCTCCCTCCCTCCCTTCCCCCGAGGTTCTTTTTTTTTTATTGTGATTAAGTGATTACATAATTTCAAAGTCACAAGTTCATTCTAACTTTCCTGGAGCAAATTGTCTATCACAGTCTGTAATATATAACAGTGTTCACATGTTATATACCATATTTGTGATCAGCAGCATGGGGATATTTAGTAGTGGTTCAACCAGATGAGCGGGAGTTCTTTGTTTCTTAAGTCCTGTTAGTTTTGTCGTATCACCTAACATTTTGGATTTAGCATCCACTTATCAGGGAGACCATGTACCGTTTGTCTCTTCGTTCTTGGCTTACCTCGCTCAACATGATTCCTTCTAGCTCCATCCATTTCCCTGCAAATGCCATTATTTTGTCATTTCTAATGGCTGCATAATATTCCATTGTGTATAGATACCACAATTTTTGGATCCATTCATCTGTGGTGGGGCATCTAGGTTGTTTCCATATCCTAGCTATTGCGAACAGTGCTGCAATAAACATGGAGGTGCACGTGTCCTTGTATATTGGTTCCTGTTGTTCAGGGTAGATGCCTAGAAGTGGTATGACTGGGTCGTAAGGGAGGTCAATCTTTAGCTTTCTAAGGACCCTCCAGACTGCTTTCCAAAGTGGTTGTATAAGTGTACATTCCCACCAGCAGTGTAATAGGGTTCCTCTTTCTCCACATCCCCTCCAGCATTTGTCGTTGGCTGATTTGTGGATGTGGGACATTCTGACTGGGGTAAGGTGGTATCTCAGGGTTGTCTTTATTTGCATTTCCTTCACCACCAGGGATGATGAACATTTCCTCATGTGTTTCTGTGCCATTTTTACTTCTTCCTTTGAGAAGTCCCTCTTTAGTTCCCTTGCCCATTTAGTAATTGGTTTGTTAGGTTTGGGAGGGATTAGTTTCTTGAGTTCCCTGTATATACAGGATGTTAACCCCTTGTCTGATATATTGCTGGTAAATATTTTTTCCCAATTAGTTGGTTGTCTTTCTAGCTTAGTTGCGATAGATTTAGCTGTGCAGAAGCTTTTTATTTTAAGGTAGTCCCATTTGTCGAGTCTCTCCAACTTGTTGTGACCCTGGGACTCTGTTCAGGAAGTTCCTTCCTGTGCCTATTAGTTCAAGTGTCTCTCCTACTCTGTCCTGCAGTAGTTTCAGAGATTCAGGTTTAATGTTAAGGTCTTTAATCCATTTTGAGTTGATGTTGGTGCATGGTGATAGGCTGGGGTCCACTTTTAGTTTTCTGCATGTGGCTGCCCAGTTTTCCCAGCACCAGCGGTTGAAGAGGCTGTGTTTCTTCCATTGTATGTCTTTGGCTCCTTTGTCGAATATCAGCTGGCTGTAGGCCTGTGGATTTATTTCTGGATCTTCTATACTGTTCTGTTGGTCTTCGGGTCTGTTTTTGTGCCAGTACCATGCTGTCTTTGTGATTATAGCTCTGTAGTAGAGTTTGAAGTTCGGCATGGATAGCCCTCCCATATTGTCTTTATCCCCTAGAATTGTTTTGGCTATTCTAGGTCTTTTGTTGTTCCATATAAATTTTTGGACTGTTTTCTGTATTTCAGTGATGTACATCATTGGGATTTTAATAGGAATTGCATTGAATTTGTATATTAGTTTTGGAAGTATTACCATCTTTACTATATTAAGTCGGCCTATCCAGGAGCATGGGAGGTCTTTCCATTTCCTAGTGTCTTCTGCAATTTCTTTCTTTAACTTTTTATAGTTCTCATTAAATAGTTCTTTTACATCTTTGGTTAGGTTAATTCCTAAATATTTTATTTTTGGGGAGGTTATTGTGAATGGGGTTGCTCCCTTTATTTCCCTCTCTTCCTGTACGTTATCAGTGTATAGGAAGGCAACTGATTTTTGTGGGTTTATTTTGTATCCTGCTATTTTGCTGAAGTGACTTATGATTTCTAAAGTTTGGGGATGGAGTTTTTGGGATCATGGAGGTATAGTATCATGTCGTCTGCAAAAAGGGATAGTTTAACTTCTTCTTTCCCTATGCGGATCCCTTTAATGTCTTTTTCTTGCCTTATTGCCCTGGCTAAGGGTTCTAGGACTATGTTGAAGAGGAGTGGAGACAGTGGGCATCCTTGCCTTGTTCCTGATTTTAGGAGGATTGGTTGTAGCTTTTCCCCATTAAGTATAATATTGGCTATTGGTCTGTCATAAATGGCTTTTATTGTTTTTAGAAATGTTCCTTCTATTCCATTTTCTCCAGAGCTTTTAGCATGAATGAATGTTGAATTTTATCAAAGGCCTTTTCTGCATCTGTGGCGATAATCATGTGATTCTTGACCTTGGCTCTGTTGATATGTTGGATTACATTTATTGACTTACATATGTTAAACCATCCCTGTGTCTCTGGGATGAAGCCTACCTGATCATAGTGCATTCTTTTTTTTATGTGTTTCTGGATTCTGTTAGCTAGAATCTTGTTAAGGATCTTTGCATCTGTGTTCATCAAGGAAATTGGCCTGTAATTCTCCTTTTTGGTTGGGTCTTTGCCTGGTTTGGGGATGAGTGTGATATTGGCTTCGTAGAATGAGTTTGGGATAGCTCCCTCCTTCTCTGTTTCTCTGAAGAGCTTGAGGAGTATGGGTATTAGTTCTTGTTTAAAGGTCTTATAGAATTCTGCTGTGAATCCATCTGGTCCTGGGCTTTTTTTTGTTGGAAGACTTTTGATAGCTTCCTGTATCTCATTTTAGGATATTGGCTTATTTAATTGGTTAACTTCTTCTTTGCTCAGTTTGGGTAACTTGTATTTCTCTAAAAATGCATCCATTTCTGCCAGATTTTCTTCCTTTAGAGAGTATAGCTTTTGAAAGTAGTCTGTTAGAATTGTTTGGATATCTTGGGTACGTGTTGTGATGTTTCCCGTGGCATCCCTAATCCTATTAATATGGGTTTCCTCTCTTCTTTTTTTAATTAATCTTGCCAACTGGCCATCAATTTTGTTTATTTTTTCAAAGAACCAGCTTTTTGTTTGGTTTATTTTGGTTATGGTTTTCTGATTTTCTAATTGGTTAATCTCTGCTCTTAATTTGGTTATCTGGCTTCGTCTAGTAGCTTTAGGTCCCATTTTTTCTTGTTTTTCTAGCTGTTTTAGTTGCAACATGAGATTATTTACTTGGTCTGTCTCCATTCTCTTGATGTGGGCACTGAGGGCAATAAATTTGCCCCTCAGGACTGCTTTTGCTGTGTCCCACAAGTTTCTTTGTGAGGTGTTTTCATTTTCATTGAGTTGTAGGAAATCCTTTATTTCTTCTCTGATCTCTTCTGTTACCCAGGCCTTGTTAAGGAGTGTGCTGTTCAATTTCCATGTATTAGAGAAATTTCTGCGGTATGCTTTGTTATTGAGAGCTAGCTTGATTCCACTGTGGTCAGATAGGATACAGGGGATTATGTCGATCCCTTTGTATTTGCTTAAGTTCCTTGCATGAACTATGATATGGTCTATTTTGGAGAAAGTTCCATGAGCTGCTGCGAAGAATGTGTACTGTGTTGTTTTAGGGTGAAATACTCGGTAGATGTCAGTTAATTCCACTTGAAGTATGGCCTCACTTAATTCGGTAGCTTCTTTGCCAATCCTCTGGTTGGTAGACCTGTCCTTTGGTGAGAGTGGTGTGTTAAAGTCTCCTAGTATTATCGTATTGGGATCTATTTTATTCTGGAAGTTTGAGAGCATTTGTTTGACATATCTGGGTCACCAATATTTGGGGCATATAAGTTGATGATGGTTATATCCTCCTCTTGGATTGTTCCCTTTATTAATATGTAGTGTCCATCCTTGTCTTTCTGTACTGATTTTAATGAAAAGTTTATTTTGTCAGATATCAGGATAGCTACACCTGCTTTCTTACTGGGGGCATTTGATTGGTAGATCCTTTTCCACCCCTTCACTCTGAGTTTGTTTCTGTGTATGGCTGAGAGGTGGGTCTCCTGAAGGCAACAGATGGATGGGTCTTGTTTTCTGATCCAGTCCTCAGTTCGTTTTCTTTTAATTGGCGAATTCAGCCCATTTATATTAAGAGAAAGTATAGAGAGATGCATTGTTGTCCCTGCCATTCCGTTTTCCTAAGTTTTTCTTCTTTCCTTTCCTCCTGTGCTTGCTCAGTTAGACTTTGAGTAATGCCTGTTTGGGCAGGTCCCAGTTCCTGGTTGCTTTCTTCAGGTTGTGTCCCCCCTCTTAGAATTCTTTGTAATGCTGGCTTAATGTTTATGTATTCATTTAGTTTTTCTTTGCTATTAAAAGTTTTCAGTTCTCCATCGAATGTGAATGCTAGCTTTGCCGGGTATATTAGTCTGGGTTGGCAGTTATTGGCTCTCAGGGCTCGTATGGTGCTTTCCCAGGCTTTTCTAGCATTCATTGTTTGTGTGGAGAGATCTGCAGTGATTCTTATTTTTTTCCCGTTGTAGTATAGCTCCTTCTTCATTTTTGCTGCATGCAGGATTGTTTCCTTATTATTCAGATCCATCATTGTTACCATAATGTGCCTAGAAGTGTTTCTCCTGGGATCTTGCTTGTTGGGTGTTCTATAAGCTTTTTTAATGTAGTTAAGATGGTCGTTTTTGAGGTGGGGAAAATTTTCATTGATTATCTTGTTAAATAGGTGTTGCATTCCCTTGCTCTGGAATTCCTCACCTTCGTCCACTCCAATTATGCGAAGATTAAATTTCTTGGCATTATCTGCTTGCTCTTGAATTTCCCTTTGGTTTAATTTGAGTGGTTTTTCCATATCTGTCACTTTTTGGTCCAGTTGGTGTATTCTGTCTTCTGTATCTGACACTCTACCTTCCATTTCATTCACTCTGTTGACCGTGGCTTCTATTGTGGTTTGCATGGAGGAAATGGATCCCTTTATGGATTCAATATTGGTTCTCAGAGTACTGATCTCACCTCTCGATGAGGTATGCATTACCTCTAATTTGGCGTTTATCTCACTTCTTACTGAGGTTTGTGCAGCTTCTATTCTTGCATCCAATTTTTGTTTGATATCCTGTATCTCTTTTGATAGTTCATCCTTGTGCTCTTTCAATTTCTGATCCATTTCTTGCTTTATTTCTTGCGTCATTGCCTCCAGCAACCCTTGGATGTAGCTTTTGTCTTCCAATCTTGCTTTGCTCCCACTGGGTCTCTCCCGTGTGTGGCTGCTGGCTTTTGAGGTGAGCTTGCTGTCCTGGGTGGTGGTAAACCTTGTGATTTTTCTCTGTGATTTTCGCATGGGGGTTCAGGAGACTGCTCTTCAATTTTGTTTTGCTGTGTCTGTCTTTGCTTGGTTGCTGATTCTGTATTGGTAGAGAGAGTCTGTGCCTGCTCTGGGTTCTGTTGGGAGCCTATTTCCAGCTGCTATTCTGACTTACTTAGGATTCTCAGCTCTCTGCTGTAGATTGCTGGCAATTCCCACCTTTGGAAGTGTTGAGCAGCCTAGACTGCTTGTGTTTGCTCCTACGGGTGCTCTTGGGAAGATCAGATGCTCTGGATGCACTCTCCCAAATACTGGTGTCTGCTTTGGTCTCCTGATGTGTTTTTGTTTGTTTGTTTTGGGCTGGTTGTGGGCTTGAACTCTAGGTTTGGGTGCTGTCCCTCAGCTCTTCAGCTCAAGGCTGGCACCCTACCATTTGAGCCATAGCACCACTTCTGACCCTTTTTGCTTTTGTGATGCTGAGGAATCAGATCCAGGGCCTTATACATCCAAGACTATCAGTCTATTGCTGAGCCGCCTTATCAGCCTGAGCTCCTTCTTACTATCAGGTGCTGGCAGCCTGTGTTGCCCAATTCCCAGCCTAGGGTATATGGGTGGAGTTTTGGTGGGGTTTGGGCCTCTCTTGTCCTGAGCCTCCACGTCTTTTGTTGTCACAGGCATGCTTCCCGGGGAGTGTTGTTTCCTGGTTTTCTCCCCTCTGTTGAGGCGTATGCTCAGCTTTTTACTTCAGTTGGGAGGAGTTGGTTGTGTTGTTCAGGCGCCGGATCCCCGGGCCTGGTTCCGGCCCCCGCCTGGAGCGCGCTCGTTAGGCCTGTGCTGATGCGTATACCACCTAGGTTATGCAGCCTGGAGGACACAGTTCAAATTTCTTCTACTGTTGGTAGTCTTGACCCAGGGGCGCTGTTCCTGGCTTGGGCATTTAAGCTCCCTTCCAGGGGCACTCTTGCTCTGGCCTGGCCAGCAGAGTGTGCTTCATGGGCTGGTGGAGCTCTCGGACAGTTCCCAGTTTTAGTGGGTCCTGTGGTCTGGGTATTGGGGTAGGGAGTCTAGGTCAGGGTCTGGGGATTCCCTCCAGCTCTGGTCTCCCTTGAGGGATACACTGTCCCCTGTGGGGTACTCACCCTGGAGCTGGTTGTTTCTGTGTGGTGTAGGTCGTCAGTTGTTGTTGCAATCCGAGTTCAGTTGGGGTGGTTGCGGGCTGGGTTGGGTGGTGGTGGCTCTGTGTGATTCTTTTCTGTCTCTGCCTCTATCGAAGCTGTCAGGTCAACAGTGTCCACACTCAGGCGGCTTCTTCGCGGGTTGTAGAGATCTGGTGGTTCTGAGTGCGCGGGTGATCTGCAGGCAGCCCCCTGTGTCTCTGGGACCCGGGTCGTTGCAATCGCGATCGGGCGGGTGGTCTGCCGACAGGTCCCTTTGTCGCGCTGCTGGTACTGGGCAGCTTTGGCAGGATGGAGCCTCTATGCTCCGGTGGAAAGTGAGGGGTGGGGGTGGGATCCTCATGGAGACTCCCGGCTGGTAGGTTTCTCTGTTCCTGGCGATCCGCTGTTCTGCAATCCGGTACCTGGTGATCTGCAAGCAGCCCCCTGTGTCTCTGTGGCTCCGGCAGCCTCCGCCGGGCCGGCTGGCCGGCGGCTTGGCGCACTGCCCTGCGGCCAGTAAAGGTTGGGGGAGGGGTCTTCGCTCTTCTCTGTTCTGAAATTCTTCTTTTCCTCTCTTTCTTTTTTTGTTATTTTCCACCTCTGGTTTTTCTCTGAGTGTTCATCTTTTTGTTGCTGTTGGTCTCTTGGGGAGATTAAGCGTTGGAACTCGAACTCTCTTTTTGGTTGGAGAGAGCTGTGGCGTTTCCCTACTGCCCCGTCGCCATCTTGGTTCCCCCCCCTCACGATTTCCATTTTCATGAGGAATAGCTCACATCCACTAAAAGAGGCATGGAGAGCCCATGCACTGGAGGACTGAATATCAGGCATGAATATTTCCTACACAGTCCTTCCCAGTCATGATGTGGGGAAAGGATCATCAACAATCACACCAAATCCTTTAGAGACAAGCATAGGATGTCTGATATGAGGGAGGGAGGCAAAAGTTTTATGCCACAGTATAATGGATACAGTCTGAAAAGACAAGTCTGAGGACCCCTAGATTTGTAGACTAGAGTTGCTGGCAGAAACTTCTAGGATCAGAGAAGAGGTAGAAAATCAAAACAAAACAGGGTATGCAAAACAGAAAAGTAAAAGCAGACTGCTTTGGAGGAAGTGATCAAGCTTCACATGAACATAGACCTACCCTAAACTCTACTTCAGCCCACATTCACCCTGATCACCCTAGACAAACATTTTTTGCAGAGTCTTAGAGGAGGAGTACCTTTTTCTAAGAAACCCCTGGGAGGAAACTTTTCACTAGTTTCCTGAAGCAATTAACAAAAGAAAGGCAAGTAGAGCACAGCAAATGCTCACAGACAGTGCCCATGCCCTGAGTTCAAGCCACAGGACCAACAACAAAAGGAGGAAAAAAAATTTGAAGGATAGGCAGATTTCAGACACAAATAACCAAAAACGCCTTAAAATTTCATAAATGGAATTTGGGAGTTTCTGGGAAAGTAAAGAGATGAGTATGACAAATCAATTTAATTCAAAGTTTATAAAGTATGTCTTCCTTAAAATTCTGCTAATTTTATTCCAGTATATATATACATATACATTTGTGTGTGTGTGTGTGTGTGTGTGTGTGTGTGTGTGTATGAAAAGGAGGAAATGATCCCAGAATCAATCAGTTACGTGTCTGTAAATACCTGATCATGTGGTTTGAATTCTGGGCCTGAGCACTATCCCTGAGCTCTTCCCCTCAAGGTGAACTCTCCACAACTTGAACCACAAGGCCACTCCCATTTTTCTGGTGGTTAATTGGAGATAAAGCTCATGAACTTTCCTGCCCAAGCTGGCTTTGGACCAGCATCCTCAGATCTCAGCCACCTGAATACCTAGGATTACAGGCATGAGCCACTGGCACCCAGCTGCAAATACCTTTTTAAATTGAGAGGAGAGATATTCAAATTTTTAAGGCAAAACAGAGACATAATTTATATTCAGAGGAACATACTCTTTGAATAAAAACATAATCAATAACCATGGAGTCTCATAGCCTCAATTACATTAATAAAACTAAGAATTAAAAAGCCAAATTAATGCTCCTAATACATTTCTTTGTTTTGGTTGATCTCACAATCTTTCAGGAGGTAAACTGATTTTTCAAGAAGAAACACACCTTAGTTCCTGCAGCCAGGAGAGAAAGGTCCCCAAGCATCCACGCACACTTAGGACCAAGTGTCTGGCGCCAGTCCAAACCCTGTAACAAGCCCATTTTCTCTAGGTGAATGCATCATATTATGGGAATTGTAGTTTCTATTGGGGCACAGATCCTTTGAAAGCGTGGAGGGGGGCCGGGGTAAGGCATCTGAGCCTCCTTGGCCAGTGTTTGTTTTTTAGTTTGCAAATTTGGGTTTCTTTCCTTTTACCTTGCTGCTGGAAGTGCAGCTTTGCACTCCATAGTCAGAGCCAAAAGGTAGAAGCCCAGTGGCTCTTCTTCAGGGGATCTTGGGAGCTGTAACTTGAAGCGATCTGACTCACCAGCCAGAGTCTACCCTTAGTATCTTTCCCCAGTCTGATGTTGAGGATATTTTATGGGCTCATGGGTTTGTGCTGCCATTAGCACTTGTTCCTCCAGGTGCCAGAAACTGGCTGACAAACCTCTGGTTCTCTAGACAAGGAGAGTCAGGAGTTGTGCTTTTATACTCCTGAACCTAGAGATTCTGGTACTCACCCATGTGATTTTATAAACTTGCTTCTTGTGAATTGAAGCCAATGAATGGTAAACATTCCTTGAAAATGTCTTATATAAACATAGTGATGTTCTTCTCATCCTCTGCATTTCCTATGGCTTTTGAAACTTTCAAAATGCTGCTGGCTCAGATATACTCCAATTAATGTATCTGTTCTTGACAAATTACAATTTCTCCACTAATATAATTAGCCTATTTTATATCAATTAAAATGAGAGAGATTGGCAGGGTAGGTAGTTCAGTGGTAAAGTCCCTGGGTTTGATTCCTCAGAACCACTAAGTAGAAAAAGCTGGCAGTGCACTTTGGCTCAAGTGGTAGAGTGCTAGCTTTGAGTTTAGGAGCTGAGGAGCAGTCCCAGGCTCAGAGTTCCGGTCCCATGACTGACAAAAAAAAAGAGAGAGAGAGACTTCCTATATATGTATTCCAAATCAATTGATAAAATATAATTTGAATACAATACAGTGCCCTTGATATGTGTCTGCTTGTCCTGATTCTTAAACTCAGGGTCTGGAAACTGACCATGAAATTATATGGTTAAATGATAATGTGGTACCACTTAAGCCACATCTCCACTTCCAGCTACTTTGGCTAATTTATTGGAGATAAGTCTCTCAGACATTCTTGTGCCCATGAGTTCAATTTGTGATCCTTGTAGGGATCCTTTATTTCCATCCCAGGGGACCACAAGCAGGCACAGGAGAAAGATTATTATAAGGTTTACTAGAAGGACCATATTCCAAGGAGAGGGAGCACATGCATTTGTCTCTCTTCAGGTAGCAATAGGAGCTGGGCAGGAAGTTAGGTAGGTGCATGCTCAGGTAGGTGTGGGTAGAGAGAGGGAGTGGTCAGCAGTATGGAGTGAACTCTAGGTCTGGGAGGAGCTCAGGTCTGGGTGGAGCTGAGGAGCAAAGGTGGGGATAATACTAACTTTCCTCAGATCTCAGCCTTCTGAGTAGCTAAGATTACAACCATTAGACATGAGTTACAATGTCCTCTTTTAAATTTAGATTATATTCTAATAAAATAATATGAAATAGAAAACTTGACAATGTTAAGGCAGGATGTTCAGTCACTAATGTGGATGAGGACAGTCCAAATCCCAAAACACACAGAAAATGCCCCACTTTGAAATTTGTAACACTCCTCATCTTAAGTATTGTTGTTTTGTTTTGTTTTGTTTTTAATCGGTCATGGGGCTGGACGCTGTCCCTGAGCGATTCAGCTCAAGGCTAGTGCTCTTGAGCCATAGTGCCACTTCCAGCTTTTTCTGATTATGTGGTACTAAGGAATGGAACCCAGGGCCTCATGCATGCAAGGCAAACACTGTACCGCTGAGCCACCTTCCCAGCCCCTCTCATCTTAAGTATTGTGAATGTGAACACTTAGCCTATAATAAATTCACTTTAAGTTTTTCAAAGTAAGAAAACATTCGTGTGATGTAGAAAAACCTAGTACTAATGTGCAAACACTGCTTTTAAAGGATTCATATTGTCTTTCCTATCAAAAACAACCTCACTGAAGTAAACAGAATAGATTTTCTCTTCTTGTAAATGTCACTGCAAAGTTCATGTATTTTATATTAACAATTACCATTGTGGGTAAGTGGAAAAATAAAAAAAAAACCAGAACGCTGGATAATAGAATTTCCTGTGTCATCAACCAACAAGTATAAGCAAAAACACATACTTACATAAGTAGTTTCTTTTAAATTTTATGGATCTACATTTTGGGGTGTATTTTCTGTTAATATTGTTTAGTAACACTTAAGACTTTACTCTTCTGTGGATTTGTCTTTAGTGGATACTTTAATGCTCTACTTGATTCAGGAATGTTTCTTCTCCCATAAGAAGGCTTTATGCTTTTCCAGCCCACATATCATGTTCTGAGCAGGAACTTCTAGGGTAAAATTACACAGGTTCTTTTCTGACTCTCTCATTTGGCTTCTCTCCAATGACACCTAGGAGGTAACTTCTCATGGAAGATAAAGGTTGGCTAGAATCTGGTCAGACATCACATCCTCATACATAACATTAGACTATCCTAATGAAGTTTTACTGGATTTGCTGAAATAGTGTCGTCAAACATAACTTTGGCTGATGTACAGGACTGAGTGTGTTATAAGTACTTCAATTAGTCTCTGTAAATACTCTTGAACTGCTTTTTGGTATTAGTCTTTCTTGAAACGTAGGCTGTATTTTTGATGGAATTTATAGAAATCTCTGTTTTTCTCTAAGGTATGTACAAGTGTAGAAGTGCTGGACCATATTTCCATGTAATTCTATACTAAGTTCTTTTTAGGACTCTTTGCCCCATCTTTGATAGTTTTACATACCAGAGAGAAATGCACCAAGTTTACATTGTTGTCACATCTTTCCTAGCTTTTGTTAGACTTTGGAAGAATTTTTTTTTTTTTTCGGTCGTGGGGCTTGAACTCTGGGCCTGGGCGCTGTCCCTCAGCTCTTCAGCTCAAGGTGAGCGCTCTACCACTTGGGCTACAGCGCCACTTCCGGTTTTCTGGTGGTTTATTGGAGATAGGAGTCTCCCGGTCTTTCCTGCCCGGGCTGGCTTTGAACCGCGATCCTCAGATCTCAGCCTCCTGAGTAGCTAGGATTACAGGCGTGAGCCACCAGCACCCGGCTTTTTGTTGTTTTTTTTTTTAAAAACTATGGCCATACTAACATGTGTAAAATAGTTATTTTATTGTAATTTTGATTGAATTTTTCTCATGACTATTGATACTACTTTCATATTTTAATCAGCTATTTGTGTATGGCCTTTTTAGAAAAGTCTCTTTAATCTTTTTCCCATTTTAAAATTAGATTTTATGGTGTGGGGGTTACATGGAGCATTTTCTTTATATTTTCAAATTCATATTTGTTAGGAATCTATTTGAAGAATATGCAAATATTTTCTCCTACCATGCTTTTGCTTCTTTGTTGATGGTTCTTTTCAGTATAAAAGGTTTTCATTGTATGCACTTAATCTGGTTTGGTATGGTATTTATTTTTTAATTTTTGTTCAGTTATTGATTTATTATCAGTCATGGGGCTTGAACTCTGGGTATGAGCTTGTCTCTCAGTTCTTCAGTTCAAGGCTAGCACTCTACTACTTGGGCCATTGCACAACTTCTGGTCTTCTGGTGCTTCATTGGAGATAAGAGTTTCATAGGTTTTTCTGCCAGGCTGGCTTTGAACCATGATCCTCAGATCTCACTCTCCTGAGTAGTTAGGATTACAGGTATCAGCCACTAGAGTCTGGCATTTGTTTGTTTGTTTATTTTTTGCATGAGTCACTTTTGGTGTCTTATTTAAGGATTTGCTGTTAAATCTAATGCCATAAGGCTTTCTTCATCTCCTGTCTTCTTCTCCTTTCCCTTTCCCTTTTGTTCCCTTCTCTCCACTACTCTCTTGTCTCCTCTTCTTCCTTCTTTTCCCTGACCTTTGGATTCCCTTCTCTCCCTCCTCCACTCATTTTGTTTTCTCTATATGTCTGAGATGAGACTTGCTAGTATCACTACAATTAGGCTTCTAACTTAGAAACACATGTAATACACATACCTCACACTCCACCATGGCTTGCTTGAGCTACTATTGGAGCTTGAACTCCAGGTCTCACAGACAGTCAACTTCCCCACTCACTGTTGGCACTATCACTTGAGCCTTACCTCTAACCTGTTCATTAGCTGCTTAATTTGAATTGTTTTTCTAGGCTGGCTTGCAGACCTCAGTTTCCTCCTTAGTAGCCAGGCTAAAATGACAGTCTTGAGCCAGAAGTGCTTATCTTGTTTTGACTTACCTCAACATTTAACATTCACACTTAATTGGATACTACAATGAAAGGATTATTGTTACTGGTTTATGTGGAATTAATATTCAACCTAAACTGAAATAGTTTATCTTTCAAATTAAGTGTTGTATTATATCTCTAATAATTATAACTGTTCTTACTGTGGTAGATTTTGATCACCAAGCAAATCATTTATGCTGGAAATATTGTTTTATTATTAATGTAATTTAATATTATTATGGAGGTAATGCTTATAGAGATTAATAAATACTGTTTTTTCATACAGTGTGTTCCATTCCTTCACTCTCTGCCAATCCCTCCCTCCTATCTCTACTCCTGAGTTGTATACTGTATTTTCATCACCCTATTTCCCTCAAATTCTATGGCTCTGCCACACCCTCCAGAAGATTTTCACATGAATACTCCATACATAATTGAAAGCACTTGTTTTTATTTCACAACTGAAGTTAGACAGTGGCTCCCTTTAATATTCTATAAATCATAGTGATAGCATACATTTGTTACAGATTCATTCTAGTTTCCATCTGTTTGTTTTACTGATAGATTATTAGAAACATATTGTTGGATTTTATTGTGTTTATAACATAGCTTTCTTTCTCATACTGATTTCTAGACAATTTGTCTTCAGATCTATTCTAAGTGTGTCTGTCTTGGTAAATATAACAGCATAGTGCTTATTAAACAGCATTTAGGTAAAGAAAATGCCTTCCACATGTGTGTTTGTGGTGACCATTTTTCTGGTTGTTCAGTCACTAAGAGGAGTATTAGACACCAGGCACTGGTGGCTCACGCCTGTAATCCTAGCTACTCAAGAGGCTGAGATATGAGCATCATGGTTCAAAGCCAGCCCTGGTAGGAAAGTCCATGAGATCCTTATCCCCAATAAAGCACTAGAGAACCAGATGTGGTGCTGTGACTCAAGAGGTAGATCATTTGCCTTGAGCTCAAGAGCGGAGGTATAGCACCCAAGCCCTGAGTTCAAGCACCATGGCCGACAAAAAAATAAAAAGAGGAGTATTTGTTCTCCAATCATAATGAGAGATTAAAGAAATTATCATTCTTTGGCCTTTTAACCATGTCTTTGTAGACTTTTCAGAGTAAAATTTTTATTATACAGATTGATGATATACATGTTATTATCAGTACTCTGTATCTGTGGTAACACAATTTGTGCTGATGTTTATTTCTTCTCATATTATCAGTATCTGTATTTTCATTATTCATTTTTGCTTCAGTTATCATTATATAGAGTTATTTTGATTTCTTGATAATTAATGTATATTTCTTTGGATGGCTTATTGAGTTTTTTGAGTATATTTTCTTCAGTTCAAATCAGACAGTACCTGATATATTTACTATTTTTGTATTACAATATAAATATGGTTTCATTTTAGTAATTACTTTGCTATTTATTATGTTTGTCTCCTCTGATACTTATTTCTTAGTTTGCTTTCATGTAATCTGCACACAGCCCTCTATACAGTGAAAATAACCTGTAATACAATTCCTGGCAATCTTCTATACACTGTAAATCACCTCTGATGCCTATTACATTTTAAATCCTACTAAATAGTTGTTATACTGCATGGTTCATAGGATAATGCCAGTTTTTGCAAAGACTACATGATGACTATAGGTGCCATACTTTTTCAAATATTTTGGATCTATGGTTTGTTGAATCTGTGAAACAAACAAATATGCAAGGCATAATATACTCCTATGAAAATGCTAATACAGGGGCTGGGAAGGTGGCTCAATGGTAGAGTGCTTGCCTTGCATGCATGAGACCCTGGGCTCGGTTCCTCAGCACCACATAAACAGAACAAGCTGGAAGTGGTGCTGTGGCTCAAGTGGTAGAGCAGTAGCCTTGAACTGAAGAGCTGAGGGACAGAGCCCAGGCCCAGAGATCAAGCCCCGTGACTGATGAAAAGAAAAAAAAAATGCTGTTATGCAGTAGCTATACCCTAATCTAGTAGTCTGACTGTTTCTTTAATAAAGAAGTAACCACAAATTTTATGTACAGAATAAAGACCATCCTTAGGCTGAAGCACAAACTTCTAAAGATGTAAAACATGTATCATAATTGTTGCTATACTATAGAACTGCAAGAAAGTAAATTTCCCAAACAGTCTGATTTTTCTTACGGCAGACATAGGTATTAACTGGAGGTACTGCAGTTCATTATTACTAGGTACTCTAATAGTTTACAGTATTCTCACAATACTCGCCTATGACATCATATAATATAGTTACTTTTCAATGAGATAATTCCATTTAAAATCTGAATCAATTACACTTTTAAATTTTTTGTTGGTATTCTTTGAACACAGTTCCTCAAATTTGTCAGCAAGTACAGTATTAATTGATCCATATTACTAATCCACATACTTTGGTTTAATTACACTTATATATTTATATATTGAATCTTCATGCTTTATGAATCATGAATATGGTGCTGTGTTCTTTCTTCACAAATCATTTTAGACAAGTTACATAAAATATATGTTCTATACATTCCTTTATATTACCTAAACATTTGCAATTTTCAGGTATATTTTCATGTTGACGTCTTTCTTATTGTCTTGAAGCAGGATAATTTCTTATAACAGTCTGCAGATGGAGATGTGTTATTAATTAATTACCTTTCCTGAAAATACCCATAATCTGCTTTTTTAAAAGTGTGAATTGACTAAGAAAGAAAAACTTAAACACAGAAAAATATTATTTTCAATTGTAAAATATCAGTATTACTTTCATAATACCTTAGGGAGAAAGGCATACAGTTCTCATAAATCCATTCCTACTTTGATATTTTAAAATCTTAAATTTTAAAAGATAATGTGTTACCTTCACAATAAAGAGTTTTTGGATATCAATTAAGTTTTTGTATTTTTTCCTATGACTCATTTTAGAGATCCAAAAACATAGATGTTGTGATTAAGTCTTTCCAGGATGAATCTCTGTGTAAAATAGCAGTCACAAATAATGAAACAGTTGAGGGAAGAGTGTGATTAGGAACACATTTAATTTTGAGCTCAAAATATAAGGCAGAGCTGATGAGGACTAATGGGAACCCTGAAGGATGAGGACTGAGGATTTCAATGAACCTGATGAGATGCATGCCCGGGGTGTCTACTGAAGTTGAAGAACCCCACAGTTATTCTGAACATTTTAATGCAAAATTATGAAAGTCCAAATGAGCTGCAGCATTTGAATATGGTAGAGAAGGGAAGGTAGTACAATAAGAGACCATATTTTTTAGACAGTATTGGAGGACATTCCAGTATCCATAATGAATATAGAGAAGAGTATGATAATTCTGCTGTCCTTGCCCAAGAAATACTTGAGGGAGGGAGGAAAACACCTGAATGTATTGTATGTGCAAAATCAGTCCACTTAAGGTCCACAGTCAGTTCACATAAAAAATGTACAAAGGAGAGAATCATTATATTGTACTGAATGTGCAAAATCTTTCAGTAAGGAAATACACCTAACAAAACCTCAGAGCATGTATCCACAGGAGAAGCTTGATGAGCATAAGCACTGTCCAAAATCTATGTCTGAGAAAACAGAAGTGACATTCCTACCACAAGCACCCACAGTAGAGAAACCCTATATATATGAGGAATGTAGGGAAATTTCCACGTAGAAGTCAGTTCTCAGCAGGCATAACAGAATTCACACAGAAGAGAAACGTTATGAATGCAAGAAATGTAGAACTCACTTTGCATCAAATAGCACACAGGAGAGAAACCTCATGAAAGTAACAAATGTGGAAAGTCTTTCAACCACTAAGTTAAACCTTCATGTTCATCAGAGAACATACATAGGACTATCACAAATGTAGAAAGTCTTTCAACTGGAAGGCAGAACTTTCTTTTCATCAGAGAACACATAGAGGAGAGAAACCTTATGATTGCAACAAATGTGGAAAATCCTTTAAGCAGAGGTCACATCTTTGCAGCCATAATAGAATTCACACAGGTGAGAAAACTTATGAATGTAACAAATGTTGAAAGTCCTTCTCCTGGAATTCAGATTGCAACACACATAAGAGAATTCACACTGGAGAGAAACCTTATGAATGTCACAAATGTGGAAGTCCCATCAGATTGTAATCACAGCTTACTTTGCATCAGAGAACACACACATGAGAGAAACCTTATGAATGTAAGAAATGGGTAAGTCCTTCACTCTGAATTAACACCTCCACTAGCACATGAGGATTCATACACGTGAGAAACCTTAGGAATGTAATAAATGTGGGAAGTCTCACCTGGAAGATAACTCAATTTTGCATCAGAGAAACCAAACAGGATACAACAAGTCTTACAGCTTGAACTCAGAGATTAGGCACTTTACGTTTTTTAATTGGGCTTGGGTCTTGAACTCTGGGCCTGGACACTGTACATGAGCTCTTCAGCTCAAGGGTAGTGCTCTACTACTTGAGCCACCTTACCAATTCTGTTTTTCTGAGTGGTTTATTGGAGATAAGCATCTCCCAAACTTTTCTTGCCCAGTCTGGCTTTGAACCATGATCCTCAGATCTCAGTCTGCAGAGAAGGTAGGATTAGAGGCCTGAGACACCAGCGCCCAGCAACACTTTCCTAAATCATTTCTTCTCAAGGCTAACATTGCTCTACCACTTGAGCCATAGCTGCAGTTCCACTTTCTTTGGTGATAAAGACAAGAGTCATAAGGAAGTGAGTTAAGTACAAGCTTGGGTGAGTCTGAGATGAGAGAGGGAGTGGCCAGCTGTATGGAGGGAACTCTAGGTCTGGGAGGAGCTCAGGTCTGGGTGGAGCTGAGGACTAAAGGTGAGGATAATGCTAACTTTCCTCAGATCTCAGCCTTCTGAATACCTAAGATTACAGCAATTAGAAATGATAGCCCAGTTACAATGCTCTTTCTTAAATTCAGATTATATTCTAATGAAATAATATGAAATAGAAACTTGAAAATTTTAAGGCAGAATGTTCAGTCACTAATGTGTATGAGGACAGTCCAAATCCCAAAACACACAGAAAATGCCCCACCTTGAAATCTGTAACACTCCTGATCTTAAGTATTGTGAATGTGAACACTTAGTCTATAATATATTCTTTTACAATTTTCAAAGTCAGAAAACATTCTTGTTACAGAAAAACCCAGTAGTAATGTGCAAGTATTGCTTTTAAAGGATTCTTATTGTCTTTCTGAGCAAAAACAACCTCAATGATGTATACAGAATAGATTTTCACTTTTTGGATATGTCACTGTAAAGGTCATGTATTTTATATTAACAGTTACCATTCTAGGTAATGGTAAAAACTACACCAGTACTCTCGATAATAGAATATCCTGTGTAATCAACCAATAAGTACAAGCAAAAGCACATAGGGATATAATTTGTTGGTTTTAATTTTGATGGATCTACATTTTGGGGTGTATTTTTTGTTAAGATTGTGTAGTAACACATAAGACTTCAATCTACTGGTGCCTTGGCTGGGGATGGTTGATTGGGATTTTGTCACTCCCCTGACCAGCATTTTATGTTGCATCTTTATTAGGCCCTGTATCTCCAGCAGAATGGACACAGTTCTTAATTTGACTACTTAGGAAAGTGAGGGACTTCTCAATCTGTGTTTATATCATCAGTACTGATGTACCTTTGGCCAAAGCAGGTTCAAACTCAAATTGCAAGTCATTCTACAAGGGTATGCTAAGTATTTGGATAAAGGGAAATGTGCCATTTGACAACCATTATTGAAATATTATAAAACAAAAATGTGTTGTATACATTTTATCTCTATAAATTTGTGTGAAAATACTGTTCATAACATACATGTGTTTGAATATGTAAATAAGTGAGGTAGAGTACAAATGCTGAATGCAGTCCTAAGATATCTTTACATTAATAGAAAATTAGTTTATATATCCCTAGGTGTATTTCAGTGATAATTACTTTTAGTGAACAGGTGGCATGTTTTCCTTTTTTGGTTTCAATTTTTCAACAATCTTTTGTAGGAGCGTTAGTTCTTATGTGATCTATATTTATATTAACCTAGATATGAACTGCTTTCATACTGTCGATTTACCTTCTAATGGACTGTGGATTTGTCTGTAGTGGAGACTTTAATGCTCTACTTGAGACAGGAATGATTCTTCTCCCATATGAAGGCTTTATGCTTTTCCAGCCCACATGTCATGTTTTGAGCAGGAACATCTAGGGTAAAATCACACAGGTTCTTTTCTGACTCCCTTATTTGCCTTCGCTCCTAGCCATGGTTCCAGAATCTTTATTCATTGTCAACAGCAAGAAAGAATGAAAGGATCTCTAGTGAGATTTTTTTATTTTTCACTTTGATTGACATTCCATTTTATGAACCTAAGGGTGTCTAAGATTGAAGAAGAGAAAAAAAGAATTCAGCTTCAGGAACATGTTTCTAAAAAAGCTAAAGATGGCTTGGAGATTTAGCAGATTATAAAATCTGACATTCTAAGTTATACTGCAGATATGCTTCAGTTTGTTGCTAGTTTTTTAATGTGAGAAAAAGTTTTCCCATTTGTTATGTGATTCAGTGACACCTAGGAGGTGACTTCTCATGGAAGATGAAGGATGGCTAGCAACTGCTCAGACATCACATCCTCATATGGAATAGTAAACTATTCTAATGAAATTTTACTGGATTTGCTGAAATAGTGTGGTCAAATATAACTTCAAATATTCTACAGGACTGAGTGAGCTATAAGTGCTTCAATTAATCTCTTTAAATACTCTTGGACTGTTTTGTGCTCTTTTTTTACTTGAAACTTAGGCTGAGTTTGATGGTATTTATAGAAATCTCTGTTTTTCTCTATGGTGTTCTCTTAGGACTTCTCTTACCTATTTTCCCAATTCATTCTCTTTTTCAAGCTCATTAGCTTTCTTAACTTTCTTTTGCATTACCTTTTTTTTTATTGTGAAAATGCCATACAGAGAGGTTACAATTACATGGGCAAGATAGTGAGTACATTTCTTATCAAGCATTGTTGCTTCTTCTTTGTTTCTCCCTTTACCATCCTTCCTTCCTTCCTTCCTTCCTTCCTTCCTTCCTTCCTTCCTTCCTTCCTTCCTTCCTTCCTTCCTTCCTTCCTTCCTTCCTTCCTTCCTTCCTTCCTCCCTTTCTTTCTTTCTCTCTTTCTTTCTTTTTTCTTTCCTTCTTCCTTCCTTTCTTTCTTTTCAGTCGTAGGTCTGGAACCCTGGGTAGGCACTATACTTAAGCTCAAGGCTAGTACTCTACCACTGGTGCCACAACACCACTTCCAGTTTTCTAGTGGTTAATTGGAGATAAGAGTCTCACAGATGGTCCTGCCTGGGCTGGCTTTGAACCTCTATGCTCAGATCTCAGCCTCCACAGTAGCTAGGATTACAGGCATGAGCCACCACCATGTGGCTTCACTAGTTTTATTTCTCTCTTTCTTTCTCATTGTCTATTTCTCTCTGTCTTTTTCATTCTCTCAGCTTCTCTTTCCTCCATTTGTCTCTTAATTTTACTTTTCTTGAAATGGTTTATCTGGGAAATAGTTTTTCTTACTGCTCAGTTTTCTTTTGGTGACTTGGCTCTTAGAATTGACATTTTTCTTACTCAATATACAGGAAAATTGTTGCTAAACAAAAAATAATTTGTTCCCAGATTCTATTATCTTTCTCTGATTTAGCCTCATTTGATGTGGTTCCTGCAGTTTTCCTTTTTCTTCTCGCTCTGTTTGAATGTTTGCATTCACTGACAGTATAAGATAGAAGCTGGTTGTGAAAATAAACAATAGAGTGACTATGGTTTTCATATTTGAAATATCACTAATGGCAAATTCTGACATACATTTGCTAAGTAGTAAACTTTAATCTCAGGATTCACTACTAAATAGCATGTATGGCAATGTATCCTTTGGAATCTAAGGTGGGAGAAATGATTCAGTAATATATGACACATTTGAGCAACAGTGAAAACATCTGCAAAAATGACAAGCAAGATGCACAGATTATAATAATTTGTATTTTTTGTCCATGTGTGTTTGTTATTAATACTATTTGTAGTGTGTATTTCCAACTATTTTCTGTTTTAGCATGTGTTCAAACACTTTCAGTTTGTTTGTTATTTTAGTAGGTAAAATAGCTATGTTTGTCACCCATATGTCTTCACAGAATCCAAAATTTGATTTTTGCATGTTCCTTTTGATGACAGGTCTTGCTATGTAGTGCAGCAAACTCTTTTTTTGTTAAATAAGTTTATATATTGTGAAAATCCCATACAGAGGGGTTACACTTACATGAGCAAGGTAATGAGTACATTTCTTAATTAAGCATTGTTGCCTCCTCCTTTGCTTTTCCCCTACCATCCCAGCCCTCCCATCTCCTCGACTACACTCCCCTACCCACCTCCAGCAAGCTCTTCATCTTCTTATGTAGCCTAGGCGGGCAACTAATCTTTCTTGAATTTCCCAAGTCCAGGGAGACTAGTTGTGTTTCAGACTGTGTGTGGCTACATTAGCCATTCTTATGTGTACAGTTCATTGATAAAACACTGGGCCACACTGTTGTGAGGCCATTCCATCCATCCATCTACAACACTTTTCATCTTCCATCTGTGAAGCTGTTTAATCATTGAATAGGCAGCTCCTGTTCCTCGCTATCCCAGTCTCTGGAATCATCCTACATTTGGGCTCTACAAGTTTGTTGATCCTTGGAAGCTCAGTAAGGGCAATTATACCATGGCTGTTCCTTTATGACTGGTGTCTTTTATTTAGCTTATTTTACTTAAAGTTCGTCCCTGCCATAAAATGTAGTAAAGTTTTCTCCTTTGAACACATTTATTGTTTTACATGCTTCAATGTTTTCTGTATTGTGAGTAGATTTTGAGAAGTGATTCTCCAAGCATGTGTTGTACTCCCTGCTTTATTTGCTGTTGCATACAAGCATAGAAATGCTGGACCATATTCCTTTATAATTCTATATTTCATTCTTTTAGGACTCTTTGTACTGTCTTTGATAGTTTGTTTGTTTGTTTGTTTGGTTGATCAAGGGGCTTGAACTCCGGGCCTGAGCACAGTCCCTCAGCTCTTTAGCTCAAGGCTAGCGCTCTACCACTGGAGCTATAGCACGACTTCTGGTTTTCTGGTGGTTTTATTGGATATAAGAGTTTCACGGATTTTCCTGCCCATGCTGGCTTTGAACCATGATCCTAAAATCTCAGCCATCTCAGTAGCTATGATTACAGGTGTGAGCCACGGGCACCCGGCTTCATCTTTGATAGTTTAACATACCTGAGAGAAATCCACCAAGGTTCACATTCTTTTCACATCTTTCCTAGCTTTTTTTAGACTTAGGGAGTATTTTTGTTGTTTTTATTTAAAACTATGTCCATACTAGCATGTATAAAATAGTTAATTTATTGGAATTTTGATTTGAATTTTTCTCATGACTAGTGATATTAAACTACTTTTATATTTTAAGCAACTATTTTTGTATGTCCTTTTTGGAGAAGTCTCTTCAATCTTTTTCCCATTTTAAAATTAGATTTTGTTGTGTGGGAGTTTCTTGAAGGATTTTCTTTATATTTTCTAATTCATATTGATTAGCAACCATTTAGAGATATATGCAAATATTTCTCTCATACCATGCTTTTTTTCCTTTATTGGTAGTGTTATTCAATATACAAGGTTTTCATTTGTATTTTTTATTTATTTATTTACTTATTTACTTATTTATTGTAGGTCATGGGGCTTGAACTCTGGGCCTGAACACAGTCTCTCAGCTCTTAAGTTCAACTAGCACTCTACTACTTTGGCCACAGCACCACTTCTGGTTTTCTGGTGATTTACTAGAAGTAAGAGTTTCACAGCTATACCTGCCCAGGCTGACTTTGAGATCTGATCTTCAGATCTCACCCTTTTCAGTACCTAAGATTACAGGTGTGATCCATCAGAGACATACATTGTTTGTTTCTTTGTTTTTTCCATGAGGTACCTTTGGAGTTCTATTTATGGGGTTACTGTCAAATCTTGCTGTCTAATTTTTTTTCTCAGCTGTGGGTCTTGAACTGTGGTCCTGGGTGCTTTTGCTCAGCTCTTCAACTCAAGGTGAGTACATTACAAATTGAACCAAAGGAACACTTCCAACATTTTTGCTTATGTGGTGCTGAGGAATCGAACCCAGGGTCTCATGCATGCAAAGCAAGTATTCTACCACTGAGCAATCTTCCCAAACCAGTTACTGTTAAATCTGATGCCATGAAGCTTTCCTCCCCTTCTCTCTTCTTTTCCCTTTCCCTCCTTTCCCCTCTTCTCCACTACTCTCTTGTTTCTCTTTTTCCTTCTTTTTCCTGACCTTTTGCTTCCCTTCTCTCCCTCCTCCACTCATCTTCTTTTCCCTTTACATCTGAGATGAAGACTTGCTAGTATCACTATAGTTAGGTTTCTAACTTAGAAACACAGTAATAAACATACCTCATGGTTTTCTTGAGCTACTATTGGAGCTTGAACTCCAGGTCTCACAGTCAGTCAACTTCCTCACTCACTGTTGGCACTATCACTTGAGCCATACCTCTAACCTGTTCATTAGCTGCTTAGTTTGAGTTGTCTATCCAGGCTGGCTTGCAGACCTCAGTTTCCTCCTTACTAGCTAGGCTAAAATGACAGTCTTGAGCCAGAAGTACTTGCCTTGATTTTTCTTACCTCAACTTTAACATTAACACTTAATAGGATACTACAATAAAAGTTTATTGTTACTGGTTTATGTAGAATTAATATGCAACCTAAACTGAAATAGTTTATCTTTCAAATTAAGTGTTGTATTGTGTTTCTAACAATTGTAACTGTTCTAACTGTGGTAGATTTTCTTCACTAAGCAAATCGTTTATGCTGGAGGCATTGTTTTATAATTAATGCAATTTAATGTTATTGTGGAGATGATGTATAGAGAGATATAATGATATGAGTGAGGTAAAAATACCCTTCTTTTCATACAGTTTCTTCCATGTCTTCATTCTCTCCCAAATTCTCCCTCCTATACAACTCTTGAGTTGTATATTTTACTTTCATCTCCCTATTTCCTTCACATTCTATGGCTCTGCCACACCCACCAGAAGATATACATGTGAATACACCATACATAATTGAAAGCAATTGTTTTTATTTCACAAGTGAACTAAGAAAGTAGCTCCCTTTAATACTGAATAAATCACAATGATAGCACACATACATTTTTTACATATCCATTCTAGTTTCCCTCCGTTTGTTTTACTGTTAGATTATTAGAAACATATTGTTGGATTTTATTGTATTTATAACATAGATTTATTTGTCATACTGATTTCTAGACAATTTGTCTTCAGATCTATTCTCAGTGTGTCTGTCTTGGTAAATATAACAGCCTAGTGCTTTATAAACAGCACTTAGTAAAGATAATGCCATCCATGTGTGTGTTTCTAGTGGCCGTTTGTCTAGTTATACAGTCATTAAGAGGAGTATTATTTCTCCAATCATAATGATAGATTAAAGAAATTATTATTCTTTGGCCTTTTAATCATGTCTTTGTAGACTTTACATTTCAGCATAGAACTTTTGTTATACAGATTTATAATTTGCCTGTTATTATCAGTGCTCTGTGTCTGTGGTAACACAATTTATGCTGAGGTTCTTCTCCTTTCATATTATAACTATTTGTATTTTTCAGTATTCATTGTTGCTTATGGTATTTTTATACTGATTTATTTTTATTTCTGGATATTTAATGTATGTCTCTTTGGCTTATTCAGTTTGTTGTTCTGTTCAAATCAGACAGTACCTGATATATTTACTATTTTTATATTACAATATTAACATGGTTTCATTTTAGTGATTACTTTGCTATTTATTATGTTTGTCTCACCTGATGTGTATTTCTTCATTTGCTTTCATGTAACCTGCACACATCCTTCTATACAGTGCAAATCACCTCTAATATAATCTCCAGGGTATCTTCTATACACTGTAAATCACCTCTGATACCTATTACAATTTAAATCCTACTAAATAGTTGTTACAATATATTGTTCATAGGATAATGCCAGTTTTTTCAAAGACTGCATGTTTACTATAGGTGCATACTTTTTCAAGTATTTTGGTTCTATGGTTTGTTGAATTTGTGCAACAAAAAAGTAAGGCCTGATATATTCCTTTGAAAATGCTACTGTAGGTGCTGGAAAGGTGGCTCAGTGGAGAGTGCTTGCCTTGCATACATGAGGCCCTTGCTTAGGTTGCTCAGCACCATATAAACTAAAGAAGCTGGAAGTGGTGCTGTGGGTCCAGTAGTAGAGCAGTAGCCTTGAGCTGAAGAGCTGAGGGACAGAGCCCAGGCCCAGAGATCAAGCCGTGTGAATGATGAAAAGAAAAACATACCACAAATAACATAGTGCATATAATAATATTTAAAGGTGCTGGACACAAGTGTGTCATGGTGGTAAACCTGAGACCTGAGGATTGAGATTTCATCCAGCCCTTTCAGAAAAGTCAATGAAACACTTATCTACAATTAATCACCTAAAAATCCAGGAGCAAAAATTAATGGATGGCTCAAGTTATAGATCCTTAAGATAAAATGATCAGGGACAGCACCCAGACAATGAAATCAATACCTAATATTGGTATATTTTCTGTGATATATGGAAATAAATGCTACTTTTAAAAATTGAGTGGAATTGTGCAAAAATGCATACTGTTCAATAAACAATGAAATCAATTAAATCAACCATGTAATCAATCAAGTAATGAAATCAATACCTGGCTTATGTAACTTTGACGTGCATATATATATACATATATATACACATATTTATACATGTGTATATATACATATATATACACATACATGTGTATATAAAGATGCATATATATGTATGTATATATACATACATATATATATATACATATATATATGTATGTATATATACATACATATATATACATATATATGTATATGTATATATATATATATATCACCTTCACAATAATTCTTGTAAGAATGCAAGAACAACAGAAACATAGAATAAGTTCTCCTATGGATGTAGGTAGCATTTGGAGCAGGGAGGGTAAGCAGACATGGTAAAGGAGGTGAATATGGTTTAAAAGAAGTGTGTGTGTGTGTGTGTGTGTGTGTGTGTGGTGTTTATCAATGAAACTTGCTGACATTGTTTTTTTTTGTTTTCATTTGCTCATTTGTTGTTGTTGTTGTTGTTTGACATTCCTGGGGCTTGAACCCAGGTCATGAGAACTGTTCCTGAATTTCATTATGCTGAAGGCTACCACTCTACCACTTGAGCTACAGCACCAGTGCTTCTAGGGGTGTTTGGTGGTTGTTGTTGTTTATTAGGTACTGAGAAATCAAACCCAGTGCTCCATGTATACTAGGTAAGCACTTTATCACTAACCCACATTGCCATCCCCAACCACACTGTTTTTTTCTTTAAATGTCAAAAATGTGTTTATTAATAACTGTCTATAAAACCCAGCAGCATTGTCCTTGTTGACATGATCAGAGTTTCCCAGCCAGAGAGAGTAAGAGAGAGAGGCCAAGCACTGGGAACTAGGCTGGGTGTCAGGCACTTGACAGGCCTCATATCAAACACTCAGCACCCTGAGGCTGTGCTGAGTGGGACCGGGGAGGCCTGGATCCACCAGGAAGGCCCCTCTCTGCCTCCCAACCACACTGTTTTAAAAAAGGAGGCAGGGCTGGGAGTGTGGCTCAGTGGTAGAATGCTTGCCTTGCATACATGAGGCACTGGGTTCAATTCCTCCATGCCACATCAGCAGAAAATTCATTGTGACTTATCACCAATTAAATGCCAGAAAACTAGAAGTGACATTCTGGCTGGAAGTGGTGGCATGGTAGCCTTTAGTGAAAAGATTAGAGAATATGCCAGGCCCTCCCTGAGTTTAAACCCCACAACCAACAATTAAAAGAAAAAAGATAAAATCATGAACAAACAAAAACCTAAATACTTGCTCATTGCCTTTGTTCTTCTCTTTTTCTTTGTTATTGAAACTGTATACTTCCTGCCATTCTATTTTCTACATTCTTCCTTTCACTTTGGGCGATTGAAACTTGGGATTTGCACATCGAAGGTGGATACTACATACCAACCTATTCTTTCTTCTTTTAACATAAAAATTCTGCTTATAGGACAGGCAAGGTAGCTAAGTGGTACAGTGCTTGCATTGCATGAATGAGGAGCTGGGTTCTATTCCTCAGGTCCACATGCACAGAAAAACCAGGAAGTAGTGCTGTGGCTCAAGTGGTAGAATGCTACACTTTAGCAAAAGCAGCACAGGGACAGCACCTGGCCTCTGAGTTCAAGCCTAAGGACCAGCAAAACAAAATGTCTGCTCATTTAGGCAATACTTCCCCTTCAATTTAAATGACAAACTTACAAGTGACTTTAGTTCACTTTCAATACTACTGTCCTCCTTTCCAGTGAGTGCAGGGGCCGCACACAGAAGAGACTCTATGCCTCTGCTGTCACTTGTAAACTAGCTGTTGTACAACAGTAAGCATCAACACATACATTTCTGTTGTTATTATTTTAAACACAATGGGATTTGTAAGGGTTGGTAAAAATAACTGAAGGAAACCTTTCCTTTTCACTTATTGGTTGTGATTGTAATGGATCTATCTTGCTGAGGACTTAAGTCTGACACTCTTGTCATTTGAGTTCTCGCTGAACTACTTTTCAATTTGTTTTCTTCTTAGGACACACACACACACACACACACACACACACACAAATATCCTGAAGAATTTTAACTAGTTCATCAGACAATAGTTTTACTACCAATTCTTCTTGTCCACAGCAATTGTATCATCTACATAAGACAAGACAATTACATTAGGCCACTGGCTTAACTTGACTAACAGGTCCCTGTGTCAACAGTCAGCCCTCCTGAAACCTGGGCACACCATGTCCCATGCTAGATTTGCCATGTGGTACTGGTGGTGTACTGATGGGTAGCACAGGCCCTGTTCTGGTCTCCTCACTCCTGTCCCAAGGGGCCTGCCAGGTTTGCATATTGCATGAAGACTTTGGCACTGTGCTCCTCTCCTTGGCTGGCTCCTCACCAATCTTTTCTTTCCTGTATCTTCCATTTTGAGGTCTGGCCTAGACTATGAGCCCAGCCAACTTCCAACACACCTGATGAAGTCTCCACATCCAACTATTGGTAACAAACATTTAATTTAGAATGCATGTATAAAGATTTGGCTTGGTTTTGCTCAGACCCCATGGACAAGTGAAGAAAAGATGGTTGGCTCTGGATGCCCCAGGTAGTGATCTTCTCAAAGTACTGACAACTCTATAACAGGGACTTCATTCAAGGATGTTTCTGATCCAGAAACCTGACCAAAAAAATTTAAAAGAACTTCACCATTTATTGGGGAAATAGAAAAGAGAGGTTAGGACATTTCTCAAAGGAGCAGGAAAAATGTAAACTTAATACTATGCTAATTATGGGGGGAAAATGACCTAGAGGTGGACAACAATAAAGATATAAGTGCTCAAGGTAATGGAAGGAGGCCTTGTGTGATCCCTGAGGTTCTAGTGAAAATCCTATGATAGCCATGTTCAGTACCCACTGTGCTCAGTATCTGAGCTTCTTTCCCTTCCAGTCACTCTGAGCTGCATCATTCCAGGTTAACCTCAGGAAGAAACAAGGATTCACCTAAAATCCTGTTCTCTCATTGGGGTCAAGATTGCTTGGAACTGGAGGTTTTAGGTTAAATACTTAGATCTGGAGAGAAGACTCGCCAGGGTCATGACTTTGAGTCAAATGAATTGCCCCTGCTGATGATATTACAAACTTCTGTAACTTAGATGTGACTATGTTTGTATACTTTATCCAGTAATATTCAATGAATGGCTATTGAAAATAATCTAATTTAGAGTTGAAATCTTTGAACAAAGGCAGAACTCTTCTAAAGCCTAACTTTGGATATTGCTACAGGATGAACCTTGTGGTAGGACCGTTGACATTCTGAAAAATTATACAACTTTTTTTTTTTTCTAGTTTCCAATATATATATTTTTTAAATTTAATTTTATTTTATTTGAGAACATACGGTACAGAGGGGTTACAATTATATGGGAAGGATAATGCATACATTTCTTACCAAGCATTGCAGCCTCCTCCTTTGTTTACCCTTCACCTCCCTTCCCAGCCTCCCCCCTTCCCCCCACCCAATCCTTCCCCCCCTCCCCTCCCCCACACCGACATTGTAAAGTTCATTTTTGACATGACATTTTGTACTTCTCATTGTTGCAACAGGTCCACCTGAATCCTTAAACGACTTGTTTGTCCCCCTCTCCTCCACAAGTTATACTGACATCAAATATAGCAAAAGCGGGGGTTACACTGTGGGGGAGAAACATACAAAGAAACAAAGAAATAATCTTATAAATGCGTTAGAAACACATGCATGAAAGAAAAAAAAACATTAAAATACATATTTAAGGGATCGTTTTCCTAACATCACATTATCTGACCTTTTCCGCTTGACTCATACATATACTAGATATTGCATATAAGGGAAACCATAACCCACGCTTAGTGATTAGGTCTCAGGTGGATATGTACCCAAGTCATGGTTCACCACTTCTCTTCTCAGGACATAGGAGCTTTTAGAATGAGTTGAAAATAAACCTGTCATTCACCCCTGGGAGTGGCCTTGAAATAAAGTGCAATTCATAAGGGAAGAACAACAAAAGTGCTTCTACACATCTGGACAGAACAGACTGAAAAGAGTATTTCTCGTACATCTGTGTGCACACAGTGGCAGAGCATTGTCTTCTCGTTCAAATATATTGGTATTCTGGGATCTTAAATGATCACTATTGACTCCTTCTATTCTTATGATACTGTTTCAAGTATACTGAAATATTTGGCCACATTTTATATGTTGAGATCTCTCTTGGAATGTCTAATTCCACACCTTACAGATGTGGACCGCATTGTCTACATAGTAACTTGAACCTCTGCAAGGCCCTATGAACTAGTCAGAAACATAAATGTATATTCAAGTGCATTCACTTGAAAAGATACCCAACTATTTGTGACAATCTATCATTACCATTATAAGACATTTCAATATCAACTTCAATTGAGGGACAATGACTATCCCTATGGAGTATTTTGGGTTTCTACAAGAATGGAAACTTTCCTGCACGAAGGACAAAGAAACCATTTTTACAAAATATCTTCCTTGGCCTTGGAGTTCTTTCTACTCAGGGCCTGGGTACTGTCCGTGAACTTTTGTAATGAAGGAATAAAAGTGATGACAGACTATCAACTTGATTCACAGCACTACTTGTGGGAAATTTGGTCATAATTGGCTATAAGAGTCTCACAGCATTTCCTACCTAGTTGGCCTTTCAATTGTGATTTTAAACCTCATACTCTTGAGCAACTAAGAATTCCGATATGAAGCACCAGTGCCCTGTTAGATCAGGAGATCTTAACTACTTGATCCAAGCAGGACTCATGGTTTCCACAGAATAGGATATAAAATTCATAACATCATATAGACATATGCAAAGGTCCTTATACAATCTCAATAAAGGACTGTTTACCTATCATTCTGTAAACCACATCCAAATTCTTCCACTAAATATTTGGAAGAATGCATTGTTTGCACAGATAATATTAGTGATCCTCAGTTTGAATTCAGGGGCAAAAATTTGTGAGGCTTCCTTTACCTTCTATACCAGATTCCCTTTTGTATCACTGATTTTTCACCTTAGGGTCTTGCTTCTTTGTCTGGGCCTTACAACACACTAATTTTTTTTGTTTTGTTTTGTTTTTTGGGGTCCGGTAGTGAGGCCTGAACTCTGGGTCTGGGCGCTGTCCCTCAGCTCTTCAGCTCAAGGCTAGCGCCCTACCACTTGAGCCACAGCGCCACTTCCGGCTTTTTTCTTTTTGCTTATGTGGTGCTGAGGAATCGAACCCAGGGCCTCATGCATGCAAGGCAAGCACTCTACCACTGAGCCACCTTCCCATCCCACACTAATTTTTTTTAAATGCCTCCAGGATATCTTTTTTTTGGGGGGGGTCCAGTCATGGGGCCTGGGGCCTGAACTCTGGGCCTGCGGGCTGTCCCTCAGCATTTCAGCTGAAGGCTAGTGCTCTACCACTTGAGCCACAGCACCACTTCCAGCTTTTTTCTTTTTGCTTATGTGGTGCTGAGGAATCAAACCCAGGGCCTCAGGCATGCAAGGCAAGCACTCTACCACTGAGCCACCTTCCCAGTCCTCTCCAGGATATCTTTAATTACATAACTATACAGTGGCATTTATCTTGGCTCTAGAAATTCTAAATTTAGTTCAACCTTTGTGTTTCTGTAAAAGAAGACAGTATATTTGTTGGAAACCAAATTTTGGAAGATGGAATACTGGAGTCCTTATTACACAGCTAGCCGTCTGCAAGCAGCCTTATGTAACAAAGACTTGCAGTCCACAAATACATTTAGACAGCTTGGAAACAGGACAGAAAGGAAAAAAAAAGAATAAAAACAACAGTAAGAAACCAATGCAGAGCTGGGAAGGTGGCTCAGTGGTAGAACACTTGCCTCGCATGCATGAGGCCCTGGGTTCGATTCCTCAGCACCACATAAGCAAAAAGAAAAAAAAAAGCCAGAAGTGGTGCTGTGGCTCAAGTGGTAGAGTGCTAGCCTGAAGAGCTGAGGAACAGCACCCGGGCCCAGAGTTCAGGCGCACGACCAGACCAAAAAAAAAAAAAAAGAAACCAATGCAGCACCAAGAGAGTAATGAATTGGCACATTAGGATGAGCAGAGACAAGCCAGGAGACCGGAAACAGGACATGATCACAGAGACATGTACCATGGCATCTAGGGCCACTTGTGGTCCAGCCTCAATAAGACCTAAGCAGGAGGCAGGTCTATAGGAAATTCCAGTCCCAGGCACTGGACTAACAGATTGAGTAACATATCAGCCAAATGCTCACCCCTGCTTCCAGGGAACCAGCCATACCTATCAGTTGGGTGGCAAGTGATGGATGGGGGCATCTCCTTTCCCCTGCATGAAGAGAAGATGCCAGACCCCACCATCCACCATGTGGCCAATAGGGCACCAGCCACACCTGACCTCCTTACTTAATATTACTGAATTATTAAATCAATTTATAAAATGTTACAGCCTCCTTATCATTTTGTAAACAGTTCAAGAATTTCCTGTTTGTAAAAGCCATTTGTCCTGAGCCCCACCTCTGAAAGAATAATTCTCACATTCACCCAAAAATTAAACATTCTTCTTTTGAATAGTTTATTTCTTCCTTCTTCCTCATTCCTTCCCTTCCTCTTTCCCTCTCTCACTTCCCTCCCTCCTTCCTCCCTCCTTCCTTCCTTCCTTCCTTCCTTCCTTCCTTCCTTCCTCTCTCAGGGCCTAGAACTGATGCTGTATCTCAAGTGGCATATGATTTTATTTTTTTGTTACCTTCAATTTTTGTGAGAGATTGATCAATATCTTTGTGTGCTTGATTATTTCCCCTAATGTTATATCCACTTTGGCCTGATATAACACAGGTGAGACACATCGTTCACACTGGTATTTTGTAATAGCTCACTCAGCAGAACAACTAAATATGCTAAGAGTGAATCAATCACAAGTTGCTCATCACCAGTGATTAATTAAAGAAAAGAGCAAGCACTGAAGACACTTTGGGGTTCTCCCCCAAGGCAAAATGCAGAGATTCTAGTCTTTATTAATCCATCATATTTTTTAAAATATATATTTTATTTATAAAGATACTGTATAGATTGGTTATACCATTATATGAGTTAGGTCATGAATACATTTCCTATTGAGCATTGTTACCCCTCCGAGAAAGACTTCAGTACTATATATATACTGCAATAAGGACTAATATCTTCCATTAGATCTTCCATTCAAAAACTGAACTGGAATAAGTAAGTCATCTGTACTATAAGGTATGGATCACACATACAGAGGGAGACTTAAGAGAACAGTAGAAAAATGGTTGTTCTCATGTTCTTGCCTCCTATCATAACACTCTTTACTCGACTATTGTTCCCCTAACTATGTTGGAGATGATCTGAATCCAGTCCTAAAGGGCCAGAACTCATATTTCTAAGAAGAGTTTATCAAATTACTCTGATACACCATTCCTTAGTATAAAAGACACAAGTTAATAACTTCAATCTCTGAATTACTTGTCGAGACTGCTTGTTTCTACATGCTTTGGATAATATTGAAGGACACCATCCCCACTCAACACAATGAGAAATGTTGGCTCAAAGAGAGCTGAAGAGTGAAGAATGGTTTCCCATCACATCTAAATTACCTCTGCCATGAAGAATTTCTCTGTATAATTTACAGAGGTTCTCTGACAATGATTTTCCTACATTGGGTTTCTTTCCGGAGTGAATGTTTTAATAATTGTTGAAGGTTGGCTTCTGGTTGAAAGACTTCCTCTCATGTTTATATTGACAGAAATTCTGTCATGTGGCCAGGTCTCTGATACCTGTATAGATGTGACTTCTGGCAAAATGTTTTCTATACTCATAATTTCTCTCCTGTGTATGATCACACTTATGCTGAGGACTCAATTCTGATTGAAAGTCATTTCAAATAGGTTCTATTCACTACTTTATTTTCTCCTATGTGAGTCAGTTCTCTGATGAACACTGAGGTATTCTTTTCAGATCGAAGGATTTCCACAATTGTAATATTTTTAACATTCCTCCACTGTGTGTTCTATGAACTTGGATACATGGTAAAGGACTTTCCACATTTGTTACATTTGTATTTTCTCATCTGTGTCTGTTCTCTGATGCAAACTGAGTTATGACTTTTTTAGAAAACCTTTACATTTTTCCTACAAATGATTTCTCTCCTCTTTGTGTATGTGTGTGTGTGAGGGAGAGAGAGTGTGTGTCTGTGTGTGTCTGTGTGTGTCTGTGTGTTTTGTGTGTTCTGTGAACCCAGAGCTGTGTCTTCTAGTTGAAGGACTCCACATCTGCTATATCATAAGGTCTCTATCCTGTATTATTTCTGTATTGCAATTTCAATTTTCTTACAGATCAAAGACTTTCCCCATTTGGTACAGTCCTAAGTTATTTCATTTGTGTGAATCAACTTATGTGTGTTAAGCTGTGACCTCCAGGTCTTTCCACACTGTTTGCATTCATAAGGTTTCTCTCCTTGTGTTCTGTGATGGATGTTAAGGTTTGCCTTCCAGGTGAAAGAATTTCCATGCCTGCTACATACATAACATTTCTCTCTGGTGGGTTTTTTCTGATGGACAGAAAGGTGTATTTTCTGGGTGAAACACTTTCCACATAGGTTACATTCATAAAATTTCTCTCCTGTGTGTGCTCTCTGGTGGACAGTAAGGTGTAGTTTCTGGCTGACAATCCTTCCACACATATAACATTGATAAGGTTTCTTTCCTGTGTGTTTTCTGATGGACAGTGCAGTTTGACTTCTGGGTGAAAGACTTTCCACACATGTTACATTCATAAGGTTTCTCTCTTGTGTGTGTTCTGTGGTGGACAGTAAGGTATGACTTATTGGTGAAAGACTTTCCACACGTGTTACATTCATAAGGTTTCTCTCCTGTGTGTGTTCTCTGGTGGACAGTAAGGTGTATCTTCTTGGTGAAAGATTTTCCACATATGTTACATTCATAAGGTTTCTCTCTAGTATGTGTTCTCTGGTGGACAGTAAGGTTTGATTTCTTGGCGAAAGACTTTCCACACACGTTACATTCATGAGGTTTCTCTCCTGTGTGTGGTCTCTGGTGGCTAGTAAGATATGCTTTGCAGGTGAAAGACTTTCCACAAATGTTACACTCATAAGGTTTCTCTCCTGTGTGTGTTCTCTGGTGGACAGTAAGTTGTGACTTCTGGGTGAAAGACTTTCCACACAAGTTACATTCATAAGGTTTCTCTCCTGTGTGTGTTCTCTGGTGGCCAGTAAGGTGTATCTTCTTGGTGAAAGATTTTCCACACATGTTACATTCATAAGATTTCTCTCTAGTATGTGTTCTCTGGTGGTCAATAAGGTTTGACTTCTTGGCAAAAGACTTTCCACACACGTTACATTCATGAGGTTTCTCTCCTGTGTGTGGTCTCTGGTGGTTAGTAAGATATGCTTTGCAGGTGAAAGACTTTCCACAAATGTTACACTCATAAGGTTTCTCTCCTGTGTGTGTTCTCTGGTGGACAGTAAGTTGTGACTTCTGGGTGAAAGACTTTCTACACAAGTTACATTCATAAGGTTTCTTTCCTGTGTGTGTTATCTGATGGACAGTGAGAGTTGACTTCCGGGTGAAGGACTTTCCACACAAGTTACATTCATAAATTTTCTCTCTGTGTGTTCTCTGGTGTCTAGTAAGATATGCCTTGCAGGTGAAAGACTTTCCGCAAATGTTACATTCAAAAGGTTTCTCTGTTTTGTGTGTTCTTTCGTGGCTAGTAAGCTTTGATTTTTGGGTGAAAGACTTTCGACACACATTACATTCATAAGGATTCTGTCCTGTGTGTGTTCTCTGAGGGACAACAGGGTGGGTCTTCTCAGTGAAAGACTTTTCACACTCTTTACATTCATCAACTACAGAAGACACATGAGGACTGTATGCAGCATACATCTTACCAGGTTCACAGAAAACACCCATGTTCTGACAGCCAGTGACCTTTTCTATCCTCATCCCTAAGGAGTTTGCATTATTCTTAATCAGTTCTGACTTCTGTATGGAGCTCAAATGAAAACTTCTTGTAAGTCTCACTTTTTCCTCCCCTGAGTTACTATTCATGACTGCTACTTCAGAGAGATATTTATAGTGACTTTCCTGACAGGTGCTAATCACATCCTCCATTTCTGGGGCATCTATAATGAGTAATAGAAAAATAGACAAAAACATAAATGAGATCTATAAATTCCTTAATGTAAAGATATTTTCTCACATCTGTTACAAGATTTTCAAATATCAAAGCATTGCTTTATGCAGAATATATACTTTTCTCTGCAATGTAGTAATTAAGAAAGTAGTACTGACATTTTACAATGGAAAATAATGTTTTTCTGTATTTAAGATTTTTCTATTTTTCTCAAGGAAATATTTACTGAAATTATTCATCTATGTACTCTTAATGCTTCGATTCTGAATCTCCCTCAATGCCCAGCACCACTGATAAGAAATTGTCCCGATCAGAGGATAGCAGCCCTAGCATACACCTATTTTCTTCCTACCTGCATAATACTAGTTTAAAAGAAAATGAGATCTCCTTTCTACATTTCTTGTTGTCATTTTCTCTTTAAGAATGACTTCTGTACAGACAAAGAGAATTGGTAACATTAAGTACACTGGCACACCAAATTCAGTTTGTCTCCACATGAATTCTGGATTGACAATTCCTTGATACAAAGGATCACCTAGTTCTCTCCCACACATGACTCAGGGGCTCTAGGAATACTATCACTCTGTACAGCTCAAGATAAACAGATCAACTGGGCTCTGGATCTATCATCACCATTCAAGATGCTTTAACTCACCTGTGAAATTCTTGTCTGAGGCTTCTCTTACCCATGGTTCTGCCCCTTGCTCCAGCTTCACAATCAATTCAGGTTTAGGAACACAGTGCCCTGTGATTAAGAAATAGTGGAGAACAATTGTTCTTGCTGGGTCATCATTAATGTAAGGTTGCAGACATCCTGTTCACAAGGTTGCTCCTAAATCTGGTGTCTTAATTGTTTTTGTAGGGGGTATGTCCAGTTGTGGGGCCTGAACTCTGGGCCTGGGAGCTGTCTCTCAGCTCTTAAGCACAAGGCTAGCACTCTATCACTTCAGCCACAATGGCAATTCCAGCTTTTTTTTTTCTGCTTATGTGGTGCTGAGGAATCAAACACAGGGCCTCAGGCATGCAAAGCAATTGCTCTACCACTGAGCCATCTTCCCAGCCCATGGTTTCTCAATTCTTAACAACTCCATGGTGGAGTTTCCCCCAGCTTTTAGTTTATTGTGCCAATTGTGTGGCTTGAACTCAGCTCTTTTGCTAAAAGCTAGCATTCTACTTCTTTGAGTCTTGGCTACATTTCTAGTTTTTGAATGGTTAACTGGAGATAAGAGTCTCATGGTCATTTTTCTACAGTTGCTGGCTTCAAACTAAAATCTTCAGATTTCAGCCTCCAGAGTATCTAGGATTCCAAGCTTGAAGCACTAAACCATGTGTCAAGTTTGGCTTACAAATACACACTTTAAACTACTGATTTCCAGATCATACTGTCAGTAATAATGTATATTCTCTCTAGACTGTAGATCCACCTATAATAATCACCCCAAGGCTGGGAACTCAGTCTCTTATTAGTGGATCATAGTTTAGAAATTTTGCCAACTACTGATTTGCCTTCTTAAAGAATGAGAACAAAATTAGCTCTTGAGTTACATATAATGAAGTTGAAGTTTCCCTTACAAAGAAATGACACTTCCCATGAAGTGGAATCTTTTTTTTTTTTTTTTTTTTAAGAAATGTAATGATGCAAAGGCTTATACCTGTAACACTTCCTTTAGGAGGTGACATCAGAAGAGGCAGGCTTGAAACCAACCTGGGCATGGAAACCCAGAATATACCCCAAAACAAAAGCCAAAATGGAGTTGTGGCTCATGCAGTAGTGCAAAAGGCAAACAACACCAAGCTCCTAGACCTCAATTTGGCTGGCTTTTATACTAGCAGTTTTTAACCTGGGAATGGACTGGAATCTTATACCTAAATAACATGAACAGTCAAATATCTACAAAATAAAAGCACTTGATCTTCCAATTAAAAGCGACCTTTGCTCACCCAAGGACATGAGGTTGCTATAGGTCTCCAGCATTACATCTCTGTGAAGGGTCCGCTGACTAGTATCCAGATCCTGCCACTCCTTCCAGGTGAAGTCCACAGCCACATCATCAAATGACATCAGCTTCTGTAATGGCATATTTCCATGAAGAAATCAGACCTGGGTAATGAGAATTCCAATCTGGAATTTCATTATGCTGCAGGTATGCTTTTGTCTTATATAAAATGTTTGCAGCTTGCTGTGTTATCTATTCACTGGGGAAATTAAATAGCAAATTAGAAATATTTGACAACATATAAACCTGGTCATTAAAATACACAGATTGGCAGGGCACTGGTGGCTAATGCCTGTAATCATAGCTATTGAGGAGGCTGAGGTCTGAGGATCAAGGTTCAAGGCCAGCCCAGGCAGGAAAATGCCTGAGACTCTTATGTCCAATAAACCACCAGAAAACTGAAAATAGCACTGTGACTCAAGTGGTAGAGCACTTACCTTGATCTGAAGACCTGAGGGACAATAACCAGGCCCATAATTCAAGCCCTGAGACCAATAAAAAAATTACAGTTTCTCTAATGCATGCAATCATATTGCTGCTGCTAGCAATAGAGACAAGATAAAAATTTAAGGACAAATGGCATGACAACATTAAATCTAAGGAGGTATCTTAAAAATTATATTATCATTTTTTGGTAAAATTTTAGTACATATCAGTTTGACAGTGAATTAATCAAATATTTTTTCCTGCATTTACATATACTGCTCCACCATAAATCCTAATTAGACCTTCTATTAACAAGTACTCTCATAAGCAAGCAGCGCACATTCAGGGTATCACATGGAATACAGAACGTAGAACATTACTAGATCTATGAGAAGCAGTGTCCACATGAATGTTAAAAAGCACTAATAGTACTCCAGAAAATAGCTAATGATTTATTTGGCCCTGATAAGATTTGATTGAGTTCCCACATAAAAATATCCTAGGTTAACCATGTTTGGTTTAAATATTGAAATGTGGTCATAGATACTGTGATATTAAAATCCTATGTAAAAAAGAACTGCTACCATGAAGTTTTGTAAACTTTGCCTACATTCTACAATACAAAATATAGGTGGGAGGGGAATAAAATACTCCTTTACAAGATTTTCATTTTAATAGGCTTCATGGAAGGTGGAAGAAAATGTATAGAGGCTCAAGGAACACTCAAGATAACAAAAATGATAAATATGACCAAATGATCAAATGTGGCACATATTCCTGAATCATTTCTCTAGTAGATCATTAAGGATATATTTCCACTTGTGCTAGTTAATAGCGAAATTCCACAGAGATCAAAATCAATTCCTCAGCAATCATATGTGAGAGTTTGCAACAAGTGATATTTCTAATAAAGAACACCTTGTCACTGTATTTTTAAAAAATCAAAACCAGTTCCTATCATAAACTGGCAGTGAATGAAAATATTCAAAATTAGTGGAAACAAAACAGAATACAACATCAAATGAAGTTAGACCAAAGATAACAGAATCAGGAGAAAACTGATTTTCTTGTACTGTACAAATTGGGGGAAGTAAGTACTTTTCTGTAGGGAACTCTGAAATTGAGCTGAAGGGGAAAAGGTTTGAGAGGTTGGAATCCCAGCCTGACCTCAATGAGAGCACTGAGAGCTGGCCACAGAAGGCTTAAAAGAGAATTCTGGAGAGGGTTATGAGACCAGAGTACAGGCCTTTTCCTTACTGTTGGAAAGATAGCATCTGAAACTGAGGTGCTGTTGACCTTGAAGGCTAGGTAAGGTGAACTTCATGTCTGCATTTTCTCTGGGAGCCAGTCTTCTGTCTCAGAAGAATGAGGAAACATATTTCCCTCACAGACTGTTGTGGCTCTGATTGTACTATAAATATAGATACTTCATTTTCCCATGTTATCAATAGTAATCTTCCCTGTGTGCACTCAAGGAACTATGCTTGCTTGCTGGTACCCAGGGACCAAGTGCCAGAGAGTCTCAGGACCCCTGGTTTCCCCTACGTCTATGTGTTTATGTTTTTGTATTTCTCTAATTTTCTTTGTTTCTGGAATACTGTAGAACTCTCTATGCAACAATTTTCCTATACAATGGGTAAGAAAAATGTCAATCCTAAGAGCAATGTCAGCAAAATAAGATCATTAAGAAAAGCTATTTCCCAGATAGATCATTTGAAGAAAAGAAACAACTGAGACACATATGGAGGAAAGAGGGAATGAGAAAAGTAAGAAAAAATGATAGAAAGATAGATACAAAGTTAAAGAGAAAAATAACCAACACTAGTGAGTAGAAAATCAAAGATAGAGAGAGAATAATAAAGGAAAGAAATCTTGTGAGGATACTTTAGAAAACAAACAGGAATTTGTAGAAAGACCATAATGTTTAGCAACAAATATAGCCTAAGTTTCAAGTAAGACCAAGACCATGAAGTAGTCCAACAAGTATATATGGAGAGTAATTTAAGTACATATAGGTTAATCATCCCTTAAACACATGAATGTGTGTGTGTGTGACCACAACACTATTTCAGCAATTCCAGGAAAATTTCATTGAGATAGTTTAATGTTACTCATGAGGATGTGATCTGGTTGCAATCTATCCTTCACCTTCCATGAGAAGTAACCTGCTCGGTGTCATTACATCACATAACAGATTTGATTAAATTTTATGAGAAGACGAAATCTAGACATTCTGAAGGCAATCTGCATTCAACTTAGAATGAATATAACCATTTAATCTGCTAAACCTACAAGCAATCTTTATCTGCTAATCTATAAGCCATCTTTATCTGATTTATGAATATGTTCCTGAGGCTGAATCTGTGTGGTTGGTAATGTTTTAAATTCTTGGATATCTTTAGGTTCATATAATGGGATGGAAAACAAATGAGAAATAAAAAACAACTCACCAGAGTTCCATTCATTCTGTCTTGCTGCTGACAATGAGCAGAAGATTCTGGAAGCATGGCTGGGATATAAGACAAATGACGTATTCAGGAATGAATCTGTGAGATTTTGGGCCCAGAATTTCCTCTTGCAAACATAATACATGGGCTGGAAAACGGTAAAGTCATGTTATAAGAGAAGAATTGTTAATGTCTCAGGCAAAGCATTCAAGTCTCCAATAAACACAAATCCAGTCCATTTCCTGGTAGATAGATATTATTAAACCCAATAATTTCTATATTTATATACATACTACATTTGTAAAACTGAATGTTCCTACAAAAAATATTGAATAACTGAAAGCAAAAACATATCACATTTCCACTAAAAGTAGTTATTACTGAATATACTTCAGGATGTATGAACTACTTTTTTTAATGTAAAGGTATCCTAGGAATCCACTGGAATTTGTGTTCTAACTCACTCATTTACATATTTAAACACCATGGAAAGCATGTATGATGTAACTCAGTAGTTTTCACCCAAAGTTATAGAGAAAAATATATACAGAATATATTTCTTGTGTTATAATATTTCAATCATGGTTGTCAAATGGCACATTTCACTGTACCCATTGCAAACCTATGCAATGACTTGCAATTTGCCATTTAACATGGTTTGGCCAAAGGAACATGAGGAAAGATGAGGTAAACCCAAGTTTGAGAAGTCCCTAATGTTCATTTCCCTAAACAGTCATGGGAAGATCCTTGGCCATCCTAAAGATACAACATAAAATACTCCATATAGGAGTGACACACCTGAAGGTAAGCATCACCTACAAAGCATACAACCTTGAGTAAGACATATTACCTAAAGTTTTCTTCTGTGATTTTTTCTTTAAGGCCATATGTCCCCGACCAACACTTTCTGCACTACCAGGTACAACCAACCGATTAGAGCTAGCATTAGCAAATCCATAGATGGGACATTTAAGATAAGCTTGCATGATTACATACTAAAAATCATAGTGGTAACAGTCTGAATAAATTAGCAAGAAAAGGATTAGGGACTTACAGTACATGAATAGATATTTTCAGTCATAACAATTACGCCACCATCGCAAACCACAGCCTCAGGTACCCTCTGATATCTAGGCTTGGTTTATTCCTCAAGCCAGCTCATCACGACTCCTATGAATTAGTTACAATCTTGAAACAACACAAAATGACTGAGAGTGGTGTAGGAAAGAGTATCACGTGAATCTGGTGCTCAGTGAAGTAGCAACAATTTTGGCATAAGGCAAGGGAAGCTAGCAACATCTTCCCCTTCCTGTGCTTTTCTGCTTCTTCCCTTTAGGGCTTCTCAGAATTGACAAGGTGTGTCCATTTAGGATGGCGATTCCTATTGATAGGGAGCTCTGCTTCAAACATTGCTAGACTTCATTCCTAAAAATACAGGACTAGCACTCACTACTCCAATATCCCGTGTAAAACTGTCTCTAGAAACAGGGTCATGTACAAACACGTGTGAACTCAAGCCAGGAGATTAAAACCTCAAGCCAAACAGATTAAAATATCTCTAGGAGAAACAACACAGAAGCCCCAAATACAACTGCAATGTAAGAGGACTCAAGGCAGGCACACACGTCACAATTTCACTAGAATTCTTCCTGTACTCCTCTTACACATGGGCAAAGCAAATAAAGTCACATGCGTTAATAGAAGAATCCCTTGGTCTTGGAGGACAATGCACAACTCTTGGGCTCTCCTCATCTGGACAATCACCCAGCTTGTTCTCAGACATTTGGGAACCAGGTTCTTGCACCTCAGGGCCCAGAAGCTAATGGCACCACAAACTCCTGAACCTCAAGCAAATTATCAACCCAGACTGGAGAAAAGCGTGGAGGGGAAAGCGGGCGCTTTGGCTCAAGTGTAAAGCTCTCCTTATGAGCTGAGGAGCTCAGGAACGGTGCTTGCAGGCCCAATGTTCAAGCCCCACCAACGACCAAAAAAAACAGAAACAGAAAAAGAAAAAGAAACCCATGGAGGACAGACTCCGGCAGCAATCGCACAGTTCCTACCTGACATCAGTTCCAAAGCCGGAGATTCCTTCAAGTTACAGCTCCCAAGCTCCACTGCACAGAGCTGGGTGCCTGCCTCCTGGCTCCCACCTAAGGAAGGCCAAACTGTACCTCAGGGCACTTCCAGCAGCCAGGCAAAGGGAAAAAATTCAGAAGGGGCAGATTTAAAACGCCCATGGTGGGGCGGGGAGATGCCTGCGCCAAAGGATCTCTCCTCCACTTCCGCCCTCCAAAAAACAAAAAGAACTCAGGACTTTCAAACCAAAAGTTTTCCAAGGAGACTACAATTCCCACAATGCTCGGCACCACCTTGCTACACCTCTGGTCACAAGAGTGCTTGGATGCATTGCGACTTTTCTCTCCCTGCTGTGGAAGCTAAGTTGAGTTTCTTTTTCAAAACCAATTGTTTCCTTCATGAAATATTGTAAGACAAACCAGAAAGTGGATATATATGGGGAGAATTGGATGCATTGACTTTTTGGTACTTAGTTCTAATAATGAAATTGAGGTTATGAGATTGTGTTTCTCATACCTTTCTTTTTGTTCTATGCCTGTGCTCTGCTGAATGTAAATTATATCTCTGTTTAGCTTTACATTGTTTAATACCTCCCCTCTCATCTTACAAAGCTACTCATAGACACTGAACTTATACCGGGTCATTTTCCATTGCTGTAATGTACACACTGGCATAGAATAGGAAGATGGTTATGTGGATATGCACCATAATCCTTGTGTTGATTTGGATTTCGCAAAATCAAACAATTAATTTTCCAGAAAATCCCCAATTCTATCTATTAAATGAAAATGAGTTTTTGGCTGTTTCTGAAGTTTGCTTTTCATTTAAGGGTTTTATGTTTTTTTGTCTTTTTGCTGTTGGTCCTGAGGCTTCAACCCAGAGTTTGGGCACTGTCTGTGAGCATTTGCTGTGCTCTACTTGGATTTCCTTTAATAATTTCTTCAGGTAACTAGTGAAAATTTTCCTCACAGGGATTCTTAAGAACATGGAACATTTCCCCAATTTTCCTACAAAGAGAGTGGTTTGGGGGTCAGAATGAATGCAGGTGAGCAGAAGAGTGAAGTTTAGGCTAGGCTATGTTGATGTGAATCTTAATCATTTACAAACCAGTCTGCTTCTGTCTTCTCATTTTGCATGTGAAAATCTCTTTAGAATCCTTACCTCTTCTCTGATCCTAAAAGTTCCTCTCAGTAGCTTTAGGCTACATATGTAGGGGACCTCTGACTTGTCCTCTCAGACCTTATCCATTAAGCTGTGGAATAAATCTTTGTCTTCTGCCACAGTCCCATCAAACCACAAGCAAGATTTCTGTCGGTCAATGGGATGATAATTAAGGAGACAGCGAGATGGCTGATGGCACAATTCTGCTATATTTCTCAAATGCTTGTGTAATATTGGTCTAAGCCCACTCTGCCAAAAAAGTGCAAACAGCACACTTCTTTCCTCATTCTATTTCAATCTATCTTTTCCACCAAAGCCTCCTTTCACTTAAAGCCCCAGGCGAATCAGCTAGAAAAAACACTTCCTCAAACCATAAAGGGCAAGGACTTGCAGTCCTGAGGGTGGGAGGCATTGGCCCTGAAGCCTTTGGTCAGTTTGCCTGCTCCTGGCAGGCACCCCAGGGTCTGCAACAGTCTCCCTCTCTCATAATCAGAGATCCTATACTTTCTCTTAAGGGTTTATTGTGATTTTTGGTGAACCTTTACATACACTATAATTGGGATGGTTTGGATTGGAAACTGTCACAACTGATTTTAGTGCTCCAGTGTATGGGTTTTCCATGTCTCTTTTGTGGACTTGAACTATTCCTCATGAAAATGGGAATCAAAGGGCATATTTGGATGTTTAGACTTCAACTTAAAAGCACCTCTATTAATATAAAGAAAAACTAATTTCAACCTGTAAAAGTAAATTGTTGAGAGGCGAGGAGAAAAGGATCAGAAAAAACTGGAGTGCTTCCAAGACAACATGTGAAGTGTAGTTTTCATTGTTCAAGCCTATATTTCTGATGCATTTATTTATTCTTTTATCCTTTTTTTTTTTTTTGGTCGGTCATTGTCAAGAGCCCTGCAGGGAGTCTCTCTGCATGATAAGCTTGACTATCTCGCTGGAACATCTCTCGAGGCTATTTACAGAATCTGGTCTTTGCATCCTGCCCCAAACAAAGACCAGGTAGCTGCTATTGACCACCTTTTCACATTGCCCTAAGCAAGCATCCTGCAGCTGCTAGCCCAATGAAAAAGCTTCCTTATTCTAAGCATATAAATACCCCTGTGTGAAAAATAAAATTTGGCAGCTTGATCAGAATCCTTGTCTTGCTGTCCTTCTTCGTGTCTCTTGTCCCTTCATTCCTTCTCGCTTAGGTTCACTGCCCTGGTTGAAGTCCTGCGGGTCGGGACAGGTCATGGCACTTGTACTCTGAGCCTGGGAACCAACTCTGAGCTCAAGTGCTCTACCATGTGAGCCACAACACACTTCTGGATTTCTAGTGGTCACTGGAGATAAGTGTCTCACACATGTTGCTGGCCAGGCTGACTTTGAACTGGGATCCTCAGGTTTCAGCCTATTGAACAGTGAGGATTACAGACATGAGAGACCAGCACCCAGCTTGCATTTCTTGTGTTTTATGTCCCAACGCTGGTGCTAGAACTTGGTGCATGGACACTGTCACTGAACTTCTTTTGCTCAAGACTAGCACCCTACTACTTAAGTGACAATACCACATTTTGCTTTTCTGTGTATGTGGTAGTGAGGACTTGAACCCAGGGCTTCATGCATGCTAGGTAAGCATACTACCACCGCTGGGTGCCAGCCACAACACCAGCAGTGCTCCGGAAGAACAAGGGAATAATAATGGTAGAGACAGAGGCAAGGCCAATGATGAATCTCTCTTTATTTCAGCAATATCATTAGCTATAGACATTTTCTATATCTGTCCAGTTCTTGCATCACATTGTTCTAGGACTCAATGAGGCAACAACTGCAGATCATATGCATCCTTCCTCATTCTACTTCAACCTTTGTCCACCAAACTCTTAGAGGTAAGGCCCCAGGCCCAGAAGCTAGAAGGAACACTCCCTCCTATGAAAAGGGCTAGTACTTATAGCCCTGAAGGTTGCAGTCCATGGTTGTGGAGCTTTTGCTCACACCTTGCCAGCTCCTGGCACCTGTGGGTCTGTAACAAGTCCTCCTTTTTATTTTGTAAATTGAGCAAGTGTCTATCAGCCTGAATCTGGAAAAAGCAGCAGATCATACATCTCAGGAAGAACGGAACAAAAAGGAATACCAAAATAAGAAACAGGAAAATGCCTAAGAAATGGTAAAAGGAGTGCTCTTTCCCAGGTTGAATCCCTGTAGATAATGGAGGATCCCACCATTTTCCTCTGATAAGCCATTGCCACCTTCCATCTACCAACCTTTTAGGAATCTTATTTAGTTTTTGGTCTAAATATCCCTCTACATCTTTCTTATCTACAGGATATCCATAGGGGTCTATTGTATATGCTTCAGGCTTAAAGGAAAGTCTCCAATAGCCATACACTCTTTCTGCTCTAGCCGTGCATATGGCTTCTTGTATATCTCTTACAAACAATTCCTTCTGCTGAAGTGATGTCATGAAACCCCCAATACTTTTATTTTCACTTATGGCTTGTCTAATAGCCTCCATAAGAGGGGCTTTTAGGGTAGCACTTAACTCTGGTGAGTTAGTCATATTCTCAGGACACTCATCGGATGTTGGAGTTGTCAACACTTCCAAGAAAGAGCCCTGAATAAGGGAACGTTGAGCATGAGTAAGTAGAACAAGCAGCAGGAACAGTAAAAGATTAATAGGCACTCCTATGCAGTGAAGAAAAGAGAAACAGGAACAGGAACACATCTTTCCCAGGGCCTTGCCAGACTTTCCAGGAGGTAGGCCTCTTTGAAGCCCCATTCTCAGATCTGATAGCAGGTGTTCCATGCTAAGCAGACTCCACTGGAGTAGGCGTGGCACACACGTAGTATATTAAAATATAAAAATAGTTTAAAATCAGTAGTCATGAGAAAAATTCAAATAAAAATTCTGATAAAATAACTACTTTATACATGCTAGTATGGACATAGTTTTAAATAAAAAAAAAAGTAGAAACAAACTGAAGCATATCTACACTTAACTTAGAATGTCAGATTTTATAATCTGCTAAATCTCCAAGCCATCTTTAGCCTTTTTTATTTTTTTGACGGTCGTGGGGCTTGAACTCTGTGTTTGGGCGCTGACTCTGTGCTCTTCAGCTCAAGGCGACTGCTCTACCACTTGAGCCACAGTGTCACTTCTGGTTTTCTAGTGGTTTGACATAAGACTCTCACAAACTTTCCTGCCCTGGTTGGCTCTGAACCCTGATCCTCAGCTCTCGGCCTCCTGAGGAGCTAGGATTACAGGTGTGAGCCACCAGCGCCCAGCTACATCATTAGCTTTTTTAGAAACATGTTTCTGAAGCTGAATCTTTTTTTTTTTTCTCTTCTTCAATCTTGGACACCCTTAGGTTCATAATGGAATGTCAAACAAAGTGAGAAATAAAATAATCTCACTAGAGAGCCTTTCATTCTTTCTTGCTGTTGACAAATGAATGAAGATTCTGGAACCATGGCTAGGAGCGAAGGCAAATAAGGGAGTCAGAAAAGAACCTGTGTGATTTTACCCTAGATTTTCCTGTTCAAAACATGATATGTGGGCTGTAAAAGCATAAAGCCTTCTTATGGGAGAAGAATCATTCCTGTCTTAAGAAGAGCATAAAAGTGTCCACTAAAGACATATGCACGGGGGCTCGGAAGGTGGCTCAATGGTAGAACAGTTGCCTTGCATGCCTGAGGCCATGGGTTCAATTCCTCAGCACCACATAAGCAAAAAGAAAAAAGCTGGAAGTGGTGCTGTGCTCAAGTGGTAGAGCACTAGCCTTGAGCTGAAGAGCTAAGGGACAGTGCCCAGGCCCAGAGTTCAGGCCCCAGGACCGGACCCCCCCCCAAAGAAAAGACATATACATGGTCCATTAGATGATAGATCAACAGTATAAAAGCAATTCATATCTAGGTTAATATGCTTATAGATCGAATAAAAACTAAAGCTCCTACAAAAGATTGTTGAAAAATTGAAACCAAAAAAGGAAAACATGCCACCTGTTCATTAAAAGTTATTATCACTGAAATACACTTAGGGATATATAAACTATTTTTCTATTAATGTACCTTAAAGATATCTTAGGACTCCATTGAGTATTTGTAGTCTACCTCATTTATTTACATATGCAAACACATGTATGTTATGAACAGTATTTTCACACAAAGTTATAGAGATAAAATATATACACACGTATTTTTGTTTTATAATATTTCAATAATGGTTTTCAAATGGCACGTTTACCTTTATGCAAATAATTAGCATACCTTGTACAATGACTTGCAATTTGAGTTTGAACTGCTTTGGCCAAAGGTACATCAGTACTGATGATATAAACACAGATTGAGAAGTCCCTCACTTTCCTAAGTAGTCATATTAAGATCCATGTCCATTCTGCTGGAGATACAGGGCCTAATAAAGATGCAACATAAAATGCTGGTCAGAGGAGTGACAAAATCCCAGTCAACCATCCCCAGCCAAGGCACCAGTAGATTGAAATCTTATGTGTTACTACACAATATTAACAGAAAATACACCCCAAAATGTAGATCCATCAAAATTAAAACCAACAAATTATATCACAATGTGCTCTTGCTTTACTTATTGGTTGATTACACAGGATATTCTATTATCCAGAGTATTGGTGTAGTTTTACAATTACATAGAATGGTAATTGTTAATATATATATATGACCTTTACAGTGACATATACAAAAATTGAAAATATATACTGTATACATCATTGAGGTTGTTTTTGCTCAGAAAAACAATAAGAATCCTTTAAAAACAATACTTGCACATTACTACTGGGTTTTTCTGTCACAAGAATGTTTCTTGCTTTGAAAAACTTAAAAGAATTTATTATAGACTAAGTGTTCACATTCACAATACTTAAGATCAGGAGTGTTACAGATTTCAAGGTGGGGCATTTTCTGTGTGTTTTGGGATTTGGACTGTCCTCATACACATTAGTAACTGAACATTCTGCCTTAAAATTTTCAAGTTTTCTATTTCATATTATTTCATTAGAATATAACCTGAATTTTAAAAAAACCATTGTAACTGGGCTATCATGTCTGATAGCTCTAATCGTAGGTATTCAGAATGCTGAGATCTGAGGAAAGTTAGTATTATCCCCACCTTTAGTCCTCAGCTCACTATTTCTTTGAAGGGAAATGGAGGTGATGTGCCATGTTCATAAGAATCCCTGTGAGGAAACTTTTCACTAGTTACGAGAAGAAATTATTAAAGGAAATGCAAATAGAGCACAGCAAATGCTCACAGACAGTGCCCAAGCTCTGAGTTCAAGCCATAGGACCAACAACAAAACAAAACATAAAATCCTTAAATGAAATGAAAAATTCAGAAAAAACAAAAACTCATTTGATTTAATAGATAGAATTGGGGAGTTTCTGGAAAATTAATTGTTAGATTTTGTGAAATCCAAATCATCAGAAATATTATGCTGCATATTTACCTAACAATCTCACTATTTTATGCCAGTGTATACATTACAGCAATGGGGAATGACCCAGGTATAAGTTTAGTGTCTGTGAGTACCTTTGTAAAATAAGAGGGGATGTATTAAAAAATTTAAGACAAAACAGAGATATAACTTACATTCAGCAGAAGGCAGGCATTGAATAAACAGAAAGGTATAAGCAACATAGTCTCATAACTTCAATTTCATTATAAAAACTAAGAATCAAAAAGCCAATGTATCCAATTCTCCCCATATATATCCATTATCTGGTTGGTCTTATATATTTCAAGAGGAAACAGTGGTTTTCAAGAAGAAACTGAGCTTAACTCCCACAGCAGGGAGAGAAAAGTCCCCATGCATCCAAGCACACTTGGAACCAGGGCTGTAGCAGGGTGGTGCTGAGCATTGTGGGAACTGTAGTCTCCATTGAGGATATTCTCTTTGAAAGTCATAGGTTGTTTTTGTTTTTTGGAGGGTGGAGGTGGGGCAGAAGATCCTTATGCTCATGGTCTCCCCGCCCACCACTGGCGTTTTAAGTCGGCCTCTTCCGGATTCTTTCATTTTGCCTTGCTGCTGGAAGTGCCCTGAAGTACAGTTTGGCCTTCCATAGGTGGGAGCCAGGAGCCCTGTGCCCAGCTCTGTGCAGTGGAGCTTGGGAGCTGTAACTTGAAGGAATCTCAGGCTTTGGAACTGATCTCAGGTAGGAACTGTGCAATTGCTCCAGGAGTCTACCCTCCACGGGTTTCTGTTTCTTTTTCTGTTTCTGATTGTTTGGTGGGGCGTGAACTCTGGGCCTGCAAGCAGCATTCCTGAGCTGGCAAGTTCAGAGGGAGAACTTTATACTTGAGCCAAAGTGCTTACTTCCCCATCCAGGCTTTTCTCCAGTCTGGGGTTGATAATTTGCTTGAGGTTCAAGAGTTTGTGCTGCCATTAGCCTCTGGCCCTTAGATGCAAGAACCTGGTTCCCAAATGTCCAAGAGCAAGCTGGGTGATTGTCCAGACTTGGAGAGCCCAAGAGCTGTACATTTGTACTCCAAGACCAAGGGATTCTTCTATTAACGCTTGTGACTTTATTTGCTTTGCCCATGTGTAAGAGGAGTACAGGAAGAATTCTAGTGACATTGTGTGCCTGCCTTGAGTCCTCTTACATTCTTTTTTCTCCTAGAGATATTTTAATCTGTTTGGCTTGAGTTTTTAATCTCCTGGCTTGAGTTCACAAGTGTTTGTACACAACCCTGTTTCTAGAGACAGTTGTACATGGGATATTGGAGTAGTAAGTGCTGGTCCTGTATTTTTAGGAATGAAGCCTAGCAATGTTTGAAGCAGAGCACCCTATGAATAGGAATCTCCATTCTGAATGGACAGACCTTGTCGATTCTGAGAAGCCCTAAAGGGAAGAAGCAGAAAAGTACAGGAAAGGGAAGATGTTGCTAGCTTCCCTTGCCTTATGCAAAAATTGTTGCTACTTCCCTGAGCACCAGATTCAAGTGGTACTCTTTCCAACACAACTCTCAATCAGTTTGTGTTGTTCCAAGATTTAAACTAATTTCTAGGAATTGTGATGCGCTGGATAGAGGAATAAGCCAGAGCATAGTTATGAGAGGGTACCTGAGGCTGTGGTATAGGTTGGTGGGGTAATAGTTATGACTGAAGGTATCTATTCATCTAGTAATCGCTAATCCTCTTCTTGCTAATGCATTCAGCCTGTTACCACTATGATTTTTAGTATGCAATCATGCAAACTTATGCTAAATGTCCCATCTAAGGATTTGCTAATGCTAGCTCCTATTAGTTGGTTGTGCCTGGTAGTACAGAAAGTGTTGGTCAGGGACATTTGGCCTTAAAAGAAAATTCACAGAAGAAAACTTGAGGTAATATGTCTTACTCAGGGTTGTATGCTTTGTAGGTGTTGCTTATCTTCAGGTGTGTCACTCCTATATGGAGTATTTTATGTTGTATATTTAGGGTGGCCAAGGTTCTTCCCAAGACTGTTTAGAGAAATAAACATTAGAGACTTCTCAAACCAGGGTTTGCCTCATCTTTACTCATGTCCCTTTGGACAAAGCATGTTAAATGGAAATTGCAAGTCATTGCATAGGGGTGCAATAGGTACAGTGAAATGTGCCAATGACAACCATGATTGAAATATTATAACACAAGAGATATATTCTGGATTTATTTTCCTCTATAACTTTGGGTGAAAACTACTGAGTTACATCATACATGATTTCCCTAGTGTTTAAATATGTAAATGAATGAGGTAGAACACAAATTCCAATGGATTCTTAGAATACCTTTCATTTAAAAAGAGCAATTCATACATCCTGAAGTATATTCAGTAATAAATACTTTTAGTGGAAACGTGATATGTTTTTGCTTTCAATTTTTCAGTAGTTTTTGTGGGAACATTCATTTCTTAGAATTTAGTGTGTACATAAATGTAGAAATTAGTTGGTTTAATAATATCTATCTACCAGGAAATGGACTGGATTTTTGTTTATTGGAGACTTTAATGCTCTGCCTCAGATACTAAAGATTCTTCTAAGAATGCTTTATGGTTTCGCAGCCCATGTATCATGTTTGCAAGAGAAAATTCTGGGCCCAAAATGTCACAGATTCATTTCTGAATCCGTCATTTGCCTTATATCGTAGCCATCCTTCCAGAATCTTCTGTTCATTGTCAGCAGCAAGACAGAATGAATGGATCTCTGGTGAGTTTGTTTTTTTTTTTTTTTTATTTCTCATTTGTTTTCCATTCCATTATATGAACCTAAAGATGTCCAAGAATTACAAACAATACCAACCACACAGATTCAGCCTCAGGAACATATTCATAAATCAGATAAAGATGGCTTGTAGATTAGGAGATAAAGATTACTTGTAGGTTTAGCAGATTAAATGGTTATATTCTTTCTAAGTTGAATTCAGATTGGCTTCAGAATGTCTAGGTTTCATCTGGTCGTAATATGTAGTCATACCTGTTATGTTATGTATTGACACCGAGCAGGTTACATCTCATGGAAGGTGAAGGGTAGATTGCAATGAGATCTCATTAAACTATCTCAATGAAATTTTCCTGGAATTGCTGAAATAGTGTGGTCTTAAGTACCTTTGTGTGTTCTTAAGGAATGATTAACCTATATGTACTTAAATTACTCTCCATATATACTTCTTGGACTACTTCATGGTCTTGGTCTTACTTGAAACTTAGGCCATATTTGTTGCTAAACTTTGTTTTTTTTTTTTTTTTTTTACCAAATCCTGTTTGTTTTCTAAAGTATCATCACAAGATTTCTTTCCTGTATAAGCTCCCTCTACTTTTGCTTCTACTCACGTGTGTTGGTTATTTTTCTCTTTCTCTCTCTTTGTATCTATCTTTGAATCATTTTTTCTTACTTTTCTCATTCTCTCTTTCCTCCATATGTCTCTCAGTTGTTTCTTTTCTTCAATGATCTATCTGGGAACTAGTTTTTCTTAGTGATTAGTTTTAGTTTGCTGATATGGCTCTTAGGATTGACATTTTTCATAGCCACTGTATAGGAAAATTGTTGCCTAGAGAGTTCTACAGGATTCCAGAAACAAAGAAAATTAGAGAAACACAAAAACATAAACAGATAGACTTAGGGGAAACCAGGGTTCTGAAGCCTCTCTGGCACTTGGTCTCTGGTTGCCAGCAAGCAAGCATAGTTCCCTGAGTTCACACAGGGAAGATTACCATTGATAACATGCAAAATTGAAGTATCTATATTAATATTACAATCAGAGCCACAACAGGTTGTGAGGAAAACATGTTTCCTTATTCTCCTGAGACAGAAGAGTGGTGCCCAGAGAAAATGCAGACATGAAGTTCACCTTACCTAGCCTTCAAGGTCAATAGCAGCTCAGTTTCAGATGCTATCTTTCCAACAGTAAGGAAAAGGCCTGCCCTCCCGTCTCTTAACCCTCTCCAGAATTCTCTTTCAATCCTTCTGTGGCCAGCTGTCAGTGCTCTCAGTGCTGTCAGGCTGGAATTCCAACCTCTCAATCCTTTACCCCTTCAGCTCAACTTCAGAGTTCCATACAGAAAAGTACCTCCTTCTCCCAATTGATAACCTACAAGAAAATTTGATTTCACCTGATTCTGTTATCTTTGGTCTAACTTCATTTGTTGTGGTACTCAGTTTTGTTTTTCCATACCACTATTTTAAATATTTTCATTCACTGGCAGCATAAGATAGGAAGTTTTGTTAAAAAAAAAAGATAATATAGTGACGAAGTTTTCTCTATTAGACATATCACTTGCTGCAAAATCTCACAGATGTTTGCTCAGGAATTGATTTTGATCTCTGAGGAATTTTGCTATTAACTAACACAAGTGGAAATATATCCTTTGGGATCTACTGTTGAAATGACTCAGGAATATGTGCCACATTTGAGCATTTGGTCATATTTATCATTTTTGTTATCTTGAGTGTTCCTTGAGCCTGTATAAATTTGCCTCCACCTTCCATGAAGGCCTATTAAAATAAAAATCTTGTCAAGGAATATTTTATTCCCTTCCCACATATATTTTGTGTTGTAGAATGTAGGCAAAGTTTACAAAACTTCATGGTACCAGTTCTTTTTTACATAGGAAGGAAATATCAGGGTATCTAAGACCACATTTCAATATTTAGTATTTAAACCAAACATAGTTAACCTAGGATATTTTTATGTGTGAACTAAATCAAATCTTATAAGGGCCCAATAAATCATTAGCTACTTTCTGGAGTACTGTTACTGTTTTTTAACATTCATGTGGACACTGCTTTTCTTTGATCTAGTAATGTTCTTTGTTCTGTATGCCATGTGATATCCTGAATGTGTTCTGCTTGCTTATGAGAGTACTTGTTAATAGAAGGTCTAAATAGGATTTATGGTGAAGCAATAAATGTAAATGCAGAGAAAATATTTGTTTAATTCACTGTTACCTACCGATATATACTAAAATTTTATCAAAAATAATAATACAATTTTTTAGACACCACCTTAGACTTAATGTCATCATGCCAGATTATTGTCTCCTTAAAATTTTTATCTTGTCTCTTTTGCTAGCAGCAGAAATGTGTTTGCATGCATTAGGGAATCTGTAACTTTTTATTGGTCTTGGGGCCTGAATTCTCTGCCTGGTTATTGTCCATCAGCTCTTCAGGTCAAGGTGAGTGCTCTACCACTTGAGTCACAGTGCTACTTTCAGTTTTCTGGTGGTTTATTGGAGATAAGTGTCTCATGGACTTTCCTGCCTGGGCTGGCCATGAACCTTGATCCTCAGAGCTCATCCTCCTGAATAGCTAGGATTACAGGCATAAGCTACCAGTGCCCTGCAAATCTGTGTATTTTAATGACCAGGTTTATGTATTGTCAAATACTTCTAATTTGCTATTTAATTTTCCCTGTGAAAAAAAAACATAGCCAGCTGCAAACATTTTATGTAAGACAAAAGCATACCTGCAGCATAATGAAATTCCAGATTGGAATTCTCATGACCCAGGTCTAATTTCTTGATGGAAATGTGCCATTACAGAAGCTGATATCATTTGATGATGTGGCTGTGTACTTTACCTGGAAGGAGTGGCAGGATCTGGATCCTGGTCAGAGGACCCTTCATAGAGAAGTAATGCTGGAAACTTATAACAACCTAATGTCCTTGGGTGAGCAAAGGTCACTTTTATTTGGAAGATCAAGTGTTTTTATTTTAGTAGACATTTGACTGTTTATGTTATTTAGGTATAAGATTCCAGTCCATTCCCAGGTTAAAAACTGCTAGTATAAAAGCTAGCCAAATTCAGGTCTAGGAGCTTCGTGTTGTTTGCTTTTCACACAACTGCTTGAGCCACAACTCCATTTTAGCTTTTGTTTTGGGGTATATTCTGGGTTTCTGTGCCCAGGTTGCTTTCAAGCCTGCCTCTTCTGGTCTTACCTCCTAAATGTAGGTTTACAAGTGTAAGCCTTTGGATCATTACATTTTCTAAAAAAAAAAAAAAAAAAAGATTCCACTGCATGGGAAGTGTCATTGCTTTCTAAGGGAAACTTCAACTTCATTATATGTAACTCAAGAGCTAATTTTATTCTCATTTTTAAGAAGGCAAATCAGTAGTTGGACAAAAGTTCTAAACTATGATCCATTAATAGGAAACTGAGTTCCCAGCCTTGGGGTGATTATTATAGGTGGATCTACAGGCTAGATAGAATATACATTACTACTGACAGTATGATCTGGAAACCAGTAGTTAAAAGTGTGTATTTGTAAGCCAAACTTGACACAGAGTTTAGTGCATCAAGCTTGGAATCCTAGATACTTTGGAGGCTGAAATCTGAAGATTTTGGTTTGAAGCCAGCAACTATAGAAAAATGACCATGAGACTCTTATCTCCAATTAACCATTCCAAAACTAGAAATGTAGCCAAGACTCAAAGTAGTAGAATGCTAGTTTTTAGCAAAAGAGCTGAGGTCAAGCCACACAATTGACACAATAAACTCAAAGCTGGGGGAAACTCCACCATGGAGCTATTAAGAATAGAGAAACCATGGGCCTGGAAGATGGCTCAGGGGTAGAGCGATTGCCTTGCATGCTTGAGGCCCGGTGTTCGATTTTTCAGCTCCACATATGCAGGGGAAAAAAGCTGGAATTGTCGTTGTGGCTCAAGTGATAGAGTGCTAGCCTTGTGCTTAAGAGCTGAGAGACAGCTCCCAGGCCCAGAGTTCAGGCCCTACAACTCGACTGCCCCACACACAAACAATTGAGAAACCAGATTTAGGAGCAACCTTGTGAACAGGATGTCTGTGACCTTATATTAATGATGACCCAGCAAGAGCAATAGTTCTCCACTATTTCTTATTCACAGGGCACTGTGTTCCTATACCTGAATTGATTGTCAAACTTGAGCAAGGTGCTGAACCATGGATAAGAGAAGGCTCAGAAGATAATTTCACAGGTGATTTAAAGCATCTTGAAGGTAATGATTATTCCAGAGCCCAATTGGTCTGTTTATATTGAACTGTACAGAGCCATAATATACCTAGTACCCCTGAGTCATGTTAGCAGAAAAGTATGTGATTCTTTGTCTCAAGGAATTGTCAATCCAGAATTCACATGGACACAAACTGAATTTGGTGTGCCAATGTAGTTAATGTTAGCTATTGTATTTGTCTGTAGAGAAGTCATTCTTTTTTTTTTTTGTTTGTTTGTTTTCTGATTTTTATATTTTGAAAATACTGTGTGAAGTCATTCTTAAAGAGAAAAACACAATAAGAAATGTACAAAGGAGATCTCATTTTCTTTTAAACTAGTATTATGCAGGTAGGAGGAAAATAGGAGTATGCTAGGGCTGCTATCCTCTGATGTGACAATTTCTCATCAGTTGTACTGGGCATAGAGTGAGATTCAGAATGGAAGCATTAAGAGTACGTTGATGAATAATTTGAGTAAATATTTCCTTGAGAAAAATAGAAAGATCTAAAATACAGAAAAATATTATTTTTCATTGTAAAATGTCCATACTACTTTCTTAATTACAACATTGCAGAGAAAATATATATTCTTCATAAAGCAATACTTTAATATTTGAAAATCTTGTAACAGTTACAGTGTGAGAAAATACCTTTACATTAAGGAATTTATGGATCTCATTTATGTTTTTGTCTATTTTCCTGTTATTCATTTTAGATGCCCAAGAAATGGAGGATGTGATTAGCACCTGTCAGGAAAGTCACAATAAATATCTCTCTGAAGTAGCAGTCATGAATAGTAACCCAGGGGAGGAAAAAGTGAAACTTATAAAAAGTTTTCACTTGAGCTCCATACAGAAGACAGAACTGATTAAGAATAATGGGAACTCCTTAGGGATGAGGACAGAAAAGGTCACTGGGTGTCAGAACATGGGTGTTTTCTGTGAACCTGGTAAGATGTGTGCTGCATATAGTCCTCATGTGCCTTCTGTAGTTGAAGAATATAAACAATGTGAAAGGTCTTTCTCTGAGAAGACACACCCTATAGTCCCTCAGAGAACACACACAGGAGAGAAATCTTATGAATATAACGTGTGTAGAAAGTCTTTCACCCAGAAATCAAACCTTACTGTCCACCAGAGAACACATACTACAGAGAAACCTTATGAATGTAACATGTGTGGAAAGTCTTTCGCCAAGAAAGCATACCTTACTGTCCACCAGAGAACACATACTAGAGAGAAACCTTATGAATGTAACCTGTATGGAAAATGTTTCACCGAGAAATCAAAGCTTACTAGCCACCAGAGAACACACACAAAAGTGAAAGCTTTTGAATGTAACATTTGCGGAAAGTCTTTCACCTGCAAGGCATATCTTACTAGATACCAGAGAACACACACACGAGAGAAAATTTATGAATATAACTTGTGTGGAAAGTCCTTCACCTGGAAGTCAAATCTCACTGTCCATCAGATAACACAGACAGGAAAGAAACCTTATGAATGTCACGTGTGTGGAACGTCTTTCTTCCCAAAATCAAAGCTTACTGTTCACCAGAGAATACACACAAAAGAGAATCATTTTGAATGTAACATTTGTGGAAAGTCTTTCACCTGCAAGACATATCTCCTTAACCACCAGAGAACACACACAGGAGAGAACCCTCATAAATGTAATGTGTGTGGAAAGTCTTTCGCCAAAAAGGCAAACCTTTCTGCCCACCAGAGAACACATACTAGGGAGAAACCTTATGAATGTAACGCGTGTGGAATGTCCTTCATCTGGAAGTCAAGTCTCACTGTCCATCAGATAACACACACAGGAAAGAAACCTTTTGAATGTAACTTGTGTGGAAAGTCTTTTACCTGGAAGTCAAACCTCACTGTCCACCAGAGAATACACACAGGAGAGAAACCTTATGAATGTAAGGTGTGTGGAAAGTCTTTCGCTAAGAAGGAATACCTTACTGTCCACCAGAGAACACATACTAGAGAGAAACCTTATGAATGTAATGTGTGTGGAAAGTCTTTCACCCAGAAATCAAAGCTTACTGTCCACCAGAGAACACATAGTAGAGAGAAACCTTATGAATGTAATGTGTGTGGAAAGTCTTTCACCCAGAAATCAAAGCTTACTATCCACCAGAGAACACACACCAAAGAGAAACCTTTTGAATGTAACATTTGTGGAAAATCTTTCACATGCAAGGGATATCTTACTAGCCACCAGAGAACACACAGGAGAGAAAATTTATGAATGTAACGTGCGTGGAAAGTCTTTCGCCAAATGGCATACCATGCTGTCCACCAGAGAACACATACTAGAGAGAAACCTTATGAATGTAATATGTGTGGAAAGTCTTTCGCCCAGAAATCAAAGCTTACTAGCCATCAGAGAACACACTGGAGAGAAACTGCATGAATGTAACATGTGTGGAAAGTCTTTCACCAAGAAGTCATACCTTACTGGCCACCAGACAACACGCTCAAGAGAGAAACCTTATGAATGTAACATGTGTGCAAAGTCTATCACCTGGAAGTCAAACCTCACTGTCCATCAGAAAAGACACACAGGAAAGAAACCTTATGAATGTCATATGTGTGAAAAGTCTTAGCCAGAAGCTACACCTTACTGTCCACCAGAGAGCACACACAGGAGAGAAATTTTATTAATGTAACCTATGTTGGAAAGTCTTTCACCCAGAACTTATACCTTTCTGTCCATCAGAAAAAAAACCCTCCAGAGAGAAATTTTATGTATGTAGAAGACATGGAAAAGTGTCTTCAGTGCTTGTTATTTAATCACTGGTGATGAGCAACTTGTGATTGATTCACTCTTTGCCCATTTAGCTGTTCTGCTTAGTGAGCTATAATAAAACACCAGTGTGGACGATGTGTCATGCCTGTGTTATCTCATAAAGGGCCAATGTAGATATGACATTAGGGGAAATAATCAAGCACACAAAGATTGATCAATCTCTCACAAACATTGAAGTTAACCAAAAAAACCATCTTCCACTTGAGCTACCGCATCACTTCTAAGCCCTGAGAGGAAGGAAGGAAGGAAGGAGGGAAGTGAGAGAGGGAAAGAAGAAGGGAAGGAATTAGGAAGAAGGAAGAAATAAACTATTCAAAGGAGGAATGTTTAATTTTTGGTGAATGTGAGAATTATTCTTTCAGAGGTGGGGCTCAAGAAAAATGGCTTTTACAAAAAGTAAATTCTTGAACTGTTTACAAAACGATAAAGACGATGTAACATTTTATAAATTGATTTAATAATTCAGTAATATTAAGTAAGGTGGTCAGGTGTGGATGGTGCCCTATTGGCCACATAGTAGATGGTGGGGTCTGACACCTTGTCTTCATGCAGGGGGAAGGAAATGCCCCATCCAATACTTGCCTCCCAACTGATGGGTGTGGCTGGATCCCTGCAAGCAGGCATGGGCATTTGGCTGATATGTTACTCAATCTGATAGTCCAGTACCTGGGACTGGGAATTTCCTGTAGACCTGCCTCCTGCTTAGACCCTATTTAGGCTGGACCAGCAGTGGCACCTGATAACATGCCACATGTCTCTGTGGTCATGTCCTGTGTCCTGTCTCCTGGCTTGTCTCTGGTTATCATAGTGTGCTAATTCAGCACTCTCTTGGTGCTCATTGGTTTCTTGGTGTTGTTTTTATTCTTTTTTTCCCTTTCTGTCCTGTTTCCAAGCTGTCTAAGTGTATTTGTGCACTGCAATTCTTTGTTACAACAGGCTGCTTGCAGACTGCTAGCTGTGTTATAAAGACTCCAGTATTCCATCTTCCAAAATGAGGCTTCCAACAAAAATACTGTCTTCTTTTACAGAAACACAAAGGTTGACCTAATGTTAGAATTTCTAGAGCCTAGATAGATCCACTGTATAGTTATGTAATTAAAGATATCCTGGAGGCATTTAGAAGAAATGTCTGTTACCTCAGAAAGTTCTTAATTAGTAAACCAAGACCCAGATTCCAGATCCTATATAAGCCAGTCATTCTACATATGTCCAGAGCTGTTTGGTTACATGAAGAGCTCTACTTTCACACTTTCATGAAGAAATTTTTTTGTGCCAGTATCAGCTGTTCAACTCAGGAACTGAGTTGAAGCCATCCAGAGCTGGCTTTCATCTTGGCCTCCATAAAAGCTAGGAATCAAAGCATGAGCCCTGTGGGCTGTTCTGATGAAATCTCTCTCTGGGAACAGGAGGTTTCCTTCAGTGCTTCAGCTCAGGCTTCCTGTGGCTTCAACAATTTCAGTATTTATTTCAATTGTTCAAAAAAAAAATAACTCCTCTTTATGTTATTTTCACTATAAAAGAAAAAATTCTTAAATCCTGTCTATGATTCCATTTACAAGATAAGGACAGTGGAGTTCACATTGCAAGATTTAGCTACTTGCTCGCTTAACCCTTTCCCTCACACTCTTCCCCCTTCTGCTTATCCACAGAGGCCTAGTTTAAAAAAATAGGGGGATTGGGAGGCACCTATGCCCTTTGCCTTCCTACTTGTACCACACACACACACACACACACACACACACACACACACCATCCATTTGGAAATAGCTCATTCTCCCATGTTTACAAACTGGATGCTTTCTGAGAAGGGATGGTTCACAGACTGAAATCCTACGTAGGCCTGTTATATAGCGCCTGTTATATAGCTCAAATTATGAACCAACATAACCACATTCATTCAAAGTTTGTCTGATGATAACATTTTATTAGTTATTTTTGTTATTATCATTTGGCCAACACTTTGCTTGAACTCAGAATTTAAGGGACTTAACGCTCAATGAATTGGTAAAGTACCCTTTCCTTCTTTTAATTTAAGACCAGCATTTAAAAATGAGCAATTACAGTCCCTCATGTGTGTAATCTTAGCTAATCAGGAAGCAGAAATTAGATAGTAGTTGTAGGCCATCCCATGCAAAAGCTTCATGATAATGGTAGCCAATAAAAGCATAGATCTGGTCATATGTACCTACATTTTTTGTTACTTGTGATATGTAATTATAAAATTAGTGTGTTGAGAGGTCCAGGCAGAGAAGCAAGACCCTAAGGTGAAAAATCAGTGATACAAAAGGGCATCTGGTATAGAAGGTAAAGGAAGTCTCACAAATTTTTGCCCCTGAATTCAACCTGAAGACCAATAATAAGATCCATGTAAACAATACATTCTTCCAAATATTTAGTGGAAGAATTTGGGTGTGGTTTACCCAATGATAGGTAAACAGTCCTTTACCAAGTGATTGCAAAAGGACCTTTGCATATGGCTATATGATGTTATGAATTTTATATCCTGTTATGTGGACACCATGAGTCCTGCTTGGATCAAGTAATTAAGACCTCCTGATCTAACTGGGAACTTGTACTTCACATCTGAATTCTTAGTTGCTCAAGAGTATGAGGTTTAAAGATCACAGTTGAAAGGCCAACTAGTTTGGAATTGCTGTGAGAGTGTTTTGGCCAGTTATCACCAAATTTCCCACAAGTAGTGCTGTGAATGAAGTTGATAGACTGTCAACACTTTTATTCCTTTATTACCAAAGCTCAGGGACAGTACCCAGGTCCTGAGTAGAAAGAACTCGAAGGCCAGGGAAGATATTTTGTAAAATGGGTTCTTTGGCCCTCCTGCAGAAAAATTACCATTCCTGTATAAGCCTAAAGTCCTCCATAAGTTATAGTCATTGTCCTCCATTGAAGTTGATATTGAAATGTCTTATAAGCCCGGGTAATGATAGATTGTCACGAATCTTTTGTCATGTGAATCCACATGCACATACCTTTATGTTTCTGTCTAGTTCATAAGTCCTTGCAGAGTTTCAAGTCACTATGCAGGACAAAGTGGTCCACATCTGTAAAGTGCGGAATGAGACCTTCAAAGAGAGATCTCAACATATAAAATGTGGCCAAATATTTCAGCATACTTGAAACAGTATTATGAGAAAAGAAGTATCAAGTAGTGATGATTTAAGGTCCCCCAATACCAATATATTTGAACGAGAAGACTGTGGTCTTGTGCTGTGTGCACATAGATGTAGGAGAAAAACTCTTTTCAGTCTGATCTGTTCAGATGTGTTTAAGCATTTTTGTTGTTTTTCCTTTTCTGATTGCACTTTTTTTCAAGGCCACTCCCAGGAGTGAATGACAGGATATTTAGTTTCAGCTCATTCTAAAAGCTCCTATGTCCTGAAAAGAGAAGTGATCAATCATGACTTGGGTACATATTCACCCTAGACCCAAGCACTAAGAGTGGTTTATGTGAAAGATATATAAGTTTTCAGAATGTCAAGGGTCCTACCACAAGGTTCATTCTGTAGCACTTTTCAAAGTTAGGCTTTAGAAGAGTTCTGCCTTTGTATGAAGATTTCAGCTCTAAATTAGATTGTTTTCAATAGTCATTCACTGAATGTTACTGGATAAGGTAAACAAATAAAGTCATATTTATGTTAGAGAAAATTCTGATATCATCAGCAGGGGCACTTAATATGACTCAAAGTCATGACCCTGAAGAGTCTGCTCTCCAGAGATCTAAGTATTTAACCAAGAACTTTCAATTCCCAAGCAATCTGGACCCCAATGAGAGAGCAAGATGTTAGGTGAACCCTTGTTTCTTCCTCAGATTAACCTAGAATGATGCAATTCAGAGTGACTGGAAGGGACAGAAGCTGGGATACTGAGCACAGTGGGTACTGAACAAGGCTATCATAGGGTTTTCACTAGACCCTCAGGGACCACCCAAGGCCCCCTTGCATTACCTTGACCACTTATATCTTTATGTTTGTCCAGCTCTAGGTCATTTTTCCTCCCATAATTAGCTTAACATTAAGTGTACATTTTTTGGGGTTCCCTCAATGAATTGAGAATATCTTTAATTTTTTTGTCTTTCATTTTTCTGCATCACTCACACCCTTGTATGAAGTCCCTGTTATAGAGGTCTCAGTACTTTGAGTAGATGACTACCTGGAGCAATCACAGCCAACCATCTTTTGCCTCACTTTTACATGGGATCTGAGCAAAACCTGGCCAAAACGTTATATGTGCATTCTAACTTAAATGTTTGTTACCAAAAGTTTGATGTGGAGACTTCATCTGATGTGGTGGAAGTTGGTTGGGCTCATGGTCTATGCCAGAACTCAAAGTGGAAGGTACAGGAAAGAAAAATTTGGTAAGCAGCCAGCTGAGTAGAGGAGGGCAGTGCCAAAGTCTTCATGCAATAGGCAAACCTGGCAAGTCCCTTGGGACAGGAGTGAGAAGCACAGAGCAGGGTATGTGCTACCCATCAGTCCACCACCAGCACAGCATGGCACCTGCAGCATGAGCCAAGTTGCACACGTGTTTCCTGCAGGGCTGACTGTTGACACAGGGACCTGTCAGATAAGTCAGTGGCCTAATGTAATAGTCTTGTCCTATATAGACGATACAATTGCTTGTGGACTAGAAGAATTGGTAGTAAAACATTGTTAGATGAACTAGTAAAAATTCTTCAGGATGTGTGTGAATGTGTGTGTCCAAAGAAGAAAAGAAATTGAAAAGTAGTTCAGAGAGAACTCAAATGACAAGTGTGGGACTTGAGTGCACAGCAAAATAGATCCATTACTATCACAACAAATAGGTGAAAAGGAAGGGTTTCCTTCACTTATTTTTACCAGCCCTTACAAATCCCATTGTGTTCAAAATAATAAGAATAGAAATGTATGTGTTGATGCTTAATGTTTTACAACAGCTAGTTTATAAATGATAGCAGAGGTATAGGGTCTCTTCTGTGTGTGGTCCCTGAACTCTCTGGAAAGGAGGACAATACTATTGAAAGTGAACTTAAGTCACTAGTAAGTTTGTCTTTTAAATTCCAGGGAAGCACTGACTAATTTAAATGAGCAGACTTTTTGTTTTGCTGGTCTTTAGACTTGAAATCAGGGGTCCAGTGCTGTCCCTGAACTGCTTTTGATCAAGGGTAGCACTCTACCACTTGAGCCACAGCACCACTTCTGGCTTTTTCTGTGTTGAGAACCTGAGGAATAGAACCCAGCTCCTCATTCCTGCGATGCAAGCACTGTACCACTTAGCTACCTTCCCTGTCCTATAAGCAGACTTTTTATGTTAAAAGAGCAAAGAATAGGTTGGTATGTAGTATCCACTTTCCATGTGCAAGTCTGAAGGTTCAACCCCTCAAAGTGAAAGGAAGAAAGTAGAAAATGGAATGACAGGAAGTATTCAGTTACAACTACAAAGAAAAGTAGAAGAACAAAGGCAATGAGCAAGTAGTTAGGTTTTTGTTTGTTTGGGATTGTTTCTTTTTTCTTTCAATTGTTAGCTGTGGGGTTTAAACTCAGGGAGGGCCTGGCATATTCCCTATGCTTTTCAGTAAAGGCTGGCATGCTACCACTTCCAGCCAGAATGTCACTTCTAGTTTTCTGGCATTTAATTTGTGATAAGTCACAATGAATTTTCAGCAAATCTGCATTTAACGTAAAAGGCAAGATTTGATCATCTGCTAAATCTACAAGCCATCTTTAGCTTTTCTTATAAACATGTTCCTAAAGCTGAAACTTTTTTTTTCCTGTTTTTCAATCTTGGACACAGTTAGGTTCATAACATGGAATGTCAAACAGAGTGAGAAATAAAAAAATCTCATCAGAGATCCTTTCATTTTTTCTTGCTGTTGACAATGAGTAAAGATTCTGTAACCATGTCTTGGAGAGAAGCCAAATGAGAGAGTCAGAAAAGAACCTGTGTGATTTTACCCTAGAAGTTCCTGGTCAGAACATGATAGGTGGACTGGAAAAGCTAAAGCCTTCTTATGGGAGAAGAAACATTCCTGAATCAAATAGAGCATTAAAGTCTCCACTAAAGACAAATCCACAGAAGAGTGAAGTCTTATGTGTTACTGAAAAATATTAACAGAAAATACACCCCAAAATGTAGATCCATAAAATTTAAAAGAAACAACTTATATAGGTATGTGCTTTTGCTTATATTTGTTGTTTGATTACACAGCAAATCCTTTTTTTTTTTTTTTTTAGTTTTATGAAGGATTTTTTTTTTTTATTGTTGCCAGTCCTACTAAAATTATTTTGTTTCCAAATTCACTTTTTTTTTTTTATTGTAAAGCTACTATACAGAGGGTTACAGTGAGGTAATGAGTACACTTCCTCAGCAAATTCTTTTATCCAGCGTTCTTGTTTTTCTTACACTTACCCACAATGGTAATTGTTAATATAAAATACATGAACTTTCCAGTGACATTTACAAAAAGAGAAAATGTATTCTGTTTACTTCAGTGAGGTAGTTTTTGATAGGAAAGACAATATGAATCCTTTAAAAGCAGCTTTTGCACATTAGTACTCGGTTTTCCTACATCACAAGAATGCTTTCTTACTTTGAAAAACTTGAAGTCAATTTATTATAGGCTACATGTTCACATTCACATTACTTAAGTTGAGGAGTGTTACAAATTTCATGGTGGGGTATTTGCTGTTTGTTTTGGGATTTGGACTGTCCTCATTCACATTAGTGACTGAATATCTTGCCTTAAAATTTTCAAGTTTTCTATTTCATATTATTTTATTAGAATAGAATCTGAATTTAAAAGAAGATATTGTGACTGGCCTGTCATGTCTAATGGCTGTAATCTTAACTACTCAGAAGGCTGAGATCTGAGGAAAGTTAGTATTATCCCCACCTTTGCTCCTCAGCTCCACCCAGACCTGAGCTCTTCCCAGACCTAGAGTTCCCTTCATGCTGCTGACCACTCCCTCTCTCTTCCCACACCTACCTGAGCATGTACCTACCTAACTTCTTGCCCCCCAGCTCCTGTTGCTACATGAAGAGAGACAGATGCATGTGCTCCCTCTCCTGGGAAATATGGTCTTTCTAGTAAACCTTATAATAATCTTTCTCCTGTGCTTGCTTGTGATCCCTTGGGATGGATCTAAAGGATCACTACAAGGATCACAAATTGAAGTCATGGGTACAAGAGTGTCTGAGAGACTTATCTCCAATAAAGTAGCCAAATAATTTCATAGTCAGTTTCCAGACCTTGAGTTCAAGAATCAGGACAAGCACACACATATCAAGGTCACTGTATTGTATTCAAATTATATTTTAACAATTGATTTAGAATACATATATAGAAAGTCTCTCTCATTTATTTTGGCTGTCATTGGGCCTGAACTCTGAGCCTGGGAACTGTTTCTCAGCTCCTAAATTCAAAGCTAGCACTCTACCACTTGAGCCACAGTGCACTGTGAATTTTTTCTACTTATGTGGTTCTGAGGAATCAAACCCAGGGACTTATTCAGGCAAAGCAAGCACTCTACCACTGAACCACCTGCCCAGCCTTTCTCTCTCATTTTAAGTGATGTAAAATAGGCTAATTATATTAGTGGAGAAATTGTAATTTGTTAAGAACAGACACATTCATTGGAGTATATCTGTGCCAGCAGCATTTTGAAAGTTTCAAAAGCCATAGGAAGCGCAGAGGGTGAAAAGAGTATCACTATGTTTATATAAGACATTTTTTCAAGGAATGTTTACCATTCATAGGCTTCAATTCACAAAAAGCAAGTATATGAAGTCACATGGGTGAGTACCAGAATCTCTAGGTTCAGGAGTATAAAAGCACAACTCCTGACTCTCCTTGTCTAGAGAACCAGATGTTTGTGAGCCAGTTAATTGTGTTCTCACTAACTGTTTGAGTAATCCTAGCTTACTATGCAATCCCCTTAACTTACATTGCATGTTCAGTTGATAGAACCATGGTATAATAAGTTTGGCTTTCCGTTTGCTATTGAGGTTCAGAGGACTCTTAGCCATTGCTGCAGATTTTGGGGATAATTGGTTGCCATCATTATTGCTATCCTGACTCTTCTTGCTAGCGCTTCTGCTTCTCCTGTGATCCTTGTAGAAACCATATGTACAGAACAACATGTTAATACTTTAGTTTGAAATGTTTCTGGTACCCTTGATATGCAGGTGGTTGTAGATAAAATGATTGTGATATATTTTATGATTTGGAAACAGCAATGATGTATGTTGATAATCACATAGACCTGCCAAAGACCCAGTTAAAAATAATGTGTCATGCTAATTGTCAGTACATCTGTGTTATCCCTCTTGAATATGATGGAAATATGAGTTGGACCCATATCCAGTGACATATTTGAAGAATCTTGCCCTCTGATAATATAAGCTTAGATATTATGCATCTTCAGGGTCAGATATCTGGTATTGGTCACTCTACCTCCCAGGCTTAACTGTATCAGTTCTCCATTACCTGAAGGGATTCACCTGGGGAAATAGCACTCTTTTTGTTATTTCTTAGGCATTTTCCTGTTTATTGTTTTGGTATTACTTTTTTCTTCCATTCTTCCTGAGATGTATGATCTGCTGATTTTCCAGGTTCAGGCTGATAGACACTTGCTCAATTTACAAAATGAAAAAGGGGGAAGTGGTGCAGATCCTGAGGTGCCAGGAGCTGGCAAGGTGTGAGCAAAAGCTCCACAACCACAGCCTCCAACCTTCAGGGCTATAAGTACTTGCCCTTTTTGTAGGAGGGAGTGTTCCTTTTAGCTTCTGGGCCTAGGGGCTTACCTCTAGGAGTTTGTTGGACAAAGGTTGAACTAGAATGAGGAAAGATGCATATGGTCTGCACTTCTTGACTCAGTGAGTACTAGAACAATGTGATGCAAGCACTGGACTGATCTAGGATGTGTGTACAGCTAAGGTTATTGCTGGAATAAAGAGAGATTTGTCATTGGCCTTCTCTTAGTCTGTTCCATTATCATCCCATTGCCCTTCCAGAACACTGTTGGTGTTGTGGCTGTCCCGCAACAGTGGTAGAGTACTTACCTAACATGTATGAAGCTCTGGTTCAAGTCCTCAGTACCACATACATAGAAAAAGCTGAATGTGGAATTGTGGCTCCAGTACTAGGGTGCTAGTTTGGAGCAAAAATTTAGGGACAGTGTCCAGGCACTGAGTTCAAGACCCAAGGCTGGGACATAAAAGAAAAGAAATGCAAGATGGGTGCTGGTACCTTATGTCTTTAATCCTAGCTATTCAAAAAGCTGAAACCTGAGGACTGCAGTCCAAAGTCAGCCAGGGCAGCAATGTCTGTGAGACACTTATCTCCAATAAAAACCAGAAAACCAGAATTGGTGCTTTAGCACACATTGTAGAGCACTTGGCTTGAGCTGAAGGGCTAAAAGATGGTTCCTAGGCTCACAGTTCAAGTGGCATAACCAAAAACAAAACCAAACAAAACAAAAGGAAAAAGGAATAAAGAAATTCATCACAAATGTAGGCTTGAACAATGAAAATTATATTTCAGGGATGGGAAGATGATTGAGTGGTAGAGTGCTTGCCTTGCATGCATGAGGCCCTGGGTTCGATTCTTCAGCACCACATAAGCAGAATAAGCCAGAAGTGGCACTGTGGCTTAAGTGGTAGAGCACTAGCCTTGAGCTGAAGAGCCCAGGAACAGTACCTAGGCCCAGAGTTCAGGCCCCATGACCAACAAAAAAAAAAAAGAAAAGAAAAGAAAAGAAAACTACATTTTACAGGTACTGTTTGAATCACCCCAGTTTTATCTCTTTGTCTCTCAGGAATTTGGTTTTAGAGAGGATAATTTTTTGTGGTTGTGGGGCTTGAACTCTGGGCCTGAGCACTTGTCCCTCAGCTCTTCAGCTCAAGGCGAGCGCTCTATCGCTTGAGCCACAGTGCCACTTCCCAGGAATTTAGTTTTAAAGATGAAATTAATTTTTCTTTATATTGTTAGAGGTGCTTTTAAGTTGAAGTCTATACATTCAAATATGCTCTTTGATTCCCATTTTCATGAGGAATAGTACAGCTCCATAATAGAGACATGGAGAACTCATACACTAAAATCAAACGTGAAAGTTTCCAATCCAGTCTTTCCCAATTTTTTTTATGGAAGGGATTACAAAATATCACAATAAACACCTAAGAGACAAGTGTAGGTTCTCTGATAAGAGAGAGGGAGACTGTTGTAGACCCTGCGGTGCCTGCCAGGAGCAGACAAAATGTGAGCAAAGGCTTCAGGGCTATTGACTCCCACCCTCAGGACAGCAAGTCCTTGCCCTTTATTGGTTTGAGGAAGTCTGTGTTCTAGCTTTTGGCCTGTAGGTTTAACTCACAGGAGGCTTGGGTAGAAAAGATGTATTGAAATAAAATGAGGAAAGAAGTGTGCTGTTTGCATTTTTGGGCACAGTGGGTCTAGGCCAATATTACACAAGCATTTGAGAATTATAGCAGAATTGTGCCATCAGCAATCTCTCTGTCTCCTTAATTATCATTCCATTGGCTCTCAGAGCCTTGCTTGTGCTCTGATGGGATGGTGGCAGGAGACAAAAGATTTATTCCCCAGTTTCACGGATAAGGTCTGAGAAGACAAGTCTGAGGTCCCTTAGATATGTAGCCTAAAGCTACTGAGAGGAACTGTTAGGATCAGAGAAGAGGTAAGAATTCTAAAGAGATTTTCACATGCAAATTGAAAAGACAAAAGCAGACTGGTTTGCAAGTGTTTAAGTTTCACATCAACATAGCCTAGCCTAAACTTCACTCTTCTATCTCTCCTGCATTCATCCCTGACCCCCCAAACCACTATCTCTTTGAAGGGAAATGGAGGTGATGTGCCATATTCATAAGAATCCCTGTGTGGGAACTTTTCACTAGTTACCTGAAGAAATTATTAAAGGAAATGCAAATAGAGCATAGCAAATGCTCAAAGACAGTGCAGGAGCTGTGAGGTCAAGCCACAGGACCAACAACATAACAAAACATAAAATCCTTAAATGAAATGCAAAATTCAGGAAAAAAATAAAAACTCATTTGATTTAACAGATAGAAGTGGGGAGTTTCTGGAAAATTAGTTGTTAGATTTTGTGAAATCCAAATAACCAGAAGTATTATGCTGCATATTTACTTAACAAGCTCACTATTTTATGCCAGTATATACATTACAGCGATGGGAAATGACCCAGGTATAAGTTCAGTGGCTGTGAATACCTTTGTAAAGTAAGAGGGGATGTATTAAAAAATTTAAGACAAAACAGAGATATAATTTACATTCAGCAGGAGGCAGGCATTGAATAAACAGAAAGGTATAAGCAACGCAGTCTCATAACCTCAAGTTCATTATTAGAACTAAGAATCAAAAAGCCAATGTATCCAATTCTCCCCATATATATCCATTTTCTGGGTGGTCTTATGTATTTCAAGAGGAAACAGGGGTTTTCAAGAAGAAACTGAGCTTAACTGCCACAGCAGGGAGAGAAAAGTCCCAATGCACCCAAGCCACTTGTTCCCAGGTATGTAGCAGGGTGGCACCGAGCATTGTGGGAATTGTAGTCTCCATGGAGGATATTTTCTTTGAAAGACCTGGGTTGTTTTTGTTTTTTGGAGGGTGGAGGTGGGGCAGAAGATGCTTTTGCGCAAGCGTCTCCCCGCCCACCTCGGGCGTTTTAAGTCTGCGTCTTCCGGATTCTTTTCTTTGCCTTGCTGCTGGAAGTACAGTTTGGCCTTAGGGAGCCAGGAGGCCGGGGCCCAGCTCTGTGCAGTGGAGCTTGGGAGCTGTAACTAAAAGGAATCTCAGGCTTGGGAACTGATGTCAGGTAGGAACTGTGCGATTGCTGGGGAGTCTCCCCTCCACGGGTTTCTGTTTCTTTTTCTGTTTCTGTTTGTTTGGTGGGGCGTGAACTCTGGGCCTGCAAGCAGCATTTCTGAGCTCCTCAGCTCAGAGGGAGAACTTTATACTTGAGCCAAAGCGCCTACTTCCCTCTCCACGCTTTTCTCCAGTCTGGGGTTGATAATTTGCTTGAGGTTCAGGAGTTTGTGCTGCCATTAGCCTCTGGGCCTTCAGATGCAGGAACCTGATTCCCAAATGTCTGAGAGCAAGCTGGGTGATTGTCCAGACTAGGAGAGCCCAAGAGCTGTGCATTTGGACTCCAAGACCAAGGGATTCTTCTATTAACTCATGTGACTTTATTTGCTTTGCCCAGGTGTAAGAGGAGTACAGGAAGGATTCTAGTGAAATTGTGAGGTGTGTGCCTGCCTGAGTCCTCTTACACTGCAGTTGTATTTTTGGCTCCTGTGTTGTTTCTCTTAGAGATGTTTTAATCTATTTGGCTTGATTTTTTATTTTCCTGGCTTGAGTTCCCAAGCGTTTGTACAGGATCATGTTTCTAGAGACAGTTTTACATGGGATATTGGAGTAGTGAGTACTGGGCCTCTATATTTAGCAATGAAGCCTAGCAATGTTTGAAGCAGAGCACCCTATGAGTAGGAATCTCCATCCTAAATGAACAGACCTTGTCAGTTCTGGGAAGCCATATAGAGCACAAGCAGAAAAGCACAGGAAGGGGAAGATGTTGCTAGCTTCCATTGCCTTATGCAAAAATTGTTGCCACTTCCCTGAGCACCAGATTCAGGTGGTACTCTTTCCTACACCACTCTCAATCACTTTTTGCTGTTGCAACATTTAAACTAATTTCTGGGAGTTGTGATGTGCTGGACTGAGGAATAAACCAGAGCTTAGTTATCACAGGGTACCTGAGGCAGTGGTTTGGGATGGTGGGGCAATTATTTTGACTGAAAGTATTTATTTATGTACTAATCCCTAATCTTCTTGCTAATTTATGCAGCCTGTTTCCACTAAGACTTTTAGTATGTAATCATTGAAACTTATCTTAAAGGTGCCATCTGTGGATTTGCTAATGCTAGCTCTAATCAGTTTGGTTGTGCCCGGTAGTTCAGGAAGTGTTGGTCAGGGACCTTTGGTCTTATAAGAAAAATCACAGAAGAAACCTTGAGGTAATATGTCTTCTCAAGGTTGTATGCTTTGTAGATGTTGCCTATCATCAGTTGTGTCACTCCTATATTGTGTATTTTATGTTGTACATTTTTTTAGCCCTGTATCTCCAGTACGATGGCCAAGGTTCTTCCCATGACTCTTTAGGAAAGTGACCAGTAGGAACTTCTCAAACCAGGGTTTACATCATCTTTACTCATGTTCCTGTGGCCAAAGCATGCTAAGTGTCAAATTATAAGTCATTGCATAGGTGTGCAATGGGTACAGTGAAACTTGCCATTTGACAATCATTATTGAAATAATATCACACCAGAAATAGGTTCTGTATATATTTTCCTTTATAACATTTGATAAAAAAACTGCTGAGTTACATCAGACATGCATTCCATGGACTTTAAATATGTACATCAATGAGGTAGAACATAAATTCCAATGGATTCCTAGGATACCTTTGCATTAAAAGAAAGCAGTTCATACATCCTGAAGTACATTCAGTAATAACTACTGTTAGTGGAAATCTGATATGTTTTTGCTTTCAATTATTCATTTTTTGGGGGGGAAACTTTCATTTTTACAAATTTAGTGAGTACATAAACGTGGAAATTAGTTGCTTTAATGATATCTATGTACCAGGAAATGGGCTGGATTTGTGTTTATAGGAGACATTAATGTTCTTGAGACATTAAAGATTCTTCACTTATTAGAAAGCTTTATGCTTTTCCAGACCATGTATCATGTTTGCAAGAGGAAATTTTGGGGCAAAATACTCACAGATTCTTTTGTGAATATGTCATTTGCCTTATATCTCAGCCATGCTTCCAGAATCTTCTGTTCATTGTCAGCAGCAGGAAAGAATGAAAGGATCTCTGGTGAGTTTTTTTTTTTCAATTTTTATTTCTCATTTGTTTTCCATTCCATTATATATACCTAAAGATGTTCAAGAATTAAAAAACAAGGGGGTGGGAAGGTGGCTCAGTGGTAGAATGCTTGCCTTGCATGCATGAGAACCTGGGTTCCATTCCTCAGCACCACATAAAGAAAAAGAAAAAAGCTGGAAGTTGTGGCTCAAGTGGTAGAATGCTAGCCTTGAGCTGAAGAGCTGGGGGACAGCGCCCAGGCCCAGAGTTGAGGCCCTTTGACTGGACCCAAAAAAAAAAAAAGAATTGAAAACAATACCAGCCACACAGATTCAGCCTCAGGAACATATTCTTAAATCAGATAAAGATGGCTTGTAGATTTAGCAGATTAAATGGTTATATTCTTTCTAAGTTGAATGCAGATTTGCTTCAGAATGTCTATGTTTTGTGTTGTCATAAAGTTGATTCACACTTGTTATGTGATGTAATGACACCAAGGAGGTTATATCTCATGAAAGGTGAAGGATAGATTGCAAGCAGATCACATCCTCATGAGTAACATTAAACTATCTCAATGAAACTTTCCTGGAATTGCTGAAATAGTCTGGTCACACACAAATTCATGTGTTCTTAAGGAATGATTAACCTATATGTCCTTAAATTAATCTCCATATCTACTTTTTGAGCTACTTCATGGTCTTGGTCTTACTTGAAACTATATTTGTTGCTAAACTTTATGGTCTTTCTACAAAACCCTGTTTGTTTTCTAAAGTATCCTCACAAGATTCCTTTCCTCTATATTCTCCCTCCATTCTTGATTTTCTACTCACTAGTGTTGGTTATTTTTCTCTTCCTCACTCTTTGTATCTATCTTTGAATCATTTTTTTTACTTTTTGCATTCCATCTTTCCTCCATATGTGTCTCAGTTGTTTCTTTTCTTCAAATGATTTATCTGGGAGCTAGTTTTTCTTAGCGATCAGTTTTCCTTTGTTGACATGGCTCTTATGATTAGCATTTTTCTTACCCATTGTATAGGAAAATTGTTTCCTAGAGAGTTCTACAGGATTACATAACCAAAGACAATTAGAGAAACACAAAAACATAAACAGATAGACTTAGGGGAAATTAGGGTTTTGAAGGCTCTCTGGCACTTGGTCCCTGGGTGCCAGCAAGCAAGAATATTTCCTTGAGTGCACATAGGGAAGATTACTATTGATAACATGTAAAAATGAAGTATCTATATTAATATTACAATGAGAGCCACAACAGGTTGTGGGGGAAACATATTTCCTTATTCTCCTGAGACAGAAGACTGGTACCCAGAGAAAATGCAGACATGGAGTTCACCTTACCCAGCCTTCAAGGTCAACAGCACCTCAGTTTCAGCTGCTGTCTTTCCAAAACTGAAGAAAAGGCCTGCACTCCAGTTTCTGATCCTCTCCAGAATTCTCTTTTAAGCCTTCTGCAGTCAGCTCTCAGTGCTCTCAATGCTGTCAGGCTGGAATTCCAACCTCTCCATCCTTTTCCCCCTCAGCTCAACTTCAGAGTTCCATACAGAAAAGTAGTTCCTTCCCCCAATTGATACTCTACAAGAAAATCGGATTTCTCCTGCTTCTGTTATCTTTGGTCTAACTTCATTTGATGTGGTATTCAGTTTTGTTTTTCCTTCCCACTACTTTTGAATATTTTCATTCACTGCCAGTTTAAGATTTGAACTACTTTTGATAAAAAATCAATACAGTGCTGAGGTCTTCTCTATTAGAAATACCACTTGTTGCAAAATCTCACAGATGTTTGCTCAGGAATATATTTTGATCTCTGAGGAATTTCACTATTAACTAACAAAAGTGGAAATATATCCTTAGCGATCTACTGTTGAAATGACTCAGGAATATGTGCCACATTTGAGCATTTGGTCATATTTATAATTTTTGTCATCTTGAGTGTTCCTTGACCCTGCATAAATTTGGCTCCACCTTCCATGAAGGCCTATTAAAATGAAAATTGTGTCAAGGAACATTTTATTCCCCTCCTACCTATATTTTGTATTGTAGAATGTCGGCAAACTTTATAAAACTTCATGGTACCAGTTCTTTTTTATGTAGGAAGGAAATATCAGGGTATCTGTGACCACATTTCAATATTTAGTATTTAAACCAAACATGGTTAACCTAGGATATTTTTTTTCTTTTTTTTTTGGGGGGGGGTCCAGTCGTGGGGTCTGAACTCTGGGCCTGGGCCCTGTCCCTCAGCTCTTCAGCTCAAGGCTAGCACTCTACCACTTGAGTCACAGCGCCACTTCGGGCTTTTACTTTTTGCTTATGTGGTGCTGAGGAATCAAATCCAGGACCTCATACATGCAAGGCAAGCGCTCTACCACTGAGCCACCTTTCCAGCCCAACCTAGGATATTTTTATATGGGAACTAAATCAAATCTTATAAGGGCCCAAAAAATCATTAGCTTCTTTCTGCAGTACTGCTACTGTCTTTAACATTCATGTGGACACTGCTTTCATAGATCTGGTCATGTTCTATGTTCTGTATTCCATGTGATATTCTGAATATGTTCTGTTTGCTTATTATAGTACTTGTTAATAGAAGATCTAAATAGGATGTATGGTGATGTAGTACATGTAAATGCAGGAAAAATATTTGTGTAATTCATTGTTACCCTGATATGTACTAAAATTTTATCAAAATTGATAATATAATTTTTAAGATACCCCCTTAGACTTATTGTTGTCATGACAGATTATTGTCTGCTTAGAATTTTTTTTTTTTTGGTGGGGGGTCTGGTCCTGGGGCTGAACTCTGGGCCTGGGCGCTCTCCCTCAACTCTTCAGCTCAAGGCTATTGCTCTACCACCTGTGCCATAGCGCCACTTCTGGCTCTTTTCTGTTTGCTTATGTGGTGCTGAGGAGTAGAACCCAGGGCCTCATGCATGCAAGGGAAGTGCTCTACCACTGAGCCACCTTCCCAGCCGTCCGTAGAATTTTTACCTTGTCTCTATTGCTAGCAGCAGAAATGTGTTTGCATGCATTAGGGAAACTGTAATTTTTTATTGGTCTTGGGGCTTCAATTCTGGGCCTGGCTGTTGTCAATCAGCTCTTCGGGTCAAGGTGAGTGCTCTACCCCTTGAGTCACAGTGCTACTTTCAGTTTTCTGGTGTTTTATTGGAGATAAGTGTCTCATGGACTTTCCTGCCGGGACTGGCCTTGAACCATGATCCTCAGAACTCAGGCTCCTGAGTAGCATGTATTACACGCATAAGCCACCAGCGCCCTACAAATCTGTGTATTTTAATGACCAGGTTCATATATTGTCAAATATTTCTAATTTGGTATTTAATTCTCCCAGTGAATAGATAACACAGCAAGCTGCGAACATTTTATGTAAGACAAAAGCATACCTGCAGCATAATGAAATTCCAGATTGGAGTTCTCATAACCCAGGTCTGATTTCTTGATGGACATGTGCCATTACAGAATTTGATATCATTTGAGGATGTGGCTGTGGACTTCACCTGGAAGGAGTGGCAGGATCTGGATACTGGTCAGAGGACCCTTCATAGAGATGTGATGCTGGAGACCTATAGCAACCTCATGTCCTTGGGTGAGCAAAGGTCATTTTTACTTGGAAGATCGTGTTTTTATTTTATTAGACATTAGACTGTTTAGGTTATTTAGGGATAAGATTCCAGTGGTAGAGCATTAGCCTTGAGCTGAATTGCTGAGGGACAGTGCCCAGGCCCAGAGTTCAGGCCCCACAACCGGACCCCCCCCAAAAAAAACATGTGGATAGTGTTTACCAAGTAGTCATGGATCCAGGGTCATAGGACACACAGCGGAGTAATCTTAAAAATATTACAAATGTGGAAAGCCTTTGATCTGAAAGGAATAGCTCAGTGTTCATCAGAGAACTGACTCACATAGGAGAAAAGAAAGTAGTGCACAGAACATTTTTGAAATGATTTTCAATCAGAATTGAATCCTCAGCATATGTGAGAGCATACACAGGAGAGAAATTATGAGTATAGAAAACATTTTGCCAGAAGTCACATCTGTACAGGTATCAGAGACATGGACACATTACAGAATCTCTGTAAATATAAACATGAGAGGAAGTCTTTCAACCAGAAGCCAACCTTCAGCAATTATTAAAACATTCACCCAGGAAAGAAGCCCAATGTAGGAAAATCTTTGTCAGAAAACCTCTGTAAGATGCTGGAGGGGATGTGGACAGAAGGGAACCTTACTTCATTGTTGGTGGGAGTGTAAACTTGTTCAACCACTTTGGAAAGCAGTATGGAGGTTCCTCAAAAGACTTCACATAGAGCTCCCCTATGACCCAGCAATCCCTCTTTTGGGCATTTACCCAAATGTTTACAAACAAGATCACACTAAAGCTACCAGCACAACTCTGTTTATTGCAGCATTATTTACCATAGCTAAGATATGGAACCAACCCAGATGCCCCTCAGTAGGAGAATGGATCAAGAAAATGTGGTATATATACACAATGGAATTCTATGCCTCCATCAGAAAGAATGACATTTTCCCATTTGTTAGGAAATGGAAAAGCCTGGAAAAAATTATATTAAGTGAAGTAAGCCAAACCCAAAGAAACATAGGTCCCATGGTTTCCCTTATTTGCAATATCTATTATAGGTATGAGTCAAGCAGAAAAGGTCAGATAATGTGATGTTAGGAAAATGAACCCTTCGATATGTATTTAAATGGCTTTTTTTCTTTCATACATTTGTTTCTAATGCATTTATAAGATTATTTCTTTGTTGCTTTGTATGTCCCTCCCCCACAGTATAACCCCTGCTTTCACTGTATTTGATGTCAATATAATTTGTGGAGGAGAAGGGGAAAAACAAGTCGTTTAAGTTTACAGGTGGACCTGTTGCAACGATGAGAAGTACAAGTTGTCATGTCGAAAATGAACTTTAAACTTTGGTGGGGGGGGGCAGATTGCGTGGGGGGCCGGGGGAGGCTGAGAAGTGATGTGAAGGGTAAACAAAGGAGGAGGCTGCAATGCTTGATAAGAAATGTACTCATTATCTCACCCATGTAATTGTAACCCCTCTGTACAGTATGTTCACAATTAAAAAAAAAAGAAAAATAAAAAAAAAGAAAACCTCTGTAAATTATACAGAGAAATCCTTCATGGCAGAGGTAAGCTGGGTGTGATGGGAAACCATTCTCCACTCTTCAGCTCTCTAAGCCAACATTTCTCATCCTTTCATTGTGTTGAGTGGGGATGGTGTCATTCAGTATTATCCAAAGCATGTAGAAACAACCAGTCTCGACAGTAATTCAGAGATTGAAGTTATTAAGTTGTGGTTTTTATACTAAGAAATAGTTTGTTAGGGTAATTTGATAAACTCTTCTTAGAAAAATGAGCTCTGGCCCTTTGGTACTAGATTCAGATCATCTCCAACATGGTTAGGGGAACAATAGATGGGTAAAGACTGTTATGATAGGAGGCAAGAACATGAGAGCAACCAGTTTTCTACTGCTCCCTTATGTCTCCCTCTGTATGTGTGATCCATGCCTTATAGTACAAATGACTTACTTATTCCAGTTCATTTTTGAATGGAAGATCTGATGGAAGATATTAGTCCTTATTGCAGTACATCCATAGTAGTAAAATCTTTCTCAGAGCGGTAACAATGCTTGATAGGAAATGTATTCATGACTTACTCATATAATTGTATAATCAATCTATACAGTATCATTACAATAAAAATTCAAAAATGTGGTGGATAAATAAAAACAAGAGTCTCTGCATTTTGTCTTGGGGGAGAACCCCAAAATGTCTTCAGCCCTTGCTTTTTTCTTCAATTAATTACTGGTGATGAACAACTTGTGATTGATTCACTCTTAGCCCATTTAGTTGTTCTGCTGAGTGAGCTGTGATAAAACACCAGTGTGGACGATGTTGTGAGCCTACATTTTCTCAATGTTCTAGAGGCTGATTACAAATTTTATTGCCCTTACTTTGAAATACAATATGATGTTCCATATTTTGTTTGTGTAGTGAGTATATAACCAAACCATGAGTATATATCCAAAACCCAGAACACATATATTTCTGAAGTGGGTATCTTTTTTTTTTTTTTTTGGGTCCAGTTGTGGGGCCTGAACTCTTGGCTTTGGCACTGTCCCTCAGCTCTTCAGCTCAAGGCTAGTGCTCTACCACTTGAGCAACAGCGCCACTTCCGACTTTTTTCTTTTTGCTTATGTGGTGCTGAGGAATCGAACTCAGGGTATCATGCATGCAAGGCAAGCGCTCTACCTCTGAGCCATCTTCTCAGCCCCGAATACATATATTTCTTTGATATGAGAAGAAGGCTTTCATTTGCTATCTCATAAAGGACCAAGATAGATAAGACATTTGGAGAAATAAGACATTTTGCAATCACTCACAAAAATTTAAGTTAACAAAAAATAAAATTATCTGCCACTTGAGCTATAGCATCACTTCTAGACCCTGAGAGGAAGAAAGGAAGGAGGGAAGTGAGAGAAGGAAAGGGGAAGGGAAGGAAGGAAGAAGAAGGAAGAAACAAACTATTGAAAAGAAGAATGTTTAATATTTGGTGATTGTGAGAATTATTCTTTCAGAGGTGGGGCTCAAGAAAAATGGCTTTACATAAAGCAAATTCTTGAACTGTATAGAAAATGATACAGATGCTGTAACATTTTATGAATTGATTTACTAATTCAGTAATATTAAGTAAGGTGGTCAGGTGTGGCTGGTGCCCTACTGGCCACGTGGTGGATGGTGGGGTCTGGTATCTTGTTTTCATGCAGGGGGAAGGAAATGCCCCATCCATCACTTGCCTCCCAACTGATGGTTGTGGCTGGATCCCTGCAAACAGGCATGGGAATTTGGCTGATATGTTACTCAATCTGTTAGTCCAGTACCTGGGACTGGGAATTTCCTGTGGACCTGCCTCCTCCTTAGGCCCTATTTAGGCTGGACCAGCAGTAGCACCAGATACCATGCCATATGTCTCTGTGATCATGTCCTGTGTCCTGTCTCCTGGCTTGTCTCTGGTCATCATAGTGTCCCAATTCAGCACTCTCTTGGTGCTGATTGGTTTCTTGGTGTTGTTTTTATTCTTTTTTTCCTTTCTGTCATGTTTCCAAGCTGTTTAAGTGTATTTGTGGACTGCAAGTCTTTGTTACAACAGGATGCTTGCAGACTGCTAGCTGTGTAATAAACACTGCAGTATTCCATCTTCCAAAATGTGGCTCTCAACATATATAGTGTCTTCTTTTACAGAAACACAAAGATTGACGTAAATTTAGAATTTCTAGAACCAAGATAGATGCCCCTGTATAGTTATGTAATTAACGATATCCGGGCAGCATTGTGAAAAAATGTCTGTTGCATCAGAAAGTGCTTAATTAGTAAACCAAGACCAAGACTACAGATCCTATGTAATCCAATCATTCTAGATATGTCCGGAGCTGTTTGGTTACATGAAGAGCTCTACTTTTACACTTGCCAATATGAGGTGTTGAACTCAGGAATTGATTTGAAGCCAGTCAGAACTGGCTTCAAAGGAGATTCTCTCATCTTGGCCTCCATAAAAGCTAGGAATCAAAGCATGAGCCCTGTGGGCTGTTCTGAAGAAATCTCTGTCTGGGAACAAGAGGTTTCATTCAATGCTTCGCCTCCAGGTTCCAGTCCCTTCAACAATTTCAGTATTTATTTTCATTGTTCAAAGAGAATCCTTAAATCCTGCCTATGATTCCATTTACAAGATAAAGACAGTGGACTTCACATTGCCAGATGTAGCTAGGTTCCTAGCTTAACCCCTTCCCTCACACTGTTTACCCTTCTGCTTATCTACTGAGACCTAATAAATAATAAATAGGGGGATTGGGAAGCCCCTGGCCTTCCTACTTGTAACACACACACACACACACACACACACACACACACACACACACACACACACACACACACACACACACACACACACACACACACACACACACACACACACACACACACACACACACACACACACACACACACGTAGGGGGATTGGGAAGCCCCTGGCCTTCCTACTTGTAACACACACACACACACACACACACACACACACACACACACACACACACACAACACACACGGCCATTTGGATATAGCTCATTCTGTTTTTGCAAACTGGATGCCTTCTGATAAAGGATGGTTAATGGACTGGAGTGCTTCTACCTAAGCCTGTCGTATAGCTGTAATTAAAAGGCACGAACCAACATACCACATATTCTATGTTTCTGTTGTTTTTGCATTCTTAAAAAAGTTATTGTGAAGGTGACACATATATATGTATGTATATATATATATGTCAAAGTTACATAAGCCAGGTATGGATTTCATTACTTTTTGAACAGTATGCATTTTTGCACAATTCCACCTACATATTAAAAGTAGCCTTTCCCCCCATATATAACAGTAAAGTATACCAATATTAGGTATTGATCTCATTGTCTGGGTGCTGTCCCTGACCATTTTATCTTAAGCCTCTATCACTTGAGCCATCTATCAATTTCTACTTCTGGATTTTTAGGTGACTAATTGTAGATAAGAGTTTCATTGACTTTTCTGAAAGGGCTGGATGAAAGCTCAATCCTCAGATCTCAGGTTTACCACCATGAGACACTTGTGTCCAGCACCTTTAAATATTATTATATGCACTATTTTATTTGTGGTATGTGTTTTTCTTTTCATCATTCACACAGCTTGATTTCTGGGCCTGGGCTCTGTCTTCAGCTCAAGGCTACTGCTCTACTACTGGAGCCACAGCACCACTCCCAGCTTTTTCTGTGTATCTGGTGCTGAGCAACCTAACCCAGGGTCTCATGCATGCAAGGCTAGCACTCTACCACTGAGCCACCTTTCCAGCTCCTTCAGTAGCATTTTCAAAGGAATATATTAGGCCTTATATATTAGTTTGTTGCATAAGTTCAACAAACGATAGAACCAAAATACTTGAAAAAGTATGGCACTCATAGTAAACATGCAGTCTTTGAAAAAACTGGCATTATCCTATGAACAATGCATTGTTACAACTATTTAGTAGGATTTAAATTGTAATAGGTATCAGAGGTGATTTACAGTGTATAGAAGATTGCCTGGAGATTATAAAACAGGTGATTTCACTGTATAGAAGGATGTGTGCAGGTTACATGAAAGCAAACTAAGAAATATACATCAGATGAAACAAATATAATAAATAGTAAAGTAATCACTAAAATGAAACCATATTAATATTGTAATATAAAAATAGTAAATATATCAGGTACTGTCTGATTTGAACAGAAGAAAACATACTCCAGAAAATCAATAAGCCAAAAAGACATACATTAATTATCAAGAAATAAAAATAAATCAATATAAAAATACCATAAGCAACAGTGAATACTGAAAAATACAAATAGTTATAATATGAAAGGAAAAGAACATCAGCACAAATTGTGTTACCACAGATACAGAGCATTGATAATAACAGGCAAATTATAAATCTGTATAACAAAAGTTCTATGCTGAAAAGTAAAGTCTACAAAGACATGATTAAAAGGCCAAAGAATGATAATTTGTTTAATCTGTCATTATGATTGGAGAACTAATACTCCTCTTAATGTCTGAATAACTAGACAAACGGTCAGTAGAAACACACACATGGATAGCATTATCTTTACTAAATGCTGTTTATAAAGCACTATGCTGTCATATTAACCAAGACAGACACACTGACAATAGATCTGAAGAGAAATTGTCTAGAAATCAGTATGACAAATAAATATGATATAAATACAGGATAAAATCCAACAATATGTTTCTAATAATCTAACAGTAAAACAAACAGAAGGAAACTAGAATGGATATGTAAAAAATATATGTATGCTCTCATTGTGATTTATTCAATATTAAAGGGAGCCATTTTCTTCACTTGGGAAATAAAAACAATTGCTTTCAATTATGTATGGTGTTTTCACATGTGTATCTTCTGGCGGGTGTGGCAGAGCCATAGAATGTGAGGGAAAGAGGGCGATGAAAGTGAAGTATACAACTCAAGAGTAGAGATAGGAGGGAGGGATTGGGAGAGAGTGAAAACATGGAAGACACTTTATGAAAGGAAAGGTATTTATTACCTGACTCATGTCATTATAATCTCTGTATATATAACTTCCACAGTAGCATCAAATTACATTAATTATAAAACAATACCTCCAGCATAAACGATTTGCTTAGTGAAGAAAATCTACCACAGTTAGAACAGTTACAATTGTTAGAAACACAATACAACACTTAATTTGAAAGATAAACTATTTCGGTTTAGGTTGCATATTAATTCTACATAAACCAGCAACAATGAACTGTTTCATTTTAGTATCCAATTAAGTGTTAATGTTAAATGTTGAGGTAAGAAAAACCAAGGCAAGTACTTCTGGCTCAAGACTGTCATTTTAGCCTAGCTAGTAAGGAGGAAACTGAGGTCTGGAAGCCAGCCTGGATAGACAACTCAAACTAAGCAGCTAATGAACAGGTTAGAGGTATGGCTCAAGTGATAGTGCCAACAGTGAGTGAGGAAGTTGACTGACTGTGAGACCTGCAGTTCAAGCTCCAATAGTAGCTCAAGAAAACCATGAGGTATGTGTATTACATGTGTTTCTAAGTTAGAAACCTAACTGTAGTGATACTAGCAAGTCTTCATCTCAGATATAAAGGGAAAAAAGATGAGTGGAGGAGGGAAAGAATGTAAGCAAAAGGTCAGGAATAAGAAGGAAGAAGAGAAGACAAGAGAGTAGTGGAGAGGAAGGGAATAGAGGGAAAAGGAAATGAGGAGAAGGAGGGAGGAGGGGAGGAAAGCTTCATGGCATCAGATTTAACAGTAACTGGTCTGGGAAGATTGCTCAGTGGTAGAGTACTTCTTTGCATGCATGAGACCCTGGGTTTGATTCCTCAGCACCACATGAGCAAAAAGTTGGAAGTGTTCCTTTGGTTCAATTTGTAATGTACTCACCTTGAACTGAAGAGCTGAGCAACAGTGCCTAGGCCCACAGTTCAGGATCCACGGGTGAGCAAAAAAAAATAAAGAAAAAAAACGAAAGAAAGATTTGAGTGTAACCCCAGAAATTCAACTCCAAAAGTACCTCCTGGAAAAAACAAAGAAACAAACAAACAATGTGAATCTCTGGTGGATCAAACCTGTAATCTTAGGTACTGAAGAGGGTGAGATCTGAAGATTGGGTCTCAAAGTCACCCTGGGCAGGTATAGCTGTGAAACTCTTACTTCCAGTAAATCACCAGAAAACCGGAAGTGGTGCTGTGGCCAAAGTGGTAGAGTGCTAGTCTTGAACTTAAGAGCTGAGGGACAGTGTTCAGTCCCAGAGTTCAAGCCCCAAGACCTACAATGAATAAATAAATAGATAAATAAGTAAATAAATAAATATATAAATAAAACAAATGAAAACCTTGTATATTGAAAAACACTACCAACAAGGAAAAAATAGCATGGAATGAGAGAACTATTTGCATACCTCTAAATAGATTGGTAACCAATATGAATTATAAAATATAAAGAAAATCCTTCAAGTAATCCACACACAACAAAATCTAATTTTAAAATGGGAAAAAGATTGTAGAGACTTTTCTAAAAAGGACATACACATGTAGTACATTAAAATATAAAAGTAGTTTAATATCAGTAGTCATGAGAAAAATTCAAATCAAAATTCCATTAAAATAACTATTTTACACATGCTAGTATGGACATAGTTTTAAATAAAAACAACAAAAATACTCCCAAAGTCTAAGAAAACCTAGGAAAGATGTGAAAAGAATGTGAACCTTGGTTCATTTCTCTCAGGTATGTAAAACTATCAAAGATGAAGCCAGGTGCCCAGATGGCTGAGATTTGGGGATCACGGTTCAAAGCCAGCATGGGCAGGAAAATCCGTGAAACTCTTATCTCCAATAAAACCACCAGAAAACCAGACGTGGTGCGGTAGCTCTAGTGGTAGAGCGCTAGCCTTGAACTAAAGAGCTGAGCTACTGCGCTCAGGCCTGGAGTTCAAGCCCCTTGATCGACCAAACAAACAAACAAAAAAACTATCAAAGATGGTACGAAGAGTCCTAAAAAGAACTAAATATAGAATTATATAGGAATATGGTCCAGCATTTCTACACTTGTATGCAACACCAGAGAATCACTTCTCAAACTCTACTCACAATAAGCAAAACATCGAAGCATGTAAAACAATAAATGTGTTCAAATGCAGGGATGAACTTTAAGTAAAATAAGCTAAATAAAACACATTTGTCATAAAGGAACAGCCATGGTATAATTTCCCTTACTGAGCTTTCAAGGACCGACAAACTTGTAGAGCCCAAATATAGGATGATTCCAGAGACTGGGATAGAGAGGAACAGGAGCTGCCTATTCAATGATTAAACAGCTTCACAGATGGAAGATGAAAAGTGTTGTAGATGGATGGATGGAATGGCCTCACAACAGTGTGGCCCGGTGTTTTATCAATGAACTGTACACATAAGAATGGCTAATGTAGCCACACACAGTCTGAAACACAACTATTTTCCCTGGACTTGGGAAACTCAAGAAAGGTTAGTTGCCAGCATAGGCTACATAAGAAGATGAAGGGCTGGCTGGAGGTGGGTGGGGAGTGTAGTCGAGGAGATGGGAGGGCTGGGATGGTAGGGGAAAAGCAAACAGAAGGCAACAATGCTTAATAAGAAATGTACTCATTACCTTGTTCATGTAAGTGTAACCCCTCTGTATGGTATTTTCACAATAAATAAACTTATTTAACAAAAAAGAGCTTGCTGCACTACATAGCAAGACCTGTCATCACAAGGAACATGGAAAAATCAAGTTTTGGATTCTGTGAAGACATATGGGTGACAAACATATCTATTTTACCTCCTAAAATAACAAACAAACTGAAAGTGTTTGAGCACATGCTAAAACAGTGTTTAGTTGGAAATACACACTACAAATAGCATTAATAACAAACACACATGGACAAAAATACAAATTATTATAATCTCTGTAGGTTTTGCAGATGATTTCACTGACTATTGCTCAAATGTGTCACATATTCCTGAACCATTTCTTCCACTAGATTCCCAAGGATACATCGCCACACATGCTATTTAGTATTGAAGTTCCTGAGATTAAAGTTTACTACTTAGCAAATATATGTGAGATTTTGCCATTACTGATATTTGAAATATAAAAACCACAGTCACTGTATTATTTATTTTCACAACCAACTTCTATGTTATAATGTCAGTGAATGCAAATATTCAAGCAGAGCAAGAAGAAAAAGGAAAACTGCAGGAACCACATCAAATGAGGATAAAGCAGAGAAAGAGAATAGAATCTGGGAAACTCAAATTATTTTATGTTTAGCAACAATTTTCCTGTATAATGAGTAAGAAAAATGTCAATTCTAAGAGCCACATCACCAAAAGAAAACTGATCAGTAAGAAATTCTACTTCCCAAAGAAACCATTAGAAGAAAAGAAAAATTAAGAGCCAAATGGAGGAAAGAGAAGCTGAGAGACTGAAAGAGAAAAAGAGACAGAGAGAAAAATAGACAATGAGAGAGAGAAAGCGAGAAATAAAGCTAGTGAAGCCACATGGTGGTGGCTCATGCCTGTAATCCTAGCTACTCAGGAGGCTGAGATCTGAGCATAGTAGTTCAAAGCCAGCCCAGGCAGGACCATCTGTGAGACTCTTATCTCCAATTAACCACCAGAAAACTGGAAGTGGCGATGTGGCACCAGTGGTAGTGTACTAGCCTTGAGCTGCAGAGTTTAAGTATAGTGACTAGGCTCAGAGTTCCAGACCTATGACTTAAAAAAGAAAGAAAGAAAGAAAGAAAGAAAGAAGGGATGGTAAAGGGAAACAAAGGAGGAGGCAACAATGCTTGATAATAAATGTCCTATCTTGCCCATGTAATTGTAACCTCTCTGTATGGTATTTTCACAATAAATAAATGTAATGCAAAAGAAAGAAAGGAAGCTAATAAATTTAAAAAACAGAATGAATTGCAAAAATAGGTAAGAGAAGTCCTATGAGAGCACCATAGAGAAAAACAGAGATTTCTATGAATACCATCAAACTCAGCCTAAGTTTCAAGTCAAACAAAGCCCACAAAGCAGTCCAAGAGTATTTCCAGATATTAATTGAAGTACTTATAGCTCACTCAGTCCTGTAGAATATTTGAAGTTATGTTTGACCACACTATTTCAGCAAATCCAGTAAAATTTCATTAGGATAGTTTACTATTCCATATGAGGATGTGATGTCTGAGCAGTTGCTACCATCCTTCACCCTCCATGAGAAGTCATCTCCTAGGTGTCACTGAATCACATAACTAGTGGGACAACTTTCTCTCACACTACAAAAAGTAGAAACAAACTAAAGCATATCTGCACTTAATTTAGAGTGTCACATTTTATAATCTGCTAAATCTCCAAGCCATCTACCATCAAGTGGTAGAGCACTAGCCTTGAGCTGAAGAGCTGAGGGACAGTGCCAGGCCCAGAGTTCAGACCCCACGAGCGGACCCCCCCCCCCAAAAAAAAAACAGAAAAAAAACTAAAGCTCCTACAAAAGATAGTTGAAAAATTGAAACCAAAAAAGGAAAACATGCCACCTGTTCAATAAAAGTAATTATCACTGAAATACACCTAAGGATATATAAACTATTTTTCTATTAATGTAAAGATATCTTAGGACTCCATTGAGTATTTGTAGTCTACCTCATTTATTTACATATTCAAACACATGTATGTTCTGAACAGTATTGTCACACAAAATTATAGAGATAAAATATATACAACATACATTTTTGTTTTATAATATTTCTTTTTTTTTTTCTTTTGTGTCTGGTCGTGAGGCCTGAACTCTGGGCCTGGGCACTGACCCTCAGCTCTTCAGCTCAAAGTGAGCACTCTACCACTTGAGCTACAGCGCCACTTCCGGTTTTCTGGTGGTTTATTGGAGATAGGAGTCTCATGGTCTCTCCTGCCCGGGCTGGCTTTGAACCACGATACTCAGATCTCAGCCTCCTGAGTAGCTAGGATTACAGGCGTGAGCCACCAGCGCCCGGCATTCCTTAAAGTTTTGAATATCTCCCCTCTCACTTTACAAAGGTATTTGCAGCTGGGTGCCAATGGCTCATGCCTGTAATCCTAGGTACTCAGGAAGCTGAGATATGAGGATCCCAGTTAAAAGCCAACCTGGGCAGGAAAGTTCATAAGTCCTATCTCCAAGTAACTACCAAAACAATGGAAGTGGCCTTGTGGCTCAAGTGGGAAAGAGCTCACTTTGAGCCGAAAAACGCAGGGACAGCGCTCAGGCTGGTTTCAAGCCACAAGATCGACCAAAAAAAAAAGTTCTTGCAGAGAGTAAAAAGAATGATTCTGGCATCATCTTCCCCTGTTCTAATATATATTCTGGAATGAAATAACAGAATTTAAAGACAGATATACTTTATAATCTTTGAATTAAATTGATTTGTCAAATTCTACTCATTACTTTCCCAGAAACTCTCAAATTCCATCTATGAAATTTTAAGGAGTGTTTGGTTATTTGTGTCTGAAATTTGCCTTTCCTTATAAAGAATATCCCTTGTTTTGTTGTTGGTCCAGTGGCTTGAACTCAGAGCTTGGGCACTGTCTGTGAGCATTTGCAGTAATGTACTTGCCTTTCTTTTATTAATTGCTTCAGGGGAGTAGTGAAAAGTTTCCTCCCAGGGGTTTTTTAGAAAATGTTACTCCTCCTCCAAGACTCTTAAAAAAAATAGTTTTCTAGGTAGATCAGAATGAATGTGGGAGGAGGTAGAGTTCAGGGCAGGTCCATGTTCATGTGAAGCTTCATTACTTGCTCCAAACCAGTCTGTTTTTACTTTTCTGTTTTGCATATCCTATTTTGTTTTGATTTTCTACCTCTTCTCTGAACCTAGAAGTTCCTGTCAGCTAGTCTAGGCCACATATCTAGGGGTCCTCAGACTTGTCTTCCCAGACTGCATCCATTACACTGTGCAATAAATCTTTTGCCTCCCTCCCTCATATCAGACATTCTAAGCTTGTCTCTTAAGGGTTTGTTGTGATTGTTGATGATCCTTTCCCCACATCATGACTGGGAAGGATTGTGTAGGAAATTTTCATGCCTGATATTCAGTCCTCCAGTGTAAGGGTTTTCCATCCCTCTTTTAGTGGACCTTAGCTATTCCTCATGAAAATGGAGATCATGAGGCACATTTGGATGTATAGATGGCAACATGGGAGCACCTATAAAATATGAAGGAAGAATAATTCTTTCTTTCTGTAAAAGTTAAAAGTAAGTTCCTGAGAGGCAAGGACATAAGGATCAGGTAAAAATGGCTGCTTCCTAAACTAGCTGTGTCCCATAGTTGTCCTTGTTCTTGGTTACATTTTTAAAACATTCATTTCTAAGTATTATATTTATTGTACTAGTATAAATAGAATTTACTTCCTACATTATTTTTGAATTGTTCATTGCTCACAGAGGTAAGTCTCATTATTATACAAATATTATATCCTCTTATTTCATTGATCACAGTTATTGACTATTGCAGATCCTGAGGTAGAAGGTACAAGTATGGTAAGGTATTCAGGGATAGATTATGGTTCTGACTTCCTCTGGAGGAAAAGATGAACCAATGGAAAAAGATGGAGCATATGCATAACACTTGTAGGATTCCTTTGGCAGGAGATGTGGTGCATCCCTCTTGGGTTCCACTATGCTCAGCGATTCCCATGGTTGTGATGATCCATCGCCCTGGAGGGCCTGTGGATTTCACATCTTGTCTATCTATTGTTCTTGTGTAGCAATCTCCCAGTATGTAAGGCAGGACTGGTCTCAGAGGAGTGACATGATCAGTGGTACCTTGCTGGCTCCCATGTTTGTCAGTTTGTGTGGACAAGCTCACCCTGACATCTTGAGCCTGGCTGCTGCCATGAGGCCTATTTGAACTAATGCCTCTCACCATCCCATACCTCTGTTTCAGAGACCTGTCCTGTTTCATGTTTTGTATCATTTACTGTGCAAGCTTGTGTTATGTATCCATATAGGCTAGTAGTTGGGCTGGGTATGGTTTTCAAGGGTGGGGTGGTGTTTCATGCCTCTTGCAGGAACAATTGTGTTCTCACTAACTACTTGAGTAATCCTAGCTTACTATGCAATCCCCTTAACTTACATTGCATGTTCAGTTGATAGAACCATGGTATAATAAGTTTGGGTCTCGGTTTGCTATTGAGGTTCAGAGGACTCTTAGCCATTGGTGCAGATTTTGGGGAATATTGGTTGCCCTCATTATTGCTACCCTGACTCTTCTTGCTAGTGCTCCTTCTTCTCCTATGATCCTTGTAGAAACCATATATACAGCACAACATGTTAATATTTTAGTTTGAAATGTTTCTGGTACCCTTGGGTTGCATATGGGAATAGATAAAATGATTGTGATATGTTTTATGATTTAGAAACAGCAATGATGTATGTTGATGATCACATAGACCTGCTAAAGACCCAGTTAAAATGATGTGTCATGCTAATTGTCAGTACATCTGTGTTATCCCTCTTGAATATGATGGAAATATGATCTGGACCAATATGCAGTGACATATTTGAGGAATCTGGCCCTCTGATAATTTGCACTTAGACATTACGCAGCTTCAGGGTCAGATATCTGGTATTGGTCACTCCACCACACAAGCTTAGCTGTATCTGTTCTCCGTTACCTGCAGGGATTCACCTGGGGAAATAGCACTCTTTTTGCTATTTTTTAGGCAATTTTCTGTTTATTGTTTTGGTATATCTTTTTTCTTCCATTCTTCCTGAGATGTATGATCTGCCGATTTTCCAGGTTCAGGCTGATAGACACTTGCTCAATTTACAAAATGAAAAAGGGGGAAGTGGTGCAGATCCTGAGGTGCCAGGAGCAGGCAAGGTGTGAGCAAAAGCTCCACAACCATGGACTCCAACCTTCAGGGCTATAAGTACTTGCCCTTTTTGTAGGAGGGAGTGTTCCTTTTAGCTTCTGGGCCTGGGGGCCTACCGCTAGGTGTTTGTTGGACAAAGGTTGAACTAGAATGAGGAAAGATGCATATGGTATGCACTTCTTGACTCAGTGAGTACTAGAACAATGTGATGCAAGCACTGGACAGATCTAGAAAGTGTCTATAGCTAAGGTTATTGCTGGAATAAAGAGAGATTCGTCATTGGCCTTCTCTTAGTCTTTTCCATTATAATCCCATTGCCCTTCCAGAGCACTGTTGGTATTGTGGCTGTCCCGCAACAGTGGTAGAGTGCTTACCTAACATGTATGAAGCCCAGGTTCAAGTCCTCAGTACACACACATAGAAAAAGCCAAATGTGTAATTGTGGCTACAGGAGTAGGGTGGTAGTTTTGAGCAAAACTTTAGGGAAAGTGTCCATGCACTGAGTTCAAGCCCCAGGGCTGGGACTTAAAAGAAAAGAAATGCAAGCTGGGTGTTGGTACCTCATGTCTTTAATCTTAGCTATTCAAAAGGCTGAAACCTGAGTATCGCAGTCCAAAGTCAGCCGGGGCAGCAATGTTTCTGAGACTCTTATATCCAATAAAAACCAGAAAACCAGAACTGGTGCTTTAGCTCACAATGTAGAGCAGTTGACTTGAGCTGAAGGGTTAAGGGATGGTTCCTAGGCTCACAGTTCAAGTGGCATGACCAAAAACCAAACCAAAACAAAAAAAACCCAAAAGGATAAAAGAATAAAGAAATACATTACAAGGCTTGAACAATGAAAACTATATTTCAGGGATATGAAGGTGGTTCAGTGGTAGACTGCTTACCTGGCATGCATGAGGCCCTGAGTTCGATTCCTCAGCACCACATAAGCAGAAAAAGCCAGAAGTCTCACTGTGGCTCCAGTGGTAGAGCGCTAGCCTTGAACTGAAGAGCCGAGGAACAGTACCTAGGCCCAGACTTCTGGTCCCATGACTAACAAAAAAAAAAAAAAGGAGGGCTTGGAAGGTGGCTCAGTGGTAGAGTGCTTGCCTTGCATGCATGAGGTCCTGGGTTTGATTCCTCAGCACCACATAAACAAAAATAAAAAAGCCGCAAGAGGCGCTGTGGCTCAAGTAGTGGAGCGCCAGCCTTGAGCTGAAGAGCTGAGGGACAGAGCCCAGGTCCAGAGTTCAGGCTCCACAACTGAAATCCCAACCCCCCAAAAAAAGAAAAAGAAAAGAAAACTGCATTACACAGGTACTTTTGGGAGCACCACAGTTTTTACCTCATCCTTATCTCTTTGTGTCTCAGGAATTTAGTTTCAGGGAGGATTTTTTTTTTTTTTTGGTCGTGGGGCTAGAACTCTGGGCCTGAGCACTTGTCCCTCAGCTCTTCAGCTCAAGGCGAGCGCTCTACCCCTTGAGCCACAGTGCCACTTCCCAGGAATTTAGTTTTAAAGAATGAAATTATTTTTTCTTTATATTGTTAGAGGTGCTTTTAAGTTGAAGTCTATACATTCAAATATGCTCTTTGATTCCCATTTTCATGAGGAATAGTTCTGGTCCACAGTAGAGACATGGAGAACCCATACATTGGAGAATTAAAATCATTCGTGAAAGTTTCCAATCCAATCTTTCCCAATTATTTTTTTATGGAAGGGATTACAAAAAATCACAATAAACACCTAAGGGACAAGTGTAGGTTCTCTGATAAGAGAGAGGGAGACTGTTGTAGACCCTGGGGTGCCTGCCAGGAGCAGACAAAATGTGAACAAAGGCTTCAGGGCCATTGACTCCCACCCTCAGGACTGCAAATCCTTGCCCTTTCTTGGTTTGAAGAAGTGTGTGTTGTAGCTTTTGGCCTGGGGCTTTAACTGTCTGGAGGCTTGGGTGGAAAAGATGTATTGAAATAAAATGAGGAAAGATGTGTACTGTTTGCACTTTTGGGCACAGTGGGTCTAGGCCAATATTACACAAGCATTTGAGAAATATAGCAGAATTGTGCCATCAGCCATCTCTCTGTCTCCTTAATTATCATCCATTGGCTCTCAGAGCCTTGCTTGTGCTCTGATGGTATTGTGGCATGAGACAAAGATTTATTGCATACTTTAATGGATAAGGTCTGAGAAGACAAGTCTGAGGTCCCTTAGATATGTAGCCTAAAGCTACTGAGAGGAACTGTTAGGATCAGAGAAGAGGTAAGAATTCTAAAGAGATTTTCACATGCAAAATGAAAAGACAAAAGCAGACTGGTTTGCAAGTGTTTAAGTTTCACATCAACATAGCCTAGCCTAAACTTCACTCTTCTATCTCTCCTGCATTCATCCCTGACCCCCCCTAACCACTATATCTTTGAAGGGAAATGGAGGTGATGTGCCTTGTTCATAAGAATCCCTGTGTGGGAACTTTTCACTAGTTACCTGAAGAAAGCATTAAAGGAAATGCAAATAGAGCACAGCAAATGCTCACAGAGAGTGCCCAAGCTCTGAGTTCAAGCCATAGGACCAACAACAAAACAAAACATAAAATCCTTAAATGAAATGCAAAATTCAGAAAAAAACAAAAACTCATTTAAATTATAGATACAATTGGGGAGTTTCTGGAAAATTAATTGTTAGATTTTGTGAAATCCAAATCACCAGAAGTATTATGCCACATATTTACCTAACAATCTCACTATTTTATGCCAGTGTATACATTACAGCAATGGCAAATGACCCAGGTATAAGTTTAGTGGCTGCGAGTACCTTTGTAAAGTAAGAGGGAATGTATTAAAAAATTAAGACAAAACAGATATATAATTTACATTCAGCAGAAGGCAGGCATTGAATAAACAGAAAGGTATAAGCAACGCAGTCTCATAACCTCAATTTCATTTTTAGAACTAAGAATCAAAAAGCCAATGTATCCAATTCTCCCCATATATATCCCTTTTCTGGTTGGTCTTATGTATTTCAAGAGGAAACAGTGGTTTTCAAGAAGAAACTGAGCTTAACTCCCACAGCAGGGAGAGAAAAGTCCCAATGCACAAGAGCACACTTGTTCCCTGGTTTGCAGCCGGGTGGCACCGAGCATTGTGGGAATTGTAGTCTCCATGGAGGATATTTTCTTTGAAAGTCCTGGGTTGTTTTTGTTTTTTGGAGGGTGGAGGTGGGGCAGAAGATGCTTTGCGCAAGCGTCTCCCCGCCCACCAAGGGCGTTTTAAGTCTCCCTCTTCCGTGTTCTTTTCCTTTGCCTTGCTGCTGGAAGTGCCCTGAAGTAAGGTTTGGCCTTCCGTAGGTGGGAGCCAGGAGTCTGGTGCCCAGCTCTGTGCAGTGGAGCTTGGGAGCTGTAACTAGAAGGAATCTCAGGCTTTGGAACTGATGTCAGGTAGGAACTGTGCGATTGCTGAGGAGTCTCCCCTCCACGGGTTTCTGTTTCTTTTTCTGTTTCTGTTTGTTTGGTGGGGCGTGAACTCTGGGCTTGCAAGCAGCATTTCTGAGCTCCTCAGCTCAGAGGGAGAACTTTATACTTGAGCCAAAGCGCCTACTTCCCTCTCCACGCTTTTCTCCAGTCTGGGGTTGATAATTTGCTTGAGGTTCAGGAGTTTGTGCTGCCATTAGCCTCTGGGCCTTCAGATGCAGGAACCTGATTCCCAAATGTCTGAGAGCAAGCTGGGTGATTGTCCAGACTAGGAGAGCCCAAGAGTTGTGCATTTGGACTCCAAGACCAAGGGATTCTTCTATTAACTCATGTGACTTTATTTGCTTTGCCCAGGTGTAAGAGGAGTACAGGAAGGATTCTAGTGAAATTGTGAGGTGTGTGCCTGCCTGAGTCCTCTTACACTGCAGTTGTATTTTTGGCTTCTGTGTTGTTTCTCTTAGAGATGTTTTAATCTATTTGGCTTGATTTTTTATTTTCCTGGCTTGAGTTCCCAAGCGTTTGTACAGGATCCTGTTTCTAGAGACAGTTTTACATGGGATATTGGAGTCGTGAGTACTGGGCCTCTATATTTAGCAATGAAGCCTAGCAATGTTTGAAGCAGAGCACCCTATGAGTAGGAATCTCCATCCTAAATGAACAGACCTTGTCAGTTCTGGGAAGCCATATAGAGCACAAGCAGAAAAGCACAGGAAGGGGAAGATGTTGCTAGCTTCCTTTGCCTTATGCAAAAATTGTTGCCACTTCCCTGAGCACCAGATTCAGGTGGTACTCTTTCCTACACCACTCTCAATCACTTTTTGCTGTTGCAACATTTAAACTAATTTCTGGGAGTTGTGATGTGCTGGATTGAGGAATAAACCAGAGCGTAGTTATCACAGGGTACCTGAGGCAGTGGTTTGGGATGGTGGGGCAGTTATTTTGACTGAAAGTATTTATTTATGTACTAATCCCTAATCTTCTTGCTAATTTATGCAGCCTGTTTCCACTAAGACTTTTAGTATGTAATCATTGAAACTTATCTTAAATGTCCCATCTATGAATTTGCTAATGCTAGCTCTAATGTGTTGTTTTTGCCTGGTAGTGCAGAAAGTGTTGGTCAGGGACATATGGCCTTAAAAGAAAAATCACAGAAGAAAACTTGAGGTAATATGTGTTACTCAATGTTGTATGCTTTGTAGGTGTTGCTTGTCTTCAGGTGTGTCACTCCTATATGGAGTATTTTATGTTGTATCTTTAGGATGGCCAAGGATCTTCCCATGACTGTTTAGGGAAATGAACATTAGGGACTGATCAAACCTGGGTTTACCTCATCTTTACTCATGTTCCTTTGGCCAAAGCACGTTAAATGGCAAATTGCAAGTCATTTTATATGTGTGCAATGGGTACAGTGAAATGTGCCATTTGACAACCATTATTGAAATAGTATAACACAAGAAATATATTCTGTACATATTTTCCTCTATAACTTTGGGTGAAAACTACTGAATAACATCATACATGCTTACCTTGGTGTTTAAATATGTAAATGAATGAGGTAGAAAACAAATTCCAATGGAATCCTAGGATACCTTTGCATTAAAAAAAGCAGTTCATACATCCTGATGTATATTCAGTAATAACTACTTTTAGTGGAAATGTGTTCTGTTTTTGCTTTCAGTTATTCAATATTTTTTGTAGGAACATTCAGTTTTACAAATGTAGTATGTACATAAACATAGAAATTAGTTGGTTTAATAATATCTATCTACCAGGAAATGGACTGGATTTGTATTTATTGGAGACTTTAATCCTCTGCCTGAGACATTAAAGATTCTTCTCTTATAGGAAGGCTTTATGGTTTTCCAGCCCATGTATTAAGTTGCAAGAGGTAATTCTGGGCCCCAAATCTCACAGATTCATTCCTGAATACGTCATTTGTCTTATATCCCAGCCATGCTTCCAGAATCTTCTGCTCATTGTCACCAGCAAGACAGAATGAATTGATCTCTGGTGAGTTTTTTTTTTATTTCTCATTTGGTTTTATTCCATTATATGAACCTAAAGATGTTCAAGAATTTAAAACAATATCAACCACACAGATTCAGCCCCAGGAACATATTCATAAATCAGATAATGATGGCTTATAGATTAGCAGATTAAGATTCTTGTAGGTTTAGCAGGTTACATGGTTATATTCTTTCTAAGTTGAATGCAGATTGGCTTCAGAATATCTAGGTTTTGTCTTGTCATAAAATGTAATCAAATTTGTTATGTGATGTAATGACACGGAGCAGGTTACTTCTCATAGAAGATGAAGGATAGATGTAAACAGATCACATCCTCATGAGTAGCATTAAACTATCTCAATGAAATTTTCCTGGAATTGCTGAAATAGTGTTGTGGACACGCACACATTCATGTGTTCTTAAGGAATGATTAACCTATATGTACTTAAATTACTCTCATATATAGTTCTTGGACGATTTCATGGTCTTGGTCTTACTTGAAACTTAGGATATATTTGTTACTAAACTTTATGGTCTTTCTACAAATTCCTGTTTGTTTTCTAAAGTATCCTCACAAAATTTCTTTCCTCTATTTTCTCTCTGTATTTTTGATTTTCTACTCACTAGTGTAGGTTATTTTTCTATTTTTCTCTCTCTTTCTATCTATCTTTCTAGCATTTTTTCTTACTTTTCTCATTCCCTCTTTCCTCCATATGTGTCTCAGTAGTTTCTTTTCTTCAAATGATCTATCTGGGAACTACTTTTTCTTAGTGATCAGTTTTACTTTGCTGACATGGCTCTTAGGATTGACATTTTTCTTACCCATTGTATAGGAAAATTGTTGCCTAGAGAGTTCTACAGGATTCCAGAAACAAAGAAATTTAGAAAATCACAAAAACATAAACAGATAGACTTAGGAAAACCAAGGTTCCAAATGCTCTCTGGCACTTGGTCCGTGGATGCCAGCTAGCAAGCATAGTACCTTGACTTCACACAGTGAAGATTACCATTGATAACATGCAAAAATGAAGTATCTATATTAATAGTACAATCAGAGCCACAAGTGGTTGTGAGGAAAACGTATTTCCTTATTCTCCTGAGAGAGAAGACTGGCACCCAGAGAAAATGCAGACATGGAGTTCACCTTACCTAGCCTTCAAGGTCAACAGCACCTCAGTTTCAGATGCCATCTTTCCAACAGCAAGGAAAAGGCCTGCACTCCAGTCTCTTAACCGTCTCCAGAATTCTCTTTTAACCCTTCTGCGGCCAGCTCTCAGTGCTCTCATTGCGGTCAGGCTGGAATTCCAACTTCTCAAACCTTTTCCCCCTTCAGCTCTACTTCAGGGTTCCCTACAGAAAAGTATTTCCTTCCCCCAATTGATAGACTACAAGAAAATCAGTTTTCTCCTGATTCTGTTATCTTTGGTCTAACTTCATTTGATGTGGTATTCTGTTTAGTTTTTCCTTCCCACTACTTTTGAATATTTTAATTCACTGCCAGTATTTGATTGGAACTGGTTTTGATTTAAAAAAAATACAGTTACAAGGTGTTTGCTATTAGAAATATCACTTGTTGCAAAATCTCACAGATGTTTGCTCAGGAATTGATTTTGATCTCTGAGGAATTTCACTATTAACTAACACAAGTGGAAATATATCCTTAGGAATCTCCTGGAGAAATGACTCAGGAATATGTGCCACATTTGAGCATTTGGTCATATTTATCATTTTTGTTATATTGAGTGTTCCTTGAGCTTCTATACATTTTCCTCCACCTTCCATGAAGTCTATTAAAATGAAAATCTTGTAAAGGAATATTTTATTCCCCTCCCACCTATATTTTGTATTGTAGAATGTAGGCAAAGTTTACAAAACTTCATGGTAGCAGTTCTTTTTTACATAGGAAGGAAATATCAGGGTTTCTATGACATTTCAATATTTAGTATTTAAACCAAACATCATTAACCTAGGATATTTTTTTTAATTCAATTTTATTTTATTTGAGAACATACTGTACAGAGGGGTTACAATTACATGGGCAGGATAATGCATACATTTCTTTCCAAGCATTGCAGCCTCCTCCTTTGTTTATCCTTCACCTCCCTTCCCAGCCTCCTTCCTCCCCCCCCAGTCTTTCCTACCCTCCCCACCCACACCGACATTGTAAAGCTCGTTTATGACATGACATTTTGTACTTCTCATTGTTGCAACAGGTCCACCTGAATCCTTAAATGACTTGTTTGTCCCCATCTCCTCCACAAGTTATACTGACATCAAATATAGTGTAAGCGGGGGTTACACTGTGGGGGAGGGACATACAAAGCAACAAAGAAATAATCTTATAAATGTGTTAGGAACACATGCATGAAAGAAAAAAAACATTAAAATACATATTTAAGGGTTCGTTTTCCTAACATCACATTATCTGACCTTTTCCGCTTGATTCATACATATACTAGATATTGCAAATAAGGGAACCATGGGACCTATGTTTCTGTGGGCCTGGCTTACTTCACTTAATATAATTTTTTCCAAGCCTTTCCATTTCCTAACAAATGGGGCAATGTCATTCTTTCTGATGGAGGCATAGAATTCCATTGTGTATATATACCACATTTTCTTGATCCATTCATCTACTGAGGGGCATCTGGGTTGGTTCCATATCTTAGCTATGGTAAATAATGCTGCTATAAACATAGTTGTGCTGGTAGCTTTAGTATGGTCTTGTTTGTAAACGTTTGGGTAAATGCCCAAAAGTGGGATTGCTGGGTCATAGGGGAGTTCTATGTGACGTCTTTTGAGGAACCTCCATACTGCTTTCCAAAGTGGTTGAACAAGTTTACATTCCCACCAACAATGAAGTAAGGTTCCTTTCTGTCCACATCCCCTCCAGCATCTGTTGTTGTTAGAGTTCTTGATTTTTGCCGTTCTAACTGGAGTGAGGTGATATCTCAATGTTGTTTTGATTTGCATTTCTTTTATGGCTAGGGATGTTGAACATTTCTTCATGTGTCTATTGGCCTTCCTTCTTTCTTCTTCAGAGAAGTTTCTCTTTAAGTCTTTCGCCCACTTATTTATTGGGCAGTTGTTTCTTTGAGGATTTGTTGTTGGGTGGTTTAATTTTTTGAGTTCCAAGTATATTTTAGATATGAGACCCTTGTCCATTGTATGGCTAGTAAAGATCTTCTCCCACTCCGTGGGCTTTCTATTGATCTTGCTAGCTATGTCATTTGCCCTGCAGAAGCTCTGCAACTTTATGCAATCCCATTTGTCCAACCTTTCTTTGATTTGTTGTGTTTCCGGGTCTCTATTCAGAAAATTTTGGCCTGAGCCAAGGAGACCTATAACCTAGGATATTTTTATGTGTGAGCTCAATCAAATCTTTTTGGGGGGGGGGGGCGGAAGAGGAGGTCCGGTCGTGGGGCCTGAACTCTGAGCCTGAGCGCTGTCCCTCAGCTCTTCAGCTCAAGGCTAGTGCTCTTCCACTTCAGCCACAGTGCCATTTCCAGCTTTTTTTTTTGCTTATGTGGTGCTGAGGCATCGAACCCAGGGCCTCATGCATGCAAGGCAAGCGCTCTACTACTGAGTCACCTTCCCAGCCTCTCAATCAAATCTTATATGGGCCAAATAAATCATTAGCTACTTTCTGTAGTACTATTAGTATTTTTTAATATTCATGTGGACACTGCTTCTCATAGATCTAGTAATATTCTATGTTCTGTATTCCATGTGATATCCTGAATATGTTCTGCTTACTTTTGAGAGTACGTGTTAATAGAAAGTCTAAATAGGGTTTATGGTGAAGCAGTATATGTAAATGCAGAAAAAATATTTGTTTAATTCATTGTTACACTGATATGTACTAAAATTTTATCAAAAAATGATAATATAATTTTTCAGACACTTCCTTAGACTTATTGTTGTCATACCAGATTACTGTCTCCTTAGAGTTTTTATCTTGTCTCTGTTGCTAGCAGCAGAAATGTGTTTGCATGCATTATGGAAACTGTAATTTTTTATTGGTCTCGGGGCTTGAATTCTGGGCCTGGCTGTTGTCCCTCAGCTCTTCAGGTCAAGGTGAGTGCTCTACCACTTGAGTGACAGTGCTACTTTCTGTTTTCTGGTGGTTTATTGGAGAAAAGAGTCTCATGGACTTTCCTGCCTGGGCTGGCCTTGAACCTATATCCTCAGACGTCAGCCTCCTGAATAGCAAGGAGGATAAGCCACCGTGCCCTGCCAATCTGTGTATTTTATTTTATTTAATTATTTTTTTAGCCAGTTGTGAGGCCTGAACTCTGAGCCTGGGCACTGTCCCTCAGCTCTTCAGCTCAAGGCTAGCACTCTACCACTTGAGCCACAGTGCCACTTCCAGCTTTTTTCTTTTTGCTTATGTGGTGCTGAGGAATCGAACCCAGGGCCTCAGGCATGCAAGGCAAGTGCTCCACCCCTGAGCCACCTTCCCAGCCCTTGTCTACATTTATTATACTCAGATATTCTCTCCTGTTTATGTTCTCAGATACATTGAGGACTGACTCCGGTTTAAAAGTCATTGCAGGGACAGGAATTAGGCCTAGTGGTAGAGTGCTTGCCTACCATGAATGAAGCCCTGGGTTTGATTCCTCAGAATGAAATGAACAGTGAAAGCCAGAAGTGGCACTATGACTTAAAGGGTTTAGAGCAGTAACCTTGAGGAAAGAGCTCAGAAACAGTAACTAGGCTCTGAGGTCAGCCAAAGAAACAAAAGTCATTGCACATTTGTTATATACTTTAGTTTTCCTTTTTCCTATCTGAGTCAGTTCTCTGAACACTGAGGTACAACTTCCAGGAGAAAGACTTTCTACATTTGTAATCTTTGCAAGGTTTCTTTTTTTTTTTGGTTTGTTTTGTTTTTTTTATATATTTTATTTTTTTGTTGTGAATATACTGTACAGAGGGGTTACAATTACATGGGCAGGATAATGCGTATATTTCTTATCAAGCATTGCAGCCTCCTCCTTTGTTTACCCTTCACATCCCTTCCCAGCCTCCCCCCACCCCTTTGCAAGGTTTCTCTTCTTTGTGTTTTCTATGAACTCTGAGCCATGCCTTCTTGGTGAAAGAAGTTTTCTCTCCTGTGTGTGTTTTCTGATGCAATCTGAGGTATGACTTCTTGAAATTTTTCCACATTTGTTTCATTGAGAAGATGTCTCGCTTGTGTATGTTCATTGAAGAACCTTGAGCTGTGCCTCCTGGGTGAAAGACTTGACATTTGCTACATTCATAAGGTTTCTATCTTGTTTGGTTTGTCTGATGCAAAATGAGTTATCTTCCAGGTGAGACTTCTCACATTTGTTACATTCCTAAGGTTTCTCAGGTGTGTGAAAACTCATAGGTGAGTGGAGGTGTTAATTCAGGGTGAAGGACTTACCCATTTCTTACATTCATAAGGTTTCTCAACTGTGTTTGTTCTCTGATGCAAAGTAAGCTCTCATTTCAGTCTAAAGGGGCTTCCATATTTGTTAAATTCATAAGGTTTCTCTCCTGTGTGAACTCTCTTATGTCTGTTGAAATCTGAATTCCAGAAGAAGGAATTTCAAAATTTGTTACATTCCTAAGGTTACTCACCTGTGTGAATTCTATTATGGCTGCAAACCTGTGACCTCTGCTTGAAGGATTTTACACTTTTGTGGCATTCATAAGGTTTCTCTCCTCTATGTGTTCTCTAAAGAAAAGGAAGATGTGAATTCCAGTTAAAAGCCTTTTTACATTCCTGATACTCCTATGTATGTTCTCTGATGAACATGAAGGTTGGACTTAATGGTTGAAAGACTTTCCATACTTGTTACATTCATAAAATTTCTCTCCTGTGTGCTCTCTGATGCAAAGTGAGGTGTGACTTCTGTCTGAAAAACTTTCTACATTTCTTGCATTCATAAGGCTTCTCTTCTGTGTGAATTCTCTGATGCCTGCTAAGAACTGACTTCTACATGGAAATTTTCCTACATTCCTCATATTTATAGGGTTTCTCTACTGTGGGTGCTTGTGGTGGGAAAGTCACTTCTGTTTTCTCAGACATAGATTGTGGACACTATGCTCATCAAGCTTCTCCTGTGGATCCTTGCTCTGAGGTTCTGTTAGGTGTATTTCCTTTTGTACATCCAGTACAAGTATAAGGATTCTCTCCTGTGTACATTTTTTTATGTGAACTGACTGTAGGCCTTAAGTGGAATGATTTTGCACATATAGTACATTCAGGTGTTTTCCTCCCTCCCTGAAATATTTCTTGGGCAAGGACAGCAGAATTATTATACTCTTCTGTATATTTGTTATGGTTACTGGAGTGTCCTCCAACACTGTAAAGAATATGGTCTCTGATTGTACTACCTTCCCTTCTCTACCATATTCAAATGCTGCAGCTCATTTGGACTCTCATAATTTTTTAATGAAATTCTCAGAATATCTATGGGGTTCTTCAACTACAGCAGACACCCAGGGCATTCATCTCATAAGGTTCAGTGAAATCCTCAGTCCTCATCCTTCAGGATTTCCATTAGTCCTATTCAGTTCTGCTTATTTTTTTAGCTCAAAATTAAATTTGTTCCTAGTCACATTCTTTCCTCCACTGTATCAGTATTTCTGACTGCTACTTCACACAGAGATTCATCCTGGCAAGACTTAGTCACAGCATCTATAGTTTGGACCTCTAAAATGGGTCATAGAAAAAAATACAAAAACATAATTGATATCCAATGACTCTGTAATGTAAAGGTAAGACATTATCTCCCAATGTAATGTTAGAGATTTTAAAATATCAAAGTAGGAATTGATTTATGAGAACTATATGCCTTTCCCTGTAAGTTATTAAGAATGTAATACTGATATTTTACAATGGAAAATAATATTTATCTGTTTAAGTTTTTCCTTCTTTTTATATTCAAGGTAGAATTTAGTCAATTCACTATTCTAAAAATGCAGATTATGGGTATTTTCAGGAAAGGTAATTAATTAATAAAACATCTCCATCTGCAGAGAGTTACAAGAAATTATCCTGCTTCGAGACAATGAGAAAGATGTCAACATGAAACTACACATGAAAATTGTAACTGTGTAGGTAAGTACAAAGGAATGTATAGAACATATATTTTTGTAATCTGTCTAAAATGATTAGTGAAGGAAAAACTTATAGCACCATATTCATGATTCTTAAAGCATGAAGATTCAATATATAAATACATAAGTGTAATCAAACCAAAGTATAAGGATTAGTAATATGGATCAATTAATGCTGTACTTGCCTGACAAATATGAGGACCTGTGTTCAAAGAATACCACCAAAAAATTAAAAAGTGTAATTGATTCAGATTTTCTTTTTCTTTCTTTCTTTTTTTTTGGGGGGGGGGATCCGGTTGTGGGGCCTGAACTCTAGGTCTGGGCACTGTCCCTCAGCTCTTCAACTCAAGGCTAGTGCTCTACCACTTGAGCCACAGCGCCACTTCTGGCTTTTTTCTTTTTGCTTATATGGTGCTGAGGAATCGAACCCAGGGCCTCAGGCATCCAAGGCAAGCACACTACCACTGAGCCACCTTCCCAGCCCCTTGATTCAGATTTTAATGGAATTATTCCATTGAAAAGTAACTATATTATAGGATGTCATAGGCTAGTATTGTGAGAATATTGTAAACTCTTAGAGTACCTAGTAATAATACAATGGAGTAGCTCCAGCAACTTAACTTCTTATGTCTGCCATAAGAAAAATCAGACTGTTTGGGAAATATACTTTCTTGCAGTTCTATAGTATAGCAACTATTATGGTACATGTTTTACATCTTTTGAAGTTCTGTGCTTCAGCTTAAGGGTGGTCTTTATTCTGTACATAAAATTTGTGGTTACTTCTTTATTAAAGAAACATTCAAACTACCAGATTAGGTTACAGCTACTGCATAAAATCGTTTTTTTTTTTTTTTTTTCATTTTATCAGTCATGGGGCTTGATCACTGGGCCTGGGCTCTGTCCCTCAGTTCTTCAGTTCAAGGCTAGTGCTCTACCAATTGAGCCACAGCAACACTTCCAGCTTGTTCTGTTTATGTGGTGCTGAGGAACCTAACCCAGGTTCTTATGCATGAAAGGCAAGCACTCTACGTCTGAGCCACCTTCCCCGCCCCTGTACTAGCATTTTCATAGGAGTGTATTAGGCCTTACATATTTGTTTCACAGATTCATCAAATCATAGAACCAAAGTACTTCTATAATAAACATGCAATATTGCAAAAAACTGGCATTATCCTAATAACAGTGCAGTATAGCAACTAGTTAGTAGGATTTAAATTGTAATAGGCATCAGAGGTGATTTACAGTGTATAGAAGATTGCCTGGAGATTGTATAACAGGTGATATGCACTGTATAGAAGGCTGTGTGCAGGTTACATGAAAGCAAACTAAGAAAGAAGTATCAGCTGAGACAAACATAATAAATAACAAAGTAATTACTACAATGAAACCATATTTATATTGTAATATAAAATTAGTAAATATATCAGATACAGTCTATTTCAAACTGAAGAAAATATACTCAAAAAACTCAATAAGTCATCCAAAGAGATATACATTAATTATCAAGAAATCAAAATAAGGGGCTGGGAAGGTGGCTCAATGGTAGAGCACTTGCCTTGCATGCCTGAGGCCCTGGGTTCGATTCCTCAGCACCACACAAGCAAAAAGAAAAAAGCCAGCAGTAGCACTGTGGCTCAAGTGGTAGAGCACTAGCCTTGATCTGAAGAGCTGAGGGACAGCACCCAGGCCCAGAGTTCAGGCCCTACGACTGAACACAAAAAGAAAGAAAGAAAGAAAGAAAGAAATCAAAATAAATCAATACAAGGATACCCTAAGCAAAAATCAATAATGAAGAATACAAATACTCATAATATGAGAGGAAATAAACGTCAGCACAAATTGTGTTACCACAGATACAGAGCATTGAAAATAGCTGGTATATCACAAATCTGTATAATGAAAATTTTAGTCTGAAAAGTAAAGTCTACAAAGACATGGTTAAAACGCCAAAGAATGATAATTTCTTTAATCTATCATTACAGCTGGAGAACTAGTACTCCACTTTTTTGTGTGTGGCTTGAACTCAGGGCTTGGTTTCTATCCCTCAGCTCTTGATCTCAAGGCGAGTGCTCTGCTGCTCAAGCCACAGCACCACTTCCAGTTTTCTAGTGTTTTATTGGAGATAAGAGTCTCATGGACTTTCTTACTTATGCTGGCTTTGAACTATGATCCTCATATCTCAGTCTCCTGAGTAGTGAGGATTACAGGCGTGAGCCTCTGGCACCCAGCATCTAATACTCCTCTTAATGACTAAACAGCCAGACAAACAGTCACCAGAAACACACATCTGGAAGTCATTATCTTTACCTAAATGCTGTTCATAAAGCACTATGCTGTTATATTTACCAAGACAGACACACTGAGAATAGACCTGAAGAAAAATTGTCTAGAAATCAGCATGAGAAATAAATCTATATTATAAACACAATATAATTCTATAATATGTAGCTAATAACCTATCAGTAAAACAGATGGAAACTAGATTGGATCTGTATCAAATGTATGCTATTACTATGATGTATAGAATATTAAAGGGAGGTTCTCTCTTACTTAGGTTGTGGAATAATAACAAGTGCTTTCAATTCTGTATGGTGTATTCACATGAATATCTTCTGGAGGATATCGCAGAGCCATAGATTTTGCAGGAAATAGGGTGATGAGAATATAGTATACAACTCAAGAGTAGAGACAGGAGGGAGGGATTGGGAGAGAGTGAAAGAATGGAAGACACTGTAAGGAAAGAAAAGTATTTATTAATCTCTGTATGCATCATCTCCATAATAACATTAAATTACATTAATAGTAAAACAATACTTCTAGCATAAACGATTTGCTTGCTGATGAAAATCTACCACAGTTAGAAGAACAGTTACAATTATTAGAAATATAATACCACACTTAATTTGAAAGATAAACTATTTCAGTTTAGGTTGAATATTAATTCTACAAAAACCAGTAACAATAATCCTTTCATTTCAGTATCCAATTAAGTGTTGATATTACATGTTTAGTTAAGGAAAAATAAGACAAGCTCTTCTGGCTCAAGACTGTCATTTTAGCCTAGCTACTAAGGAGGAAACTGAGGTCTGGAAGCCAGCCTAGATAGACAACTCAATTTAAGCAGCTAATGAACAGGTTAGAGGAAAGGCTCAAGTGATAGTGCCAACAGTGAGTGAGGAAGCTGACTGTCTGTGAGACCTGGAGTTCAAGCTCCAATAGTAGCTAAAAAAAGCCATGGTGGAGTCTGAGGTATGTGTTTCTAATTTAGAAACCTAATTGTAGTGATACTAGCAAGTCTTCATGTCAGACATAAAGAGAAAAGAAAATATATGGAGGAGCGAGAGAAGGGAATCCAAAGGTCAGGGAAAAGAAGGAAGAAGAGGAGACAACAGAGTAGTGGAGAGAAGGGAAAAAGAGGGAAAGGAGGAGAAGAAGACAGGAAAGGAAGAAAGCCTTATGGCATTAGATTTGACAGTAAATCCTTAAATCGGACACCAAAAGTGACTCATGCAAAAAACAAACAAACAAACAAACAAAAGCCAGGCTCTGGTGGATCACTCCAGTAAACCTAACTACTCAGGAGAGTCAGATCTGAGGATCATGGTTCAAAGCCAGCCTGAGCAAGAAAACCTGTGAAACTCTTATATCCAATGAAGCATCAGAAAACCAAAAGTGGTGCAGTGGCCCAAGTGGTAGATTGCTAGGCTTGAACTGATGGGCTGAGGCACAAGCTCAGATCCAGACTTCAAGCCCCATGACCCACAATAAATAAATTAGTGAATAAGGGCTGGCAAGGTGGCTGAGTGGTAGAGTACTCGACTTGCATGCATGAGGCCCTGGGTTCCATTACTCAGCACCACATAAGCAGGAAAAGTCAGAAGTGGGTGCTGTGGCTTAAGTGGTAGGATGCGAGCCTTGAGCTGAATAGCTGACGGATAGTGCCCAGGCACAGCGATCACGCCCAACAACAGACCACAAAAACAAAACAAAACAAAACCAAGAAAATAAATAATAAGTAAAAATTAAAAAATAAATACAAAGCCAAACAAGATTAAGTGCACATAATCCAAACCTTGTATAATGAAAAGCACTATCAGCGAAGAAGCAAAAGCATGGTAGGAGAAAATATTTGGATATGTCTTTAAATAGATTCCTAACAAATGTGAATTAGAAAATATAAAGAAAATCCTACAAGTAACCCCCATACAACAAAATTTAATTTTAAAATAAGAAAAAGATTCAAGAGACTTTTCTAAAAAGGACATACACAAATAGCTGATTAAAATATAAAAGTAGTATCAATAGTCATGAGTAAAATTCAAATCAAAAGTACAATAAAATAACTATTTTACACATGTTAGTATGCCCATAGTTTTAAACAGAACAACAAAAATCCTTCCAAATTTCAACAAAAGCTAGGAGAGATGTGACAACAATGTGAACCTTGCTTCATTTCTCTCAGGTATGTAAAAGTATTAAAGATGGGACAGAGTCCTAAAAAGAAATTAATATAGAATTACATAGAAATATGGTGCAGCACTTCTACACTTGTACTTACCTTAGAGAAAAACAGAGATTTCTATAAATACCATCAAAAACACACCCTAATTTCCAAGAAAGACAAATATCACAAAGCAGTGCAAGAGTATATACAGAGACTAATTGAAGTACTTAAAACACACTCAGTCCTGTACAACAATCAAAGTTATGTTTGACAACACTATTTCAGCAAATCCAGCAAAACTTCATTAGGATAGTCTAATGTGTGTATGAGGATGTGATATCTGACCAGTTTCTAGCCAGCCTTGCCTTCCATGAGAAGTTACCTCCTATGTGTCATTGAATCACATAACAAGGGAGACAACTTTGTCCTCACATTAAAAAATGAGAAACAAACTAAAGCAAATCTGCACTTAACTTAGAAGGCAAGATTTGATCAGCTGCTAAATCTCCAAGCCATCTTTAGCTTTTTTAGAAACATGTTCCTAAAGCTGAATCTTTTTTTTCTGTTTTTCAATCTTCGACATCTGGTCATAAAATGGAATGTCAAACAGAGTGAGAAATAAAAGAATCTCATCAGAGATCCTTTCATTAATTCTTGCTGTTGACAATGAATAAAGATTCTGGAACCATGGCTTGGAGAGAAGCCAAATGAGAGAGTCAGAAAAGAACCTGTGTGATTTTACCCTTGAAGTTCCTGGTCAGAACATGATAGGTGGGCTGGAAAAGCATAAAGCCTTCTTATGGGAGAAGAAACATTCCTGAGTCAAGTAGAGCATTAAAGTATCCAGTAATGACAAATCCACAGAAGAGTAAAATCTTGTGTTACTAAACACTATTAACAGAAAATACACCCCAAAATGTAGATCCATAAAATGTAAAAGAAACACCTTATATAGGGATGTGATTTTGCTTATAATTGTTGGTTGATGACACAGGAAATTCTTTCATCCAGCGTTCTGGTTTTTTGTTTTTTTTCCCATTTACTCACAATGGTAATTCTTAATATGACATACATGAACTTTGCAGTGACAGAAAATCTATTCTGTTTACTTCAGTGAGGTTGGTTTTGATAGGAAACACAATATGAATCTTTTAAAAGCAGTGTTTGCACATAAGTACTGGGTTTTTGTACATCATAAGGATGTTTTCTTTCTTTGAAAAATTAAAGTGGGGCTGGGAAGGTGGCTCAGTGGTAGAGCACTTGTCTTGCATAACTGAGGCCTTGGGTTAGATTCTTCAGCACCACATAAGCAAAAAGAAAAACCCAGAAGTGGCACTGTGGCTCAATTGATAGAGGGCTAGCCTTGAGCTGAAGAGCTGAGGGACAGCACCCAGGCCCAGAATTCAGGCCCCACTACTAGACCCCCCATAAAAGAGAAAAATTTAAGCAAATTTATTATAAGCTAAGTGTTCATATTCACAATACTTAAGATGAGGAGTGTTACAAATTTCAAAGTGGGATATTTTCTGTTTGTTTTGGGATTTGCACTGTCCTCATCCACATTAGTAACTGAACATCCTGCCTTAAAATTGTCAAGTTTTCTATTTCATATTATTTTTTTAGAATATAGTCTGAATTTTAAAGAGGACATTGTAACTGGGCTTTCATGTCTAATGGCTGTAATCTTAGCTACTCAGATGGCTGAGATCTGAAGAAAGTTAGTATTATGCCCACCTTTGCTCCTCAGCTCCATCCAGACCTGAGCTCTTCCCAGACCTAGAGTTCCCTCCATACTGCTGACCACTCCCTCTCTCGACCCACACCTACCTGAGCATGTACCTACCTAACTTCCTGCTCCCCAGCTCCTGTTGCTACAGGAAGAGAGAAAAATGCATGTGCTCCCTCTCTTGGGAAATATGGTCCTTCTAGTAAACCTTATAATTTCTCCTATGCCTGCTTGTGGTCCCCTGGGATGTACATGCAGGATCCCTACAAGGATCACAAAATGAAGCCATTTATAAAAGAATGTCTGAGAGACTTATCTCCAATAAAATAGCCAAAGAAGCTGGAAATGGAGGTGTGGCTTAATTGGTTCAACATTATCATTGAACCAAATGATTTCATGGTCTGTTTCCAGACCTTGAATTCAAGAATCAGGACAAGCACACACATATCAAGGTCATTGTATTGTATTCAAATTATATTTTAACAATTGAATTGGAATACATATATAGGAGATCTCTCTCTCTCTTTCTCTCTCTCTGTCTCTCTCTCTCTCTCTTTTGTCTGTTGTGGGGCCTGAGCTCTGAGCCTGGGATCTGTTCCTCAGCTCCTCAACTAAAAGCTAGCACTCTACCACTTGAGCCACAGTGCACTGCCAGCTTTTTCCACTTATGGGGTTCTGAGGAATCAAACCCAGGACCTCATTCATGCAAAGCAAGCACTCTACCACTGAACCACCTGCCCAGTTAGTCTCTCTCATTTTAAGTGATGTAAAATATACTAATTATATTAGTGGAGAAATTGTTCTGTCAAGAACAGACACATTAATTGGAATATATCCATGCCAGCAGCATTTTGAAAGTTTCAAAAGCCATACGAAGTACAGAGGGTGAAAAGAAGATCAATATGTTCTTATAAGACATTTTCAAGGAATGTTTACCATTCATTGGCTTCAATTCACCAAAAAAAAGTCAACATGAGTGAGTACCAGAATCTCTAGATTCAGTCTGTAGACTCTCCTTGTCTAGAGAGCCAGAGGTTTGTCAGCCAGTATCTGGCACCTGGAGGAACAAGTGCTAATGGCAGCACAAATCCATTAGACCATAAAATATCATCATTCTCAGACTGGGGAAAGATGCTAAGGGCAGACTGGCTGGCGACTGAGATCGCTTCAAGTTACAGCTCCCAATTTCCTCTGAAGAAGAGTCCCTGGGCTTCTACCTTTTGGTTCTGACTATGGAGTGCAAAGCTGTACTTCAGAGCACTTCCAGCAGCAAGGCAAAAGGAAAGAAACCCAAATTTGCAAACTAAAAACACCAACAGTGGCAGCCAAGGAGGCTCAAGCACCTTACGTCAGCCCCCCTCCAGTCTTTCAAAGGATCTGTGCTCCAATAGAAAGTACAATTCCCATAACACGATGGATTCAACTAGAGGAAGTGGGCTTATTACAGGGTTTGGACTGGCACCAGCCACTTGGTACTAAGTGTGCATGTATGCATGGGGACCTTTCTCTCCCAGCTAGGGGAAACTAAGGTGAATTTCTTCTTGAAAAATCAGTTTACCTCCTGAAACATGTGAGATCAACCAAAACAAAGAACTGTATTAGGAGCATTAGATAATCTGGTTTTTTAATTCTTAGTTTTATTAATGTAATTGAGGTTATGAGACTCCATAGTTATTGATTTTGTTTTTGTTCAAAAAGTATGTTCCTCTGAATATAAATTATGTCGCTGTTTTGCCTTAAAAATTTGAATATCTCCCCTCTCACATTAAAAAGGTATTTGCAGCTGGGTGCCAGTAGCTCATGCCTGTAATGCTATGTACTCAGGAGGCTGAGATCTGAGGATGCTGGTCCAAAGCCAGCTTGGGCAGGAAAGTTCATGAGCTTTCTCTCCAAATAACCACCAGAAATATGGAAGTGTCTTTGTGGCTCAGGTGGTGTAGAGCTCACCTTGAGTTGAACAGCTCAGGGATAGTGCTCAGGCCCAGAGCTCAAGCCACAAGATCAAGTATTTACATACAGTTAACTGTTTGATTCTGGGATCATTTTTCCCTTAAAATTCTGCTATTTTATTCATATATATATATATATGAATAAAATAGCAGAATTTTAAGGTATACATACTTTATAATCTTAGAATTAAATAGATTGGTCAACTTCTACACCTTACTTTTCCAGAAACTCCCAAATTCCATCTTTGAAATTTTAAGGAGTTTTTGCTTATTTGTGTCTGAAATTTTCCTTTCCTTTAAAAGTTTTTTCCCCTCATTTTGTTGTTGGTCCTGTGGCTTGAACTCAGAGCATGGGCACTGTCTGTGAGCATTTGCAGTGCTCTACTTGCCTTTCTTTTATTAATTGCTTCAGGAAACTAGTGAAAAGTTTCCTCCCAGGTGTTTCTTAGAACATGGTACTCCTCCTCCAAGACTCTTCCAAAAATGGTTGTCTAGGGTGATCATGGTGAATGTAGGTGGATCTAGAGTACAGGGTAGGTCTATGTTCATGTGAAGCTTGATCACCAGTGTGTTTTTATTTTTCTGTTTTGCATATCCTGTTTTGTTTTTATTTTCTACTTGTTCTCTGATCCTAGAAGTTTCTGCAAGCTAGTGGTCCTCAGACTTGTCTTCCCAACTGTATCCATTACACTGTGGAATGAACCTTTTGCCTCCCTCGCTCATATCAGACATCCTAAGCTTGTCTCTTAAGGATTTGTTGAGATTGTTGATGATCCTTTCCCCACATCATGATTGGGAAGGACTGTGTTGGAAACATTCATGCCTGGTATTCAGTCCTCCCGTGCATGGGTTCTCCATGCCTCTTTTAGTGGACCTCAGCTATTCCTCATGAAAATGGAGGTCATGAGGCACATTTGGCTATATAGATGTCAACTTTGGAGCACCTATAAAATATGATGCAAAAATACTTTCTTTCTGTAAAAGTAAAATAAGTTTCTGAGAAGCAAGGAGATAAGGATCAGGTATAAATGGGTGCTTCCTAGACTACTGTGTTATATAGTTTTTATTGTTCAAGGGTACATTTTTCAAACATTACTTTCTAAGTATTATGTTCATTGTAGTAGTATAAATAGAATTTACTTCCTAGATTGTTTTTGAATTATTCGTTGCTCACAGAATAAGTCTCATTATTTGTTATACAAATATTATATCCTCTTCCTTCATTCATCTCAATGATTGACTATTGTAGATCCTGAGGTAGCAGGTACAAGTATGGTATGTTCAGGTATTCAGGGATAGAATATGGCTCTGACTTCCTCTGGAGGAAAAGATGAATGAATGGAAAACATGGAGCTTATGCATAACACTTCTAGAATTCCTTTGGCAAGAGATGTGGTGCACCCCTCTTGGGTTCCACTATGCCCGGAGAATCCTGTAGTTGCGATGATCCACCACCATGGAGGGCATGTGGATTATGGAGGGCTTGTGGATTTCACATCTTGTCTACTGTTGTGCTGGTGGAAGTCTGCCAATATGCACTGCACGACTGGGCTCAGAGGAGTGACGTGATCAGTGGTACCTTGCTGGCCCCCATGTTTGTCAGCCTGTTGGGACAAGCTCACCCTGATATCTGTAACTGGCTGTTGCTGAGGCCTTTTGGAATAATGCCTCTCTTCGTCCCATACCTCTGTATCAGAGACATGTCCTATTTCATGGTTTTGTATCATTTACTGTGCAAGTTTGTGTTATGAATCCATACATGCTGGTAGTTGAGCTACGTATGGTTTTCAAGGGTGGGGTGGTTTTTGATGCCTCTAGCAGGAACAATTGTGTTCTCACTAACTGCATGAGTAATCCTAGCTTACTATGCAATCCTCATAACTTACATTGCATGTTCAGTTGATAGAACCATTATGGTATAATAAGTTTGGGTCTGTTTGCTATTGAGGTTTAGAGGGCTCTTAGCCATTGCTGCAGATTTTTGGGAATATTGGTTGCCAGCATTTTTGCTACCCTAAATGTTCTTGCTAGTGCTACTGCTTCTGCTGTGAAACTTATCCACACCATATATACAACACAACATGTTAAAACTTTGGCTTGATATGTTTCTGGTGCCCTGGCATGCAGGTGGGCTTAGATAAAAAGATTGTGATATGTTTTATAATTTGGAAACAGCAATGATGTATGTTGATAATCAGGTTGACATGCTAAAGACCCGGTTAAAAATGATGTGCCATGCTAATGGTTAGTACATCTGTGTTATCCCTCTTAAATATGATGGAAATATGATTTGGGCCAATATCCAGTGACATATTTGAGCAATCTAGTCCTTTGATAATTTTTTTGGGGGGAGTCTGGTAATGAGGCCTGAACTCTGGGCCTGGGTGCAGTCCTTCAGCTCTTCACCTCAAGGCTAGCAGGCTACCACTTCAGCCACAGTGCCACTTCCATTTTTTTTTTTTTTTGCTTATGTGGTGCTGAGGAATCAAATTCAGGACCTCATGCATGCAAGGCAAGCGCTCTACCACTGAGCCGCCTTTCCACTCCTCCTTTCATAAATTAAGCTTAGACATTATGCAGCTTCAGGGTCAGAAATCTGATATTGGTCACTCCACCCTACAGGTAGCACACCCTGCAGACTTAGCTGCATCAGTTCTGCACTACCTGCAGGGATTCAACCTGGGAAATAGCAATCCTTTTACCATTTCTAAGCATTTTCCTGTTTCTTGTTTTGTTATTCCTTTTCTTCCATTTTTCCTGAGATATAAGATGTGCTGCTTTTTCCAGATTCAGGCTGATAGACACTTGCTCAATTTACAAAATAAAAAGGAGGACATGTTGCAGACTCAGAGGTGCCAAGAGCTGGCAAGGTGTGAGCAAAAGTTCCACAACCACAGACTGCAACCTTCAGGGCTATGAGTACTTGCCCTTTTCATAGGAGGGAGTGTTCCTTTTAGCTTCTGGGTCTGGGGCCTTACCTGTAGGAGTTTGGTGAACAAACATTGAACTAGAATGAGGAAGGATGCATATGATCTGCCATTGTTGCCACATTGAGTCCTAGAACAAAGTGATGCAAGCATTGGACAGTTACAGAAAGTGTCTATAGCTAAGGTTATTGCTGAATTAAAGAGAGATTTATCATTGGCCTTGTCTCTGTCTCTTCCATTATCATCCCCTTGTTCTTCTGGAGCACTGCTGGTGTTGTGGCTGGCCCTAGCAGTGGTAGTATGCTTACCTAGCATGCATGAAGCCCTGGGTTCAAGTCCTCAGTACCACATACCCAAGAAAGCAAAATGTGGAAATGTCGCTCAAGTAGTAGGGTGCTAGTCTTGAGCAAAAGAAGTTCAGTGACAGTGTCCGTGCACTGAGTTCAAGCCCCAGCATTGGGACATAAAACACAATAAATGCAAGCTGGGTGCTGGTTCCTCATGTCTGTAATCCTTGCTGTTCAATAGGCTGAAACCTGAGGATCCCAGTTCAAAGTCAGCCTGGTCAACAACTTGTGAGACATTATCTCCAGTGACCCCTAGAAATCCAGAAGTGTGTTGTGGCTCACATGGGAGAGCCCTTGAGCTCAGAGTTGGTTCCCAGGCTCAGAGTACAATTTGCCATGATCAATCAAAAAAAAAAGAAAAAGAGAAAGAAAAGGATAAATAATTAATAAATGCATCAGAAATACAGGCTTGAACAATGAAAACTACACTTCACATGTAGTCTTGGAAGTACTCCAGTTCTTTCTGATCCTTTTCTCCTTGCTTCTCAGGAATTGACTTTTACAGGATGAAATTACTTTTTCTTTATATTATTAGAGGTGCTTTTAAGTTGAAGTCTACACATTCAAATATGCCCTTTGATTCCCATTTTCATGAGGAATAGTTCAGGTCCACAAAAGAGTCATGAAAATCCATACACTGGAGCACTAAAATCAGGCGGGAAAGTTTCCAGTCTAAACTATCCCAATTAAGTGCATGTAAAGGATCACCAAACATTACAAGAAACATTTAAGAGACAATTATACGATCTCTGATTATGAGAGAGGGAGACTGTTGCAGACCCTGGGGTGCCTGCCAGAAGCAGGCAAACTGTGAACAAAGGCTTCAAGGCCATTAACTCCCACCCTCAGGACTACAAGTTCTTGCCGTTTACCGTTTGAGGAAATGTGTGTTCTAGCTGATTGGCCTGGGGCTTTAAGTGAAGGGAGGCTTTGGTGGAAAAGATAGATTGAAATAGAATGAAGAAAGATGTGTGCTGTTTGCACTTTTTGGCAGAGTGTGCCTAGACCAATATTACACAAGCATTTGAGCAATATAGCAGAATTGTGCCATCAGCCATCTCTCTGTCTCCTTAATTATTATCCCGGTGTCCCACAGAAATCTTGCTTGTGCTCTGATGGGATTGTGGCAGAAGACAAAGATTTATTCCACAGCTTAATGGGTAAGGTCTGAGACGACAAGCCTGAGGCCCTCTAGATATGTAGCCTAAAGCTACTGAGAGGAACTGTTAGGATCAGAGAAGAGGTAAGAATTCTAAAGAGATTTTCACATGCAAAATGAAAAGACAAAAGCAGACTGGTTTGTAAATGATTAAGATTCACATCAATATAGACCTTCACTAAACTTCACTCTTCTGCTCACCTGCATTCATTCTGACCCCCAAACCACTCTCTTTGTAGGAAAATCAGGGTAATGTGCCATGCTCTTAAGAATCCCTGTGAGGAAACTTTTCACTAGTTACCTGAAGAGATTATTAAAGGAAATCCAAGTAGAGCACAACAAATGCTCACAGACAGTGCCCAAGCTCTGAGTTGAAGCCTCAGGACCAACAGCAAAAAGACAAAAAAACATAAAACCCTTAAATGAAAAGCAAACTTCAGAAACAGACAAAAACTCATTTTCATTTAATAGATAGAATTGGGGATTTCCTGGAAAACTAATTGTTTGATTTTGCGAAATCCAAATCAACACAAGGATTATGGTGCATATCCACATAGCCATCTTCTTATTCTATGCCAGTGTGTACATTACACTAATGGAAAATGACCTGGTATAAGTTCACTGTCTATGAGTACGTTTGTAAGATGAGAGGGGAGGTATTAAACAATGTAAAGCAAAACAGAGATGTAATTTACACTCAGCAGAGCACAGGCATAGAACAAAAATAAAGGTATGAGAAACACAGTCTCATAACCTCAATTTCATTATTAGAACTAAGTACCAAAAAGTCAATGCATCCAATTCTCTTCATATATATCCATTTTCTGGATGATCTTACAATATTTCACGAAGGAAACAGTGGTTTTGAAGAAGAAACTCAGCTTAGCTCCCACAACAGAGAGAGAAAAGTCCCAATGCATCCAAGCACTCTTGTGACCAGAGGTGAAGCAAGGTGGCGCCAAGCATTGTGGGAATTGTAGTCTCCTTGGAGGGCTTTTGCTTTGAAAATCCTGAGTTGTTTTTGTTTTTTGGAGGGCGGAAGTGCAGCAGAGATCCTTTTGCGCATGCGTCTCCCCGCCCACCACGGGCGTTTTAAGTCGGCCCCTACTAGATTCTTTCCCTTTGCCTTGCTGCTGGAAGTGCCCTGAAGTACAGTTTCGCCATCCTTAGGTTGGAGCCAGGAGGCAGGCGCGCAGCTCTGTGCAGTGGACCTTGGGAGCTGTAACTTGAAGGAATCTCAGGCTTTGGAACTGATGTCAGGTAGGAACTGTGGGATTGCTGCTGGAGTCTATCCTCCGCGGGTTTCTTTTTCTGGTTCTGTTTTTTTGGTCGTTGGTGGGGCTTGAACTCTGGGTCTGCAAGCACGGTTCCTGGGCTCGTCAGCTCATAAGGAGAGCTTTACACTTGAGCCAAAGCACCCGCTTTCCCCTCCACGCTTTTCTCCAGTCTGGGGTTGATAATTTGCTTGAGGCTCAGGAGTTTGTGCTGCCATTAGCTTCTGGGCCCTGAGCTGCAAGAACCTGGTTCCCAAATGTCTGAGAGCAAGCTTGGTGATTCTGCAGACAAGGAGAGCCCAAGAGCTGTGCATTTGTACTCCAAGACCAAAGGATTCTTCTATTAACATATGTGACTTTATTTGCTTTGCCCAGGTATAAGAGGAGTACAGGAAGACTTCTAGTGAAATTGTGAGGTGTGTGCCTGCCTTGAGTCCTCTTACATTGAAGTTGTATTTGGGGCTTCTGTGTTGTTTCTTCTAGAGATATTTTAATCTTTTTGGCTTGAGGTTTTAACCTCCTGTCTTGAGTTCACAGATGTTTCTTCACGACCCTGTTTCTAGAGACAGTTGTACACGGGATATTGGAGTAGTGAGTTCTAGTCCTGTATTTTTAGGAATGAAGTCTAGCAATGTTTGAAGCAGAGCACGCTATGAATAGGAATCTCCATCCTAAATGGACAGACCTTGTCAATTCTGAGAAGCCCTAAAGGAAAGAAGCAGAAAAGCACAGGAAGGAGAAGATGTTGCTAGCTTTCCTTGCCTTATGCAAAAATTGCTACTTCCCTGAGCACCAGATTCACGTGGTACTCTTTCCTACACCACTCTCAATCATTTTTTGTTGTTGCAAGATTTAAACTAACTTATAGGAGTCTTGGTGAGCTGGCTTGAGGAATAAGCCAGAGCATAGTTATCAGAGGGTACCTGAGGCTGTGGTTTGGGATGGTGGGGTAATTGTTATGACTGAAAGTATCTATTCATGTACTAATCCCTAATGCTCTTCCTGCTAATTTATTCAGCCTGGATTACCACTAGGAATTTTAGTATGAAATCAGTGAAACTTACCTTAAATGTGCCATCTATGGATTTGCTAATGCTAGCTCTACTCGATTGGTTGTGCCTGGTAGTGCAGAAAGTGTTGTTCGGGGACATATGGCCTTCAAAGAAATATCACAGAAGAAAAGTTGAGGTAATATGTCTTACTCAAGGTTGTATGATTTGTAGGTGTTGCTTATCTTCAGGTGTGTCACTCCTATATGGAGTATTTTATGTTGTATCTTTAGGATGGCCAAAGATCTTCCCTTGACTGTTAAGGGAAATGAACATTCGGGACTTCTCAAATCTGGGTTTACCTCATCTTTACTCATGTCCCTTTGGCCAAAGCATGTTAAATGGCAAATTGCAAGTCATTGCACAGGTGTGCAATGGGTACAATGAAATGTGCCATTTGACACCATTATTTTAATATTATAACACAAGAAATATATTCTGTATATATTTTCCTCTATACCGTTGGGTGAAAACTACTGAGTTACATCATACATGATTTCCATGGTGTTTAAATATGTAAATGATGTTAGAACACAAATCCAATGAATTCCTAGTATACTTTCACATTAAAAAAAGCAGTTCATACATCATGAAGTATATTCAGTAATAACTAGGTTTTGTGGAAATGTGATATGTTTTTGCTTTCAGTTATTCAATATTTTTTGTAGGAACATTCAGTTTTACAAATGTCACATGTACATAAACATAGAAATTAGTTGGTTTAATAATACCTATCTACCAGGAAATGGACTGGATTTGTGTTTATTGGAGACTTTAATGCTTTGCCTGAGACATTAACTATTCTTCTAAGATGGCTTTACCGTTTTCCAGCCTATGTATTATGTTTGCAAGAGGAAATTCCGGGCCCAAAATCTCACAGATTCATTTCTGAATCCGTCATTTCCCTTATATCCCAACCATGCTTCCAGAATCCTCTGCTCATTGTCAGCAGCAAGACAGAATGAATGGATCTCTGGTGAGTTGTTTTTTTATTTCTCATTTGTTTTCCATTCCATTTTATGAACCTAAAAATGTCCAAGAATTACAAACAATACCAACCACACAGATTCAGCCTCAGGAACATATTCATAAATCAGATAAAGTTGGCTTATAGATTAGCAGATATAGATTGCTTGTAGGTTTACCAGATTAAATGGTTATATTCTTTCTAAGTTGAATGCAGATTGGCTTCAGAATGTCTAGGTTTTGTCTTGTCATAAAATGTAATCAAATCTGTTATATGATGTAATGACACAGAGCAGGTTACTTCTCATGGAAGGTGAAGGATAGATTGCCACCAGATCACATCCTCATGAGTAACATTAAACTATCTCAATGAAATTTTCCTGGAATTGCTGAAATAGTGTTGTGGATACACACATTCATGTGTTCTTAAGGAATGATTAACCTATATGTACTTAAATTACTCTCCAAATATACTTCTTGGACTACTTCATGGGCTTGGTCTTACTTGAAACTTAGGCTATATTTGTTGCTAAACTTTATGGTCTTTCTACAAATTCCTGTTCGTTTTGTTTTGTTTTCTTTTCTTTTTTTGGTCCAGTCATGAGGCCTGAACTCTGGGCCTGGACGCTGTCCCTCAGATCTTCAGTTCAAGGCTTGCGGTCTACCACTTGAGCTGCAGCACCACTTCTGGTTTTTTTTTTTTCTTTTTGCTTATGTGGTACTGAGCAATTGAACCCAGGTCCTCATGCATGCAAGGCAAGAGCTCTACCACTTTGCCACCTTCCCAGCCCTCCTCTTTGTTTTCTAAAGTATCCTCACAAGATTTCTTTCCTCTATTTTCTCTCTCTATTTTTTGATTTTCTACTCACTAGTGTAGGTTAGTTTTCTATTTTTCTCTCTTCCTATCTTTCTAGCATTTTTTCTTTTCTCATTCCCTCTTTCCTCCATATGTGTCTCAGTAGTTTCTTTTCTTCAAATGATCTATCTGGGAACCACTTTTTCTTAGTGATCAGTTTTACTTTGCTGACATGGCTCTTAGGATTGAAATTTTTCCTACCCATTGTATAGGAAAATTGTTGCCTAGAGAGTTCTACAGGATTCCAGAAACAAAGAAAATTAGAGAAACACAAAAATATAAACAGATAGACTTAGGGAAAACCAGGGATCCAAAGGCTCTCTGGCACTTGGTTCCTGGGTGCCAGGAAGCAAGCATAGCTCCTTGAGTGCACACAGGGAAGATTACCATTGATAACATGCAAAATTGAAATATCTATATTAATATTACAATCAGAGCCACAACAGTTTGTGAGGGATGCATGTTTCCTTATTCTCCTGAGACAGAAGACTGGCTCCCAGAGAAATCCAGACATGGAGTTCACCTTACCTAGCCTTCAAGGTCAACAGCAGCGAAGGTTCAGATGCTGTCTTTCTATCTTTCCAACAATAAGGAAAAGGCCTGCACTCCAGTCTCTTAACCCTGTCCAGAATTCTCTTTTAAGCCTTCTGGGGCCAGCTCTCAGTGCTCTCATTGTGGTCAGGCTGGAATTCCAGCCTCTCAAACGTTTTCCCCTTCAGCTCAACTTCAGACTTCCCTACAGAAACGTACTTCCTTCCCCCAATCAATACACTACAAGAAAATCACTTTTCTCCTGTTATGTTATCTTTGGTCTAACTTCATTTGATGTGGTATTCTGTTTTGTTTTTCCTTCTCACTACTTTTGAATATTTTAATTCACTGCCACTACATGATAAGAACTGGTTTTGATTTAAAAAAAAATAGAGTGACAAGGTGTTCTCTATTAGAAATATCACTTGTTGCAAAATCTCACAGATGTTTGGTCAGGAATTGATTTTGATCTCTGAGGATTTTCGCTATTAACTAACACAAGTGGAAATATATCCTTAGCAGTGTACTGGACTAATAACTCAGTAATATGTGACACATTTGAGAAGTTGGTCATATTTATCATTTTTTTCCTATTGAGTTTTCTTTGAGCTTCTATACATTTTCTCCACCTTCCATGAAGCCTATTAAAATGAAAATCTTGTAAAGTAATATTTTATTCCCCTCCCACCTGTATTTTGTATTGTAGAATGTAGGCAAAGTTTACAAAACTTCGTGTTAACAGTTCATTTTTGCATAGGATGGAAATATTAGGGTATCTATGACCACATTTCAATATTTAGTATTTAAACCAAACATGGTTAACCTAGGATATTTTTATATGGGAACTAAATCAAATCTTATATGGGCCAAATAAATCATTAGCTACTTTCTGGAGTACTGTTACTCTTTTTTAACATTCATATGGGACACTGCTTCTCATAGATCTAGTAATGTTCTATGTTCTGTATTCCGTGTGATATCCTGAATGTGTTCTGCTTGCTTATGAGAATACGTGTTAATAGAAAGTCTAAATAGGATTTAGGGTGAAGCAGTATATGTAAATGCAGAAAAAATATTTGTTTAATTCATTGTTACCCTGATATGTACTAAAATTTTATCAAAAATGATAATATAATTTATCAGACACCTCCTTAGACTTATTGTTGTCATGCCAGATTATTGTCTCCTCAGAGTTTTTAATATTGTCTCTATTGCTAGCAGCAGAAATGTGTTTGCATGCATTGGGGAAACTGTAATTTCTTTTTATGGTCTTGGGGCTTGAATTCTGGTCCTGGTTGTTGTCCCTCAGCAATTCAGGTCAAGGTGAGTGCTCTACCACTTGAGTCTCAGTGCTACTTTCAGTTTTCTGGTTGTTTATTGGAGATAAGTGTCTCATGGACTTTTCTACCTGGGCTGGTCTTGAACCTTGATCCTCAGACCTCAGCCTCCTGAATAGCTAAGATTACAGGCATAAGCCACCAGTGCCCTGCCAATCTCTGTATTTTAATGACCAGGCTTATATATTGTCAAATATTTTTAATTTGCTATTTAATTCTTCCAGTGAATAGATAACACAGCAAGCTGCAAACATTTTATGTAAGATAAAAGCATACCTGCAGTATAATGAAATTCCAGATTGGAATTCTCATGACCCACGTCTGATTTCTTGATGGCAATGTGCCATTGCAGAAGCTGATGTCATTTGATGATGTGGCTGTGTACTTCACCTGGAAGGAGTGGCAGGATCTGGATCCTGGTCAGAGGACCCTTCACAGAGATGTAATGCTGGAGACCTATAGCAACCTCATGTCCTTTGGTGAGCAAAGATCACTTTTACATGGAAGTTCAAGTCCTTTTATTTTAGTAGACATTTGACTGTTTATGTTATTTAGGTACAAGATTCCAGTCCATTCCCAGGTAAAAAAAACTGCTAGTATAAAAGCCAGCCAAATTCAGGTCTGGGAGCTTGGTGTTCTTTGCCTTTCACACTACTGCATGAGCCACAACTCCATTTTGGCTTTTGTTCTGGGGTATATTCTGGGTTTCAGTGCCCAGGTTGGTTTCAAGCCTGCCTCTTCTGATCTCATCTCCTCAAGGAAGGGTTACAGGTGTAAGCCTTTGGACCATTACATTTTCTTTAAAAAAAAAAGATTCTAGTACTAGGGAAGTGTCATTTTTTTATAAGGGAAACTTCACATTTATTATATGTAACTCAAGAGCTAATTGTATTCTCATTCTTTAAGAAGCCTAATCAGTAGTTGGACAAAAGTTCTAAACTATGATCCACTAATAGGAGACTGACTTCCCAACCTTGGGGTGATTATTATAGGTAGATCTACAGTCTAGATAGCATATACATTACTACTGACAGTATGATCTGGAAATCAGTAGTTAAAAGTGTGTATTTGTAAGCCAAACTTGACAGGGTTTAGTGCTTCAAGCTTTGAATCCTAGAATCTCTGGAGGGTGAAATCTGAAGATTTTGGTTTGAAGCCAGAAACTGTAGAAAAATGACCATGAGACTCTTATCTCTAATTAACCATTCAAAAACTAGAAATGTAGCCAGGACTGAAACTAGTAGAATGCTAGCTTTGAGCAAAAGAGCTGAGTTCAAGCCACACAACTGGCACAATAAACTCAATGCTGGGGGAAACTCCACCATGGAGCTATTAAGAATTGAGAGACCTGGGGCTGGGAAGGTGGCTCAGTGGTAGAGTGCTTGCCTTGCATGCCTGAGGCCCTGGGTTCGATTCCTCAGCACCACATAAGCAAAAATTAAAAAGCTGGAAGTGGCGCTGTGGCTCAAGTGGTACAGCGCTAGCCTTGAGCTGAAGAGCTGAGGGACAGAGTCCAGGCCCCACGACCGGACCCCCTCCCCCTAAAAAAGGAACAACCTTGTGAACAGGATGTCTGCGACCTTACGTTAATGATGACTCAGCAAGAACAATAGTTCTCCACTCTTTCTTATTCACAGGGCACTGTGTTCCTAAACCTGAATTGATTGTGAAGCTGGAGCAAGGTGCAGAACCATGGATAAGAGAAGCCTCAGACAAGAATTTCACAGGTGAGTTAAAGCATCTACAATGGTCATAGTGGGTCCAGAGCCCAGTTGGTCTGTTTATCTTGAGCTGTACAGAGCAATAGTATTCCTAGTGCCCCTGAGTCATGTGTGGCAGAGAACTAGGTAATCCTTAGTCTCAAGAAATTGTCAATCCAGAACTCCCGTGGAAACAAACTGAATTTGGTGCGCCAGTGCAGTTAATGTTAGCAATTCCCTTTTTCTGTAGAGAAGTCATTCTTAAAGAGAAAAAGACAATAAGAAATGTGCAAGAGGAGATCTCATTTTCTTTTAAACTAATATTACGCAGGTAGGAGGAAAATAGGAGTATGCTAGGGCTGCTGTCCTCTAATTGGGACAATTTCTTATCAGTGGTGCTGGGCAAAGAGGGCAATTCAGAATGGAAGCATTAAGAGTATGTAGATGAATAATTTGAGTAAATATTTCCTGGAGAAAAATATTAAATCTGAAATACAGAAAAAGATTATTTTCCATTGTAAAATGTCAGTACTACTTTCGTAATTACTACATTGCTGCATAAAGCAATGCTTTGATATTTGAAAATCTAGTAACAGAATGTGAGGAAATATCGTTACAGTAAGGAATTTATGGATCTCATTTATGTTTTCCATTTTAGATGTCCCAGAATTGGAGGATGTGATTAGCACCTGTCAGGAAAGTCACAATAAATATCTCTCTGAAGTCGCAGTCATAAATAGTAACCAAGGGGTGGAAAAAGTGAGACTTACAAGAAGTTTTCATCTGAGCTCCGTACAGAAATCAGAACTGATTAAGAATAATAGGAACTCCTTAGGGATTAGGATAGAAAAGGTCACTGGGTGTCAGAACATGGGTGTTTTCAGTGAACCTGGTAAGATGTGTGCTGTATATAGTCCTCATGTGTCTTCTGTAGTTGAAGAATATAAACAATGTGAAAAGTCTTTCACTGAGAAGACACACCCTGTTGTCCCTCAGAGAACACACACAGGAGAGAAACCTTATGAATGTAACATGTGTCAAAAGTCTTTCACCCAGAAATCAATGCTAACTGTCCACCAGAGAACACACACAAAAGAGAAACCTTTTGAATGTAACATTTGTGGAAAGTCTTTCATCTGCAAGGCATATCTTACTAGACACCAGAGAACACACACAGGAGAGAAACCTCATGAATGTAACATGTGTGAAAAGTCTTTCGCCAAAAAGACAAACCTTACTGCCCACCAGAGAACACATACTGGAGAGAAACCTTATGAATGTAACATGTGTGGAAAATGTTTCACCCAGAAATCAAAGCTTACTGGCCACCAAAGAACGCATACAGGAGAGAAACCTCATGAATGTAACGTGTGTGGAAAGTCTTTCACTTGGAAGTCATGCCTTACTGGCCACCAGAGAATACACACAAGAGAGAAACCTTATGAATGTAACACATGTGGAAAATGTTTCACCCAGAAATCAAAGCTTACTAGCCACCAGAAAACGCACACAGGAGAGAAACCTCATGAATGTAACATGTGTGGAAAGTCTTTCACCTGGAAGTCATGCCTTACTTGCCACCAGAGAACACACACAAGAGAGAAACCTTATGAATGTAACATGTGTGGAAAGTCTTTCACCTGGAAGTCAAGCCTCACTGTCCATCAGAAAACACACAGGAAAGAAATCTTATGAATATCATATGTGTGGAAAAAATTTTCAGCCAGAAGCTACAACTTACTGTCTACAAGAGAGCACACACAGGAGAGAACTTTTATGAATGTAACCTATGTGGAAAATCTTTCACCCAGAACATACAACTTTCTGTCCATCAGAAAAAAAACCACCAGAGAGAAATGTTATGTATGTAGCAGGCATGGAAATTCTTTCACCTGGAAGGCACAACTTAACATCCATCACAGAACACAAGGAGAGAAACCTTATGAATGCAACCAGTGGGGAAAGACCTGGAGGTCACAGCTTAACACACATAAGTTGATTCACACAAATGAAATAACTTAGGATTGTACCAAATGGGAAAGTCTTTGATCTGTAAGAAAATTGAAATTGCAATACAGAACCAATACAGGATAGAGACCTTATGATATAGCAGATGTGGAGTGCTGCAACTAGAAGACACAGCTCAGGGTTCATCACAGAACACCCAAAACACACAGACACACAGAAACAGAAACACACTCTCACACACAAAGAAGAGAAATCATATGTAGGAAAAATGGAAAGGTTTTCTAGAAAAGTCATAACTCAGTTTGCATCAGAGAACAGACACAGACGAGAAAATACAAATATCTGAAATGTGGAAAGTCATTTACCAAGTATTCATGGATCCAAGTTCATAGAACACACAGCGGAGAAATCTTAAAAATATTACAAATGTGGAAAGCCTTTGATCTGAAAGGAATACCTCAGTGTTCATCAGAGAACTGACTCACATAGGAGAAATAAAATAGTGAATAGAACATATTTGAAACGACTTTCAATCTGAAATGAGTCATCAGCATATGTGAGATCATACACAGGAGAGGAATTATGAGTATAGAAAACATTTTGTCAGAAGTCACATCTGTACAGGTATCAGAGACCTGGACACATGACAGAATCTCTGTAAATATAAACATGAGAGGAAGTCTTTCAACCATAAGGCAATCTTCAGCAATTATTAAAATATTCACCCAGAAGGTGCTGGGAAGGTGGCTCAGTGATATAGTGCTTGCCTTGCATGCTTAAAGCCCTGGGTTGGATTCCTCAGCACCACATAAGCAAAAAGAAAAAAGCCGGAAGTGGCACTGTGGCTCCAGTGGTAGAGCACTAGCCTTGAGCTGAAGAGCTGAAGGACAGTGCCCAGGACCAGAGTTCAGGCCCCACGACCTTACCCCCCCCCCCCCCAAAAAAAAAAAATCACCCAGGAAAGAAACCCAATGTAGGAAAATCTTTGTCAGAAAACCTCTGTAAATTATACACAGAAATTCTTCATGGCATGGGTAAGTTAGCTGTGATGGGAAACCATTCTTCACTCTTCAGCTGTCTTTGAGCCAACATTTCTCATCCTCTCATAGTGTTGAGTGTGGGTTGTGTCGTTCAATATTATCCAAAGCATGTAGAAATAACCAGTCATGACAAGTAATTCAGAGATTGAAGTTATTAACTTGTGTCTTTTATACTAAGGAATGGTGTTTCAGGGTAATTTGATAAACTCTTCTTAGAAATATGAGTTCTGGGCCTTTGGGACTGGATTCAGATCATCTCCAACATGGTTATGGGAACAATAGATGAGTAAAGACTGTTATGATAGGAAGCAAGAACATGAGAACAACCATTTTCTACTGCTCCCTTAAGTCTCCCTCTGTATGTGTGATCCATGCCTTATAGTACAAATGACCTACTTATTCCAGTTCAGTTTTGAATGGAAGATTTAATGGAAGATATTAGTCCTTATTGCAGTCCATACATAGTAATAAAGTCTTTATCGGAGGGGTAACAATGCTTAATAGGAAATGTATTCATTACCTAACTCATATAATGGTATAACCAATCTTTACAGTATCTTTACAATAAAATATATATTTTTTAAAAACTGATGGATAATAAAGACTAGAATTTCTGCATTTTGCCTTGGGGGAGAACCCCAAAGTGTCTTCAGTGCTTGCTCTTTTCTTTAATTAATCACTGGTGATGAGCAACTTATGATTGATTCACTCTTAGCCCATTTAGTTGTTCTGCTGTGTGAGCTATTACAAAACACAAGTGTGGATGATGTGTCACACCTGTGTTATCTCAGAGAGGGCCAAAGTGGATATGACATTAGCGGAAATAATCAAGCACACCAAAATATTAATCAATCTCTTACAAAAATTGAAGTTAACAAAAAAATAAAACCATCTGCCACTTGAGCTACAGCATCACTTCTAGGACCTGAGAGGAAGGAAGGAAGGAAGGAAGGAGGGAAGTGAGAGTGGGAAAGAGGAAGGGAAGGAATGAGGAAGAAGGAAGAAATGAACTATTCAAAAGAAGAATGTTTAATTTTTGGTGAATGTGAGAATTATTCTTTCAGAGGTTGGGCTCAAGAAAAATGGCTTTTACAAAAAGCAATTTCTTGCTCTCTCTGCTCTTTTCTAGCTCTTTTCTAGCTCTTTTCTCTCTCTTTCCTCTCTGTTTCCCAGCTTTCTGTCTTTCCCAGGACTTTCCCACTATGTGCAGTGCCACCCTTGCCTGGTACCAGCAGGTCTACTGAATAAACCTACCCCTTACTTGGGTACCATGTGTGTGGAGCTCTTACTCAGCTACCTCTTTTTAAAAACCTAACATAAATGGTGCCATAACTTGGATAAAGGGCTTAAAGTCAGGATAGCTGGGATGCCTCTCTTTTTTTCCCTCGTTTTTCTTTTTCTGTTTGTTTTTCCCTTTTTCTTCTGAGGAAGACCCACAGTTCTGATGGCCTTTTGCAAACCCATCAGTCTGCTACAGACACAGCGCATCGATACCATTGCTGGCCTTCACATCCACGTCCACACCACTTCTCTACTCTGGTGAGTGAAACTACTCTCTACTCTCTACTCTCTGTTGCTCAGTCTCTGTCCAGATGTGGCGCCACGCCAGAGAGAGCTCCTACGGCCTTTAGCTGAAAGGCCAGTCACCTGTGAAGTCAAGGGCACTTGGTTTTGGGGGCTTGGCCATTTCTCTCTAGAGGGCTCTGGGGGAAGTCGGGACGCCGCTTCTGCCTGGTCATCTCTCCTTCACTCACCAGACTAACTCTCCTACTCATTTAATGGGGTGCTGCGAATCATGCCTGAGCCATGAAACCCCTTTGAAATGCCTCCTGCACTCCCTGGAAAGCCAGAGTGCCTCATTTTTATGCCATTCTCTGATGTAGACAGTTTTTGCCACTGCAATTGTAAATGGTCAGAAGTCTGTTTACTTTCAGGCTCTCTTTGCTCTCTCTCTACCATTCATGTTCAACTTTCCCTATCTCTCCCTTTCTCTTTTCTACATTTTGCCTTGTGCCCTGAAGACTGGGTCCTGGGGACCCCCCTCTAGGTTCCCTCTCAAAGGCTAGCCAATGTAGGCTTCATCTATTTGTTCAGGGTTTCTTTGCATTTTTTTCAGAAATTCGCCATCTTGAGTTCACCATCTTGGTCACATGGTGGGTTAAAGGTTTGGCCCCATCTGACCCTTAACCTTCCACCAAGCTTACTACTCCATCTTTTCTAAGGTGCCTTGCTAACAAGTTGCTCTTTTCATAGGCCTTGGTAACTGAGGCCCAACCATCTGAAGTGCTTTGTTAGCAAAGATGTCTAAACGTTGTCGAAATTTTAGGTTTTGAGTTTTGCTTTTTTTGTTTTGTGTTGTGTATTCTGGTACTGACTCTAAAATATTGGGCATATCTGTGCTAAGATTCTCATTCCAGAATATTTGTCGGTCAATTCTTGATAAGAACCAGGTAAGCTCTACTTATTCTACTTGATCTCCTTGTTGCTTTAATTGGAAATAATAAAGGGCTTTTGTGGCAAAGATTTCGGTTCAAAGCCAACCCGGGCTGAAAAATCCTTAGGACTCCATCTCCTAGCTAACCTACAAAGAGCCAGACTGGAAGCATGGCTCAAAACTCTTATCTCTACCAGCCAAACTCTGCAAGTGGTATATCTCAAAGTGGTTCAGTGCTAGCCTTGAGCAGAAGTACTCAGCGACAGTGCCCAGGCCTTGAGTTGAAACCTCCTTGAATACCAACTGGGACAAGCCATCCCAGCAACAAGCACCTAGACTCAGCCAGTCTGGGAAACAAGGGAACATGAAGAGGAGTAAGAGGAGATGATGTCACATCAGCCACTTTGCCTGCGCTTTCAAAATTAACCAGAGCCGGGAGGTCAGTGGAAGTAAGAAGCCTGCCCATCCAATGTCTATACCTGTCTACCTATTAACGGAACAGGAATTTATATTCTTGCCTTTGTCACCTGACTTCTCTACCTAGTCGCCAGATGTCAGAAGTAGCTAGGGACATTTCTACCAATATTTTCAGCCCCAAGTCCTTCCTCTTGCCATTTATTTGCTCTCTAGAATTTATTTTCTGGCCCCTCAATGCTCATGAGACTTCTCCAGACTTTATCTAAGGACTCACACCACCAAGGGACAGCTGCTGCTCACTGCCTTCTCTGGCAGGAGACCAAATTCCAGCCTTTTACCTCTATGGTCCATGCCCCTTGTCAGCAGGAAGTAGCCAGAGAGAATCCCCGCCCTATTTCAGGATTATTAAAAGGCTGGAATGTAAGGTCTGCTCCTGGATGGCTAGCAGACTCCACTCTCCCCCAGCGAAGTCTCCACCCAGTACCTGCCTTACCTATGCAACTGGGACACCTGGAAGAGGGCACATCTGCATCCGCTGAGGTCACATCTGAATTTGATGTGGCCATACCTTTCTCCGCCCATACCCTAGATAAGGCCTTGCCCGGGCCTAGACGCACTCTCTCTGCTCTTTTGTAGCTCTTTTCTCTCTCTGTCCTCTCTATTTCCCAGCTCTCTCTCTTTCCCAGGCCTTTCCCAGCCATGTGGAGTGCCAACCTTGCCTGGTCCCAGCAGGTCTACTGAATAAACCTACCCCTTACCTGGAAAAAAAAAACAAAAACATAAAGTAAATTCTTGAACTGTTTACAAAATGATAAAGAGGCTGTAACATGTTATAAATTGATTTAATAATTCAGTAATATTAAGTAAGGAGGTCAGGTGTGGCTGGTTCCCTATTGGCCACATGGTGGATGGTGGGGTCTGGTATCTTTTTTTCATGCATGGGGAAGGAAATGCCCCCATCCATCACTTGCCACCCAACTGATGGGTATGGCTGGTTCCCTGGAAGGTAAGCATTTGGCTGATATGTTACTCAATCTGTTAGTCCAGTGCCTGGGACTGGAATTTCCTGTAGACCTGCCTCCTGCGTAGGCCCAATTTAGGCTGGACCAGCAGTGGCACTAGATGCCATGGTACATGTCTCTGTGATCATGTCCTGTGTCCTGTCTCCTGGCTTGTCTCTGGTCATCATAGTGCACCAATTCAGCACTCTCTTTGTGCTGATTGGTTTCTTGGTGTTGTATTTATTCTTTTTTTTTCTTTCTGTCCTGTTTCCAAGCTGTATAAGTGTATTTGTGGACTGCAAGTCTTTGTTACAACAGGCTGCTTGCAGACTGCTAGCTGTACAATAAACACTGCAGTATTCCATCTTCCATAATGTGGCTTCCAACAAATATAGTGTCTTCTTTTACAGAAACACAAAGGTTGACCTAAATTTAGAATTTCTAGAGCCAAGATAGATGCCACTGTATAGTTTTGTAATTAAAGACATCCTGGAGGCATTTAGAAAAAATGTCTTTTACATCAGAAAGTGCTTAATTAGTAAACCAAGACCAAGACTCCAGATGCTATATAAGCCAGTCATTCTAGATATGTCCAGAGCTGCTTGGTTACATGAAGAGATTCAAAGTAGATTCTCTCATCTTGACCTCCATAAAAGCTAGGAATCAAAGCATGAGCCCTGTGGGCTGTTCTGAAGAAATCTCTCTCTGGGAATAAGAGGTTTCATTCAGTGCTTCACTTCAGGCTTCCTGTGCCTTCAACAATTTCCGTATTTATTTTCATTGTTCAAAGAGAATCCTTAAATCCTGGCCAGGATTCCATCTACAAGATAAGAACAGTGGGCTTCACATTGCCAGATTTAGCTAGGTTCCTAGCTTAACCCCTTCCCTCACACTGTTCGCCCTTCTGCTTATCTACTGAGACCTAGTAAAGAAAAAAATAGGGAGATTAGGAGACCCTGGGCGTTCCTACTTGTACCCCCCACCACCCTGCACACACACTGGCCATTTGGATATAGCTCATTCTCCCATTTTTACAAACTGGATGCTTTCTGACAAAGGATGGTTCATGGACTGGAGTCCCTTCTACCTAGGCCTGTTGTATAGCTGAAATTAAAAGGCATGGACCAACATACCACATTCATTCAAAGTAGCCCTGATGATAACATTTTATTTTTGATTTTATTATTTTTGTTATTATCATTTGGCCAACACTTTTGCTTGACCTCAAAAGTTAAGGGACTAATGCTCACTGAATTGGTAAAGTACCCTTTCCTTCTTTTAATTTAACCAGCAATTAAAAATGAGCAATTACACTCTCTCATGTGTGGAATCTTAGCTACTCAGGAAGCTGAAATTAGAAAGGTAGTATTTGTAGGCCATCCCATGCAAAAGCTTCATGAAAATGGTATCTTAGCCAATAAAAGCATGGATCTGGTCATATGTGTGTATCTTGTTTGCTATTTGTGATATGTAATTATAAAATTAGTGTGTTGAAAGACCCAGACAAAGAAGCAAGACTCTAAGGTGAAAAATCAGTGACACAAAAGGTCATTTGGTATAGAAGGTAAAGGAAGCCTCACGAATTTTTGCCCCTGAATTCAACCTGAGAACCAATAATATGATCTGTGCAAAGAATGCATTCTTCCAAATATTTAGTGGAAGAATTTGGATGTGGTTTACAGAATGATAGGTAAATAGTCCTTTACTGAGATTACAAAAGGACTTTTGCATATGTCTATATGATGTTATGAATTTCCTCTTCTGTGGAAACCATGAGTCCTGCTTGGATCAAGTAGTTAAGATCTCCTGATCTAACAGGGTAGTGGTGCTTCACATCAGAATTCTTAGTTGCTCAAGAGTATGAGGTTTAAAATCACAATTGAAAGGCCAACTAGGTAGTAAATGCTGTGAGACTGTTATCGCCAAATATCACGAAATTTCCCACAAGTACGTCTGTGAATCATGTTGATAGACTGTCATCACATTTGTTCCTTTATTACAAAATCTCAGGGACAGTACCCAGGCCCTGAGTAGAAAGAACTACAAGGTCAAGGAAGATATTTTGTAAAAATGGGTTCTTTGGCCTTCGTGCAGAAAAGTTTCCATTCCTGTAGAAACCTAAAATACTCCATAGGATTTAGTCATTGTCCCTCAATTGAAGTTGATATTGAAATGTCTTATAAGCCTGGGTAATGACAATTGTCAGAAATAGTTTGGTATCTTTTGTCATGTGAATGCACATGAATATACCTTTATGTTTCTGACTAGTTCATAGGTCCTTGCAGAGGTTCAAGTTACTATGTAGGACAATGTGGTCCACATCTGTAAGGTGTGGAATTAGACATTCCAAGAGAGATCTCAACATATAAAATGTGGCCAAATATTTCAGTATACTTGAAACAGTATCATAAGGAGTCAAGTAGTGATCATTTAAGATCCCAGAATACCAATATATTTGAACGAGAAGACAATGGTCTTCTACTGTGTGCACACAAATGTAGGAGAAATACTCTTTTCAGTCTGTTCTGTCCAGATGTGCAGAAGCACTTTTGTTGTTCTTCCCTTATGGATTGCACTTTATTTCAAGGCCACTCCCAGGGGTGAATGACAGGATATTTAGTTTCAGCTCATTCTAAAAGCTCCTATGTCCTGAGAAGAGAAGTAGTGAACCATGACTTGGGTACATATCCACCCTAAACCTAACCACGAAGAGTGGGTTAAGTTACATAATTTTTCACAATGTCAACGGTCCTACCAGAAGGTTCATCCTGTAGCAATATCCAAAATTAGGCTTTAGAAGAGTTGTACCTTTGTTCAAAGATTTCAAGTCTAAATTAGATTATTTTCAATAGCCGTTCATTGGATGTTACTGGATAAAGTATACAAACATAGTCACATCTATGTTACAGAACATTGTGATATCATCAGCAGGGGCAGTTCATATGACTCAAAAGTCATGACCCTGAAGAGTCTGCTCTCCAGAGATCTAAGTATTTAATCAAAACTCTCCAGTTCCTAAGCAATCGTGACCCCAATGAGAGAGCAGGATGTTAGGTGAATCCTTGTTTCTTACTGAGGTTAACCTGGAATGATGCATCTCAGAGTGACTGGAAGGGACAGAAGCTGGGTTACTGAGCACAGTGGGTACTGAACAAGGCTCTCATAGGATTTTCACTAGAACCTTTGGGACCACCCAAGGCCTCCTTCCATTACCTTGAACACTTATATCTTTATTGTTGTCCACCTCTAAGTCATTTTTCCTCCCATAATTAACATATTGTTAGGTGTACATTCTTCCTGCTCCTTTGAGAAACATCTTACCCTAACCTCTCTTTTCTGTTTCCTCAATAAATTGTGAAGTTCTTTTAAATTTTTTTTTGTTCAGGTTTCTGGATCACGAACATCCTTGTATGAAGTCCCTGTTATAGAGTTGTCAGTACTTTGAGAAGATCACTACCTGGGGCATCCACATCTAACCCTCTTTACTTCACATGTCCAAGGGTCTTAGCAAAACCAAGCCAAATCTTTATATGTGCATTCTAATTTAAATGTTTGTTACCAAAAGTTTGATGTGGAGACTTCATCAGGTGTGTTGGAAGTTGGCTGGGCTCATAGTCTAGGCCAGAACGCAAAATGGAAGATACAGGAAAGAAAAGATTGGTGAGGAGCCAGCCGAGGAGAGGAGCGCAGTGCCAAAGTCTTCATGCAATATGCAAGCCTGGCAAGCCCCTTGGGATAAGAGTGAGGAGCCCAGAACAGGGCCTGTGCTATCCATCAGTACACTATCAGCAGCACATGGCACCTCTAGCATGGGACATGGTGTGCCAGGTTTCAGGAAGTCTGACTGTTCACACACGGTCCTGTTAGTCAAGTTAAGCCAGTGGCCTAATGTAATTGCCTTTCTTATGTAGATGATACAATTGCTGTGGACAAGAAGAATTGGTAGTAAAACTATTGTCTGATGAACTAGTTAAAATTCTTCAGGATATTTGTGTGTGTGTGTTTGTGTGTGTGTACTAAGAAGATAACAAATTGAAAAGTAGTTCAGAGAGAACTCAAATTACCAGGGTGTCAGACTTAAGTCCTCAGCAAGATAGATCCATTACAATCACAACCAATAAGTGAAAAGGAAAGGTGTCCTTCACTTATTTTGACCTACCTTGATAAAGCCCATTGTGTTCAAAATAATAACAGAAATGTATGTGTTGATGCTTACTGCTGTACAACAGCTAGTTTACAAGTGACAGCAGAGACAAAGAGTCTCTTCTGTGTGCGGCCCCTGCACTCACTGGAAAGGAGGACAGTAGTATTGAAAGTGAACTAAAGTCACTTGTAAGTTTGTCTTTTAAATTGCAGGGGAAGCATTGACTAAATGAGCAGACGTTTTGTTTTGCTGGTCCTTAGACTTGACCTCAGAGGCCAGGTGCTGTCCCTGAGCTGCTTTTGCTAAAGTGTAGCATTCTACCACTTGAGCCACAGCACCACTTCCAGGTTTGTCTGTGCATGTGGACCTGAGGAATAGAACCCAGCTCCTCAGTCAGGCAATGCAAGCCCTGTACCACTTCACTACCTTGCTTGTCCTATAAGCAGACTTTTTATGTTAAAAGAAGAAACAATAGGCTGGTATGTAGTATCCACCTTCCATGTGCAAGTCCCAAGGTTCAATCCCCCAAAGTGAAAGGAAGAAAGTAGAAAATGGAATGATATGAAGTATACAGTTACAAGAACAAAGAAAATAGAAGAACAAAGGCAATGAGCAAGCATTTAGTTTTTTGTTTGTTCATGATTGTTTCTTTTTTCTTTTAATTGTTGGCTGTGGGGTTTAAACTCAGGGAGGGCCTGGCATATTCCCTAGGCTTTTCACTAAAGGCTACCATGCTACCACTTCCAGCCAGAATGTCACTTCTAGTTTTCTGGCATTTAATTGGTAATAAGTCACAATGAATTTTCTGCTGATGTGGTGCTGAGGAGTGGAACCCAGTGCCTCATGTAGCAAGGCAAGCACTCTACCACTGAACCACACTCCCAGCCCTGCCTCCTTTCTTAAAACTGTGTGGTTGGGGCTGGCAATGTGGCTTAGTGATAAAGTGCTTGCCTAGCATGCATGTAGCACAGGTTTTGATTTCTCAGTACCGAATAAACAACAACTACCAAACACCCCTAGACGCCCTGGTGTTGTAGCTCAAGGGGTAGAGTGGTAGCCTTCAGCATAATGAAATTCAGGAACTGTTCTCACACCTTAAGTTCAAGCCCCAGGAATGTCAAACAACAACAACAACAAATGAGCAAATGAAAACAAAAAACCCAATGTCAGCAAGTTTCATTGATAAACACACCACACACACACACACATACACATACACACACACTTTTTAAAACCATATTCACCTCCTATACCATGTCTGCTTACCCTCCCTGCTCCAAATGCTACCTACATCCATAGAAGAATTTATTCTATGTTTCTGTTGCTTTTGCATTCTTCTAAAATTATTGTGAAGGTGATACATATACCTATGTATGTATAGATACATACATACATATGTCTATATATACACATGTGAGTTTATATATGTATATATACACATATACTCATATATGTATACATACACATATGTATGTATACATATATACATATGGGTATTTATACATATATATGTATGTCAAAGTTCCATAAGCCAGGCATTCATTTCATTACTTGATTGATTACTCGGTTGATTTCATTGATTTCATTACTTATTGAACAATATGCATTTTTGCATAATTCCACCCACTTTTTAAAAGTAGCATTTATTTCCATGTATCACAGTAAAACATCCTAATATTTGGTATTGATCTCATTGTCTGAGTGCTGTCCCTGAACATTTTATCTTAAGGATTTATCACTTGAGCCATCTATCAATTTCTACTTCTGGATTTTCAGGTGATTAATTGTAGATAAGAGTTTCATTGACCTTTCTGAAAGGGCTAGATGAAATCTAAATCCTCAGGTCTCAGGTTTACTACCATGAGACACTTGTGTCCAGCACCTTTAAATATTATTATATGCACTATGTTATTTGTGGTATGTTTTTTTCTTTTCATCATTCACGTGGCCTGATCTCTGGGCCTGGGCTCTGTCCCTCAGCTCTTCAGCTCAAGGCTACTGCTCTACTACTGGACCCACAGCACCACTTCCAGATTCTTCTGTTATGTGATCCTGAGCAACCTAACCCAGGGCCTCATGCATGCAAGGCAAGCACTCTCCACTGAGCCACCTTTCTAGCGCCTACAGTAGAATTTTCAAAGGAATATATTAGGTCTTACATATTTGTTTGTTGCACAGATTCAACAAACCATAGAACCAAAATACTTGAAAAAGTATGGCACCTATAGTAAACATGCAGCCTTTTAAAAAACTGGCATTATCCAATGAACAATGCATTGTAACAACTATTTAATAAGATTTAAATTGTAATAGGTATCAGAGGTGATTTACAGTGTATAGAAGATTCCCTGGAGATTATATTAGAGGTGATTTGCACTGTATAGAAGGATGTGTGCAGGTTACATGAAAGCAAACTAAGAAATACATATCAGATGAGACATATATAATAAATAGCAAAGTAATCACTAAAATGAAGCCATGTTAATATTGTAATATAAAAATAGTAACTATATCAGGTAATGTCTGATTTGAACAGAAGAAAACATACTCAAAAAACTCAATAAGCCAAAGAGACATACATTAATTATCAAGAAATAAAAGTAAATCAATATAAACATACCATAAGCAATAATCAATACTAAAAAATACAAGTAGTCATAATAGGAAAGGAAAAGAACCTCAACACGAATTGTGTTACCACAGATACAGAGCATTGATAATAACAGGCAAATTATAAATCTGTATGCTGAAAAGTTCTATGCTGTAAACCAAAGTCTACAAAGACATGATTAAAAGGCCAAAGAATGATAATTTCTTTAATCTATCATTATGATTGGAGAAGTAATATTCATCTTAATGACTGCCTAACTAGACAAACGGTCATTAGAAACACACACATGGATGGCATTATCTTTACTAAATGCTGCTTATAAAGCACTAAGCTGTTTTGTTTACCAAGACAGAAACACTGAGAATAGATCTGAAGAGAAATTGTCTAGAAATGAGTATGACAAATATGACATAAATACAGGATAAAATCCAACAATATGTTTCTAATAATCTAACAGTAAAAAAAACAGAAGGAAACTAGAATGGATATGTAAAAAATATATGTATGCTATCATTGGGATTTATTCAATATTAAAGGGAGCCATTTTCTTCACTTGGGAAATAAAAACAAATTGGTTTCAATTTTGTATGGTGTATTCACATGTATATCTTCTGGTGGGTGTGGCAGAGCCATAGAATGTGAGGGAAATAGGGTGATGAAAGTAAAATATACAACTCAAGAGTAGAGATAGGAGGGAGAATTTGGGAGAGAATGAAGGCATGGAAGAAACTCTATGAAAAGAAGGGTATTCTTACCTCACTCATATCATTATATCTCTCTATACATCACCTCCACAATAACATTAAATTGCATTAATTATAAAACAATACCTTCATCTTAAGCGATTTGCTTAGTGAAGAAAATCTACCACAGTTAGAACAGTTACAATTGTTAGAAACACATTACAACACTTAATTTGAAAGATAAACTATTTCAGTTTAGGTTGCATATTAATTCTACATAAACCAGTAACAATAAACTGTTTCATTGTAGTATCCAATTAAGTGTTAATGTTAAATGTTGAGGTAAGAAAAATCAAGGCAAGTACTTCTTGCTCAAGACTGTCATTTTAGCCTAGCTAGTAAGGAGGAAACTGAGGTCTGGAAGCCAGCCTGGATAGACAACTCAAACTAAGCAGCTAATGAACAGGTTAGAGGTATGGCTCAAGTGATAGTGCCAACAGTGAGTGAGGAAGTTGACTGACTGTGAGACCTGCAGTTCAAGCTCCAATAGTAGCTCAAGAAAACCATGAAGTATGTGTTTACATGTGTTTCTAAGTTAGAAACCTAACTGTAGTGATACTAGCACATCTTCATCTCAGATATAAAGGGAAAAGAAGATGAGTGGAGAAGGTGGGGAAGGGAAGCAAAAGGTTAGGGAAAAGAAGGAAGAAGAGAGTGGTGGAGAGGAGGGGAACAGAGGGAAAGGGAAAAGAAGAGAGAAGGGGAGGAATACTTCATGGCATCAGATTTGACAGTAACTGGTCTGGGAAGATTGCTCAGTGGTAGAGTGCTTGCTTAGCATGCATGAGGCCCTGTGTTTGAATCCTCAGCACCACATAAGCAAAAATGTTGGAAGTGTTCCTTTGGTTCAATTTTTAATGTACTCACTTTGAGTACATTAAAAAAAAAAAGTACTTGCAGACAGTAAACTGATTGATTCTGGCATCGTCTTCCCTTGCTCTAATATATATACTGCAATAAAATAACAGAATTTAAAGACAGATATACTTTATAATCTATGAATTAAATTGATTTGTCAAATTTTACTCATTACTTTCCGAGAAACTCCCAAATTTCATGTACGAAATTTTAAGAAGTTTTTGGTTATTTGTGTCTGAAATTTGCCTTTCCTTATAAAGTTTTTCCCTCATTTTGTTGTTGGTCCTGTGGCTTGAACTCAGAGCTTGAGCACTGTCTGTGAGCATTTGCTGTAATGTACTTGCCTTTCTTTTACTCATTGCTTCAGGAGACTAGTGAAAAGTTTCCTCCCAGGAGTTTCTTAGAAAATGGTACTCCTCCTCCAAGACTCGTCAAAAAAAATGGTTGTCTAGGTAGATCAGTATGAATGTGGGAGGAGGTAGAGTTCAGCGCAGGTCTATGTTCATGTGAAGCTTGATTACTTGCTCCAAACCAGTCTGTTTTTACTTTTCCTTTTTGCATATCCTATTTTGTTTTGATTTTCTACCTCTTCTCTGACCCTAGAAGTTCCTGTCAGCAAGTCTAGGTCACATATCTAGGGGACCTAAGACTTGTCTTCCCAGACTGTATCCATTACACTGTGCAATAAATCTTTTGCCTCCCTACCTCATATAAGACATGCTAAGCTTGTCTCTTAAGGGTTTGTTGTGATTGTTGATGATCCTTTCCCCACATCATGACTGGGAAGGATTGTGTAGGAAAGTTTCATGCCTGATATTCAGTCCTCCAATGTAAGGTTTTTTTATCCCTCTTTTAGTGGACTTTAGCTATTCCTCATGAAAATGGAGATCCTGAGGCACGTTTGGATGGATAGACGGCAACATGGGAGCACCTATAAAATATGAAGGAAAAATAATTCTTCCTTTCTGTAAAAGTTAAAAGTAAGTTCCTGAGAGGCAAGGACATAAGGATCAGGTAAAAATGGCTGCTTCCTAGACTAGCTGTGTCCCATAGTTGTCATTGTTCTTGGTTACATTTTTCAAACATTCATTTCTAAGTATTATGTTTATTGTACTTGTATAAATAGAATTTACTTACTACATTATGTTTGAATTGTTCATTGCTCACAGATGTAAGTCTCATTATTATACAAATATCCTCTTACTTATATCCTCTTACTTCATTGATCACAGTTATTGACTATTGCAGATCCTGAGCTCAAAGGTACACAAGTATGGTAAAGTATTCAGGGATAGATTATGGTTCTGACTTCCTCTGGAGGAAAAGGTGAACCAATGGAAAAAGATGGAGCTTAAGCATAACACTTGTAGAATTCCTTTAGCAGGAGATGTGGTGCATCCCTCTTGGCTTCCACTATGCCCAGCGATTCCCATGGTTGTGATGATCCATCGCCCTGAGGGCCTGTGGATTTCACACCTTTTCCACAGTTCTGGTGGTAGGAGTCTCCCAGTATGTAAGGCAGGACTGGTCTCAGAGGAGTGACATGATCAGTGGTACCTTGCTTGCTCCCATGTTTGTCAGTTTGTGTGGACAAGCTCACCCTGACATCTTGAGCCTGGCTGCTGCCATGAGGCCTATTTGAACTAATGCCTCTCACCATCCCATATCTCTGTTTCAGAGACCTGTCCTGTTTCACCGTTTTGTATCATTTACTGTGCGAGCTTGTTTATATATCCATACATGCTAGTACTTGGGCTGGGTATGGTTTTCAAGGGTGGGGTGGTGTTTCATGCCTCTTGCAGGAACAATTGTGTTCTCACTAACTGCATGAGTAATCCTAGCTTACTATGCAATCCCCTTAACTTACATTGCATGTTCAGTTGATAGAACCATGGTATAATAAGTTTCGGTCTCGGTTTGCTATTGAGGTTCAGAGGACTCTTAGCCATTGGTGCAGATTTTGGGGAATATTGGTTGCCATCATTATTGCTATCCTGACTCTTTTGCTAGGGCTCCTGCTTCTCCTGTGATCATTGTAGAAACCATATATACAGAACAACATGTTAATACTTTAGTTTGAAATGTTTCTGGTTCCCTTGATATGCAGGTGGTTGTAGATAAAATGATTGTGATATGTTTTATGATTTGGAAACAGCAATAATGTATGTTGATAATCACATAGACCTGCTAAAGACACAGTTAAAAATAATGTGTCATGCTAATTGTCAGTACATCTGTGTTATCCCTCTTGAATATGATGGAAATATGATTTGGACCCATATCCAGTGACATATTTGAAGAATCTTGCCCTCTGATAATATAAGCTTAGATATTATGCATCTTCAGGGTCAGATATCTGGTATTGGTCACTCTACCATGCAGGCTTAGTTGTATCAGTTCTCCATTACCTGAAGGGATTCACCTGGGGAAATAGCACTCTTTTTGTTATTTCTTAGGCATTTTCCTGTTTATTGTTTTGGTATTTCTTTTTTCTTCCATTCTTCCTGAGATGTATGATCTGCTGATTTTCCAGGTTCAGGCTGATAGACACTTGCTCAATTTACAAAATGAAAAAGGGAGAAGTGGTGCAGACCCTGAGGTGCCAGGAGCTGGCAAGGTGTGAGCAAAAGCTCCACAACCACAGACTCCAACCCTCAGGGCTATAAGTACTTGCCCTTTTTGTAGGAGGGAGTGTTCCTTTTAGCTTCTGGGCCTAGGGGCTTACCTCTAGGTGTTTGTTGGACAAAGGTTGAACTAGAATGAGGAAAGATGCATATGGTATGCACTTGTTGACTCAGTGAGTACTAGAACAATGTGATGCAAGCACTGGACTGATCTAGAAAGTGTCTATAGCTAAGGTTATTGCTGGAATAAAGAGAGATTCATCATTTGCCGTTCCAAAACACTGTTGGTGTTGTGGCTGTCCCGCAACAGTGGTAGAGTACTTACCTAACATGTATGAAGCTCTGGTTCAAGTCCTCAGTACCACATACATAGAAAAAGCCGAATGTGGAATTGTGGCTCCAGTACTAGGGTGCTAGTTTGGAGCAAAAATTTAGGGACAGTGTCCACGCACTGAGTTCAAGCCCCAAGGCTGGGACATAAAAGAAAAGAAATGCAAGCTGGGTGCTGGTACCTCATGTCTTTAATCCTAGCTATTCAAAAGGCTGAAACCTGAGGATTGCAGTCCAAAGTCAGCCTGGGCAGCAATGTCTGTGAGACACTTATCTCCAATAAAAACCAGAAAACCAGAATTGGTGCTTTAGCTCACAATGTAGAGCACTTGGCTTGAGCTGAAGGGCTAAGGGATGGTTCCTAGGCTCACAGTTCAAGTAGCATAACCAAAAATAAAACCAAACAAAACAAAAGGATAAAGGAATAAAGAAATTCATCACAAATGTAGGCTTGAACAATGAAAACTATATTTCAGGGATGGGAAGATGGTTCAGGGGTAGAGTGCTTGCCTTGCATGCATGAGGCCCTGGGTTCGATTCTTCAGCAGCACATAAGCAGAATAAGCCAGAAGTGGCACTGTGGCTTAAGTGGTAGAGCACTAGCCTTGAGCTGAAGAGCCGAGGAACAGTACCTAGGCCCAGAGTTCAGGCCCCATGACCAACAAAAAGAAAAGAAAAGAAAAGAAAACTACATTTCAAGGTACTGTTGGAAGCACCCCAGTTTTATCTCTTTGTCTCTCAGGAATTTAGTTTTAGGGAGGATTTTTTTTTTGGTTGTGGGGCTTGAACTCTGGGCCTGAGCACTTATCCCTCAGCTCTTCAGCTCAAGGCGAGCGCTCCACATCTTGAGCCACAGTGCCACTTCCCAGGAATTTAGTTTTAAAGAATGAAATTATTTTTTCTTTATATTGTTAGAGGTGCTTTTAAGTTGAAGTCTATACATTCAAATATGCTCTTTGATTCCCATTTTCATGAGGAATAGTTCTGGTCCACAATAGAGACATGTTGAACCCATACACTGGAGAACTAAAATCAAAAGTGAAAGTTTCCAATCCAATCTTTCCCAATTATTTTTGATGGAAGGGATTACAAAAAATCACAATAAACATGTAAGAGACAAGGGTAGGTTCTTTGATAAGAGAGAGGGAGACTGTTGTAGACCCTGGGGTGCCTGCCAGGAGCAGACCAAATGTGAGCAAAGGCTTCAGGGCCATTGACTCCCACCCTCAGCACTGCAAGTCCTTGCACTTTATTGGTTTGAGGAAGTGTGTGTTCTAGCTTTTTGGCCTGGGGCTTTAACTGTCTGGAGGCTTGGGTGGAAAAGATGTATTGAAATAGAATAAGGAAAGATGTGTGCTGCTTGCACTTTTGGGCACAGTGGGTCTAGACCAATATTACTCAAGCATTTGAGAAATATAGCTGAACTGTGTCATCAGCCATCTCTCTGTCTCCTTAATTATCATCCCATTGGCTGTCAGAGCCTTGCTTGTGCTCTGATGGGATTGCGGCAGGAGACAAAAGATTTATTGCACATTTTAATGGATAAGGTCTGAGAAGACAAGTCTGAGGTCCCTTAGTTATGTAGCCTAAAGCTACTGAGAGGAACTGTTAGGATCAGAGAAGAGGTAAGAAGTCTAAAGAGATATTCACATGCAAAATGAAAAGACAAAAGCAGACTGGTTTGCAAGTGATTAAGCTTCACATCACCATAGCCTAGCCTAAACTTCACTGTTCTATCCCTCTTGCATTCATCTCTGACCCCCCTAACCACTATCTCTTTGAAGGGAAATGGAGGTGATGTGCCATGTTCATAAGAATCCCTGTGAGGAAACTTTTCACTACTTACTTGAACAAATTCTTAAAGGAAATGCAAATAGAGCAGAGCAAATGCTCACAGACAGTGCCCAAGTTCTGAGTTCAAGTCATAGGACCAACAACAAAACAAAACATAAAATCCTTAAATGAAATGCAAAATTCAGACAAAAACAAAAATTCATTTTATTTAATAGATAGAATTGGGGAGTTTCTGCAAAATTAATTGTTAGATTTTATGAAATCCAAATCACCAGAAGTATTATGCTGCATACTCACCTAACAATCTCACTATTGTATGCCAGTGTTTTCATTACAGCAATGGGAAATGACACAGGTATAAGTTTATGGTTGTGAATATCTTTTTTTTTTTTTTTTTGGCAGTTGTGGGGCTTGAAGTCTGGGCCTGGGCGCTTGTCCCTCAGCTCTTCAGTTCAAGGCCTGCGCTCTACCACTGTAGCTACAGCACCACTTCCGGTTTTCTGGTGGTTTATTGGAGATAGGAGTCTCATGGTCTCTCCTGCTTGGGCTTGCTTTGAACCGCGATCCTCAAATCTCAGCCTCCTGAGTAGCTAGGATTACAGGCTTGAGCCACCGGCGCCCGGCAATATCTTTGTAAAGTAGGAGGGGATATATTAAAAAAAATTAAGACAAAACAGAGATAATTTACATTCAGCAGAACACAGGCATTGAATAAACAGAAAGGAATAAGCAACGCAGTCTCATAACCTCAATTTCATTATTAGAACTAAGAATCTAAAAGCCAATGTATCCAATTCTCCCCATATATATCCATTTTCTGGTTGGTCTTATGTATTTCAAGAGGAAACAGTGGTTTTCAAGAAGAAACTGAGCTTAACTCCCACAGCAGGGAGAGAAAAGTCCCAATGCACAAGAGCACACTTGTTCCCAGGTTTGCAGCAGGGTGGCACCGAGCATTGTGGGAATTGTAGTCTCCATGGAGGATATTTTCTTTGAAAGTCCTGGGTTGTTTTTGTTTTTTGGAGGGTGGAGGTGGGGCAGAAGATGCTCCTGCGCATGTGTCTCCCGGCCCACCACGGGCGTTTTAAGTCTGCCTCTTCCGGATTCTTTTCCTTTGCCTGGCTGCTGGAAGTGCCCTGAAGTACAGTTTGGCCTTCCACAGGTGGGAGCCAGGAGGCTGGCGCCCAGCTCTGTGCAGTGGAGCTTGGGAGCTGTAACTTGAAGGAATCTCAGGCTTTGGAACTGATGTCAGGTAGGAACTGTGTGATTGCCGCGGGAGTCTCCCCTCCACTGGTTTCTGTTTGTTTTTCTGTTTCTGTTTCTTTGGTGGGGCGTGAACTTTGTGCCCCTAAGCAGCATTCCTGAGCTCCTCAGGACAGAGGGAGAGCTTTATACTTGAGCCAAAGCGCCTACTTCCCTCTCCACGCTTTTCTCCAGTCTGGGGTTGATAATTTGCATGAGGCTCAGGAGTTTGTACTGCCATTAGCCTCTGGACCTTCAGATGCAAGAACCTGGTTTCCAAATGTCTGAGAGCAAGGTGGGTCATTGTCCAGACGAGGAGAGCCCAAGAGCTGTGCATTTGTACTCCAAGACCAAGGGATACTTCTATTAACACATGTGATTTTATTTGCTTTTCCCAGGTGTAAGAGGAGTACAGGAAGAATTCTAGTGAAATTGTGAGATGTATGCCTGCCTTGAGTCCTCTTACATTGCACTTGTATTTGGGGCTTCTGTGTTGTTTCTCCTAGAGATAATTTGATCTGTTTGGCTTGAGTTTTTAATCTCCTGGGTTGAGCTCACAAGTATTTGTACATGACCCTGTTTCTAGAGACAGTTGTACATGGGATATTGGAGTAGTGAGTGCTAGTCCTGTATTTTTAGGAATGAAGCCTAGCAATGTTTGAAGCAGAGCACCCTATGAATAGGAATCTCCATCCTAAATGGACAGACCTTGTCAATTCTGAGAGGCCCTAAAGGGAAGAAGAAGAAAAGCACAGCAAGGGGAAGATGTTGCTAGCTTCCCTTGCCTATTACAAAAATTGTTGCTACTTCCCTTAGCACCAGATTCACGTGGTACTCTTTCCTATACCACTGTCAATCACTTTGTGTTGTTGCAAGATTTACACTAATTTCCAGGAATTGTGATGCGCTGGACTGAGGAATAAGCCAGAGCCATGTTATGAGAGGGTACCTGAGGCTGTAGTTTGGGATGGTGGGGTAATTGTTATGACAAAGTATCTACTAATGTAGTAATCCCTAATCCTCTTCTTAATAGTTTATTCAGCCTGTTACCACTATGATTTTTAGTGTGCAAACTTATGTTAAATGTCCCATCTAAGGATTTGCTAATGCTAGCTCTTATTGGTTGGTTTTGCCTGGTAGTACAGAAAGTTTTGGTCAGGGAAATTTGGCCTTAAAAGAAAAATCACAGAAGAAAACTTGAGGTAATATGTCTTACTCAAGGTTGTATGCTTTGTAGGTGTTGCTTATCTTCAGGTGTGTCACTCCTATATGGAGTATTTTATATTGTATCTTTAGGATGGTCAAGGTTCTTTCCAAGACTGTTTAGGGAAATGAACATTAGGGACTTCTCAAACCTGGGTTTACCTCATCTTTACTCATGTCCCTTTGGCCAAAGCATGTTAAATGGAAATTGCAAGTCATTGCATAGGTGTGCAATGGGTACAGTGAAATGTGCCATTTGACAACCATTGTTGGAATATTATAACACAAGAAATATTTTCTGTAGACATTTTTTCTCTAAATTGTGTGAAAACTACATCATACATGCTTTCCCTGGTGTTAAAATATGTAAATGAATGAGGTAGAACACAAATTCCAGTGGATTCCTAGGATACCATTGCATTAAAAAAAAGCAGTTCCTACATACCGAAGTACATTCAGTAATAAATACTTTTAGTGGAAATGTGATATGTTTTTGCTTTCAAGTATTCAATAATATTTGTGGGAACATTCATTTTTTCGAACTTAGTGTACATAAACATAGAAATTAGTTTGTTTAATAATATCTATCTGTCAGGAAATAGACTGCATTTGTGTTTCTTGGAAACTTTAATGCTCTGCCTGAGACATTAAAGATTCTTCTAGGACAACTTTATGGTTTTGCAGCCCATGTATCATGTATGCAAGAGAAAATTCTGGACCCCAAATCTCACAGATTCATTTCTGAATGTGTGATTTGCTTTATATCCCAGCCGTGCTTCTAGAGTCTTCTGTTCATTGTCAGCAGCAAGACAGAATGAATGGATCTCTGGTGAGTTTTTTTTATTTCTCATTTGTTTTCCATTCCATTATATGAACCTAAAGATTTCCAAGAATTACAAACAATGCCAACGACACAGATTCAGCCTCAGGAATGTATTCATAAATCAGAAAAAGATGGCTTGTAGATTAGGAGATAAAGATTACTTGTAGGTTTAGCAGATTAAATGGTTATATTCTTTCTAAGTTGAATTCAGATTGGCTTCAGAATGTCTAGGTTTCTTCTTGTCATAACATGTAGTCATACATGTTATATGATGTAGTGTCACCGAGCAGGTTACATCTCGTGGAAGGTGAAGGGTAGATTTCAACCAGATCTCATCCTCATGAGTAACATTAAACTATCTCAATGAAATTTTCCTGGAATTGCTGAAATAGTGTGGTCATACGCACCTTCGTGTGTTCTTAAGGAATGATTAACCTATATGTACTTAAATTACTCTCCATATATACTTCTTGGACTACTTCATGGTCTTGGTCTTACTTGAAGCTGAGGCTATATTTGTTGCTAAAGTTTATGTTCTATTTTCAAAATCTTGTTTGTTTTCTAAAGTATCCTCACAAGATTTCTTTCCTCTATAATCTCTCTCTACTTTTGGTTTTCTACTCACTTGTGTTGGTTATTTTTCTCTTTCTCTCTCTTTGTATCTATCTTTGAATCATTTTTTCTTACTTTTCTCATTCTGTCTTTCCTCCATATGTCTCTCAGTTTTTTTTTTTCTTCAATGATCTATCTGGGAGCTAGTTTTTCTTAGTGATCAGCTTTATGTTGCTGACATGGCTCTTAAGATTGACATTTTTCTTACCCACTGTATAGGAAAATTGTTGCCTAGAGAGTTCTACAGGATTCCAGAAACAAAGAAAATTAGAGAAACACAAAAACATAAACAGATAGACTTAGGGGAAACCAGGGTTCTAAAGGCTCTCTGGCACTTGGTCTCTGGTTGCCAGCAAGCAAGCATAGTTCCTTGAGTTCACACAGGGAAGATTACCATTGATAACATGCAAAATTGAAATATCTATATTAATATTACAATCTGAGCCACAACAGGTTGTGAGGAAAACATGTTTCCTTATTCTCCTGAGACAGAAGACTGGTGCCCAGAGAAAATGCAGACATGAAGTTCACCTTACCTAGCCTTCAAGGTGAACAGCAGCTCAGTTTCAGATGCTATCTTTCCAACAGTAAGGAAAAGGCCTGCCCTCCAGTCTCTTAACCATCTCCAGAATTCTCTTTTGCGCCTTCTGCAGCCAGCTCTCAGTGCTCTCAATGCTGTCAGGCTGGAATTCCAACCTTTCAAACCTTTCCCCCCTTCAGCTCAACTTCAGAGTTCCATACAGAAAAGGACATCCTTCCTCCAATTGATAAACTACAAGAAAATTTGATTTCACCTCATTCTGTTATCTTTGCTCTAACTTCATTTGTCGTGGTACTCAGTTTTCTTTTTCCATACCACTACTTTTAAATATTTTCATTCACTGCCAGTATAAGATAGGTAGTTTTGATAAAAAAAAAAAATAATACAGTGATGAGATTTTCTCTATTAGAAATATCATTTGTTGAAAAATCTCACAGATGTTTGCTCAGGAATTGATTTTGATCTCTGAGGAATTTCACTATTAACTAACAAAAGTGGAAATATATCTTTAGGGATCTACTGGAGAAATGACTCAGGAATATTTAACACATTTGACCACTTGGTCATATTTATCATTTTTGTCATCTTGAGTGTTCCTTTAGTCTCTATCAATTTGCCTTCACCTTCCATGAAGGCCTATTAAAATGAAAATCTTCTCAAGGAACATTTTATTCCCCTCCCACCTATATTTTGTATTGTAGAATGTAGAGAAAGTTTACAAAACTTCATGGTAGCAGTTCTTTTTTACATAGGAAGGAAATATCAGGGTATCTAAGACCACATTTCAATATTTAGTATTTAAACCAAACATGGATAACCTAGGATATTTTTATGTGGGAACTAAATCAAATCTTATAAGGGCCCAATAAATCATTAGCTACTTTCTGGAATACTGTTATTGTTTTATAATATTCATGTGGACACTGCTTTTCTTTGATCTAGTAATGTTCTATGTTCTGTATACCATGTGATATCCTGAATGTGTTCTGCTTGCTTATGAGAGTACTTGTTAATAGAAGGTCTAAATAGGATTTACAGTGAAGCAGTAAATGTAAATGAAGAGAAAATCTTTGTTTAATTCATTGTTATGCTTATATGTACTAAAATTTTATCAAAAATAATAATATAATTTTTTAGACACCACCTTAGACTTAATGTCATCATGCCAGATTATTGTCTCCTTAGAATTTTTATCTTGTCTCTATTGCTAGAAGCAGAAATGTGTTTGCATACATTAGGGAATCTGTAATTTTTATTGGTCTTGGGGCTTGAATTCTCGGCCTGGTTATTGTCCCTCAGCTCTTCAGGTCAAGGTGAGTGCTCTACCACTTGAGTCACAGTGCTACTTTCAGTTTTCTGGTGGTTTACTGGAGATAAGTGTCTCATGGACTTTCCTGCCTGGGCTGGCCATGAAACTTGATCCTCAGACCTCAGCCTCCTCAATAGCTAGGATTACAGGCATAAGCCACCAATGCCCTGCAAATCTGTGTATTTTAATGGCCAGGTTTATGTATTGTCAAATATTTCTAATTTGCTATTTAATTTTCCCTGTGAAAAAATAACATAGCCAGCTGCAAACATTTAATGTAAGACAAAAGCATACCTGCAGCATAATGAAATTCCAGGTTGGAATTCTCATGACCCAGATCTAATTTCTTGATGGAAATGTGCCATTACAGAAGCTGATGTCATTTGATGATGTGGCTGTGGACTTCACCTGGAAGGAGTGGCAGGATCTCGATCCTGGTCAGAGGGCCCTTCATAGAGAAGTGATGCGGGAGACTTATAGGAACCTAATGTCCTTGGGTGAGCAAAGGTCACTTTTATTTGTAAGATCAAGTGTTTTTATTTTAGTAGACATTTGACTATGGTATTTAGGTATAAGATTCCAGTCCATTCCCAGGTAAAGAACTGCTAGTATAAAAGCCAGCCAAATTCAGGTTGGGGAGCTTGATGTTGTTTGCCTTTCACACTACTGCTTGAGACACAACTCCATTTTGGATTTTGTTTTGGGATATATTCTTAATTTCCATGCCCAGGATGGTTTCAAGCCTGCCTCTTCTAATCTTACCTCCTAAATGTAGGGTTACAAGTGTAAGCCTTTGGACCATTACATTTTGTTAAAAAAAAAAGATTCCAGTCCATGAGAAGTGTCATTTCTTTCTAAGGGAAACTTCAACTTCATTATATGTAACTCAAGAGCTAATTTTATTCTCATTAGTTATGAAGGCAAATTAGTAGTTGGACAAAAGTTCTAAACTATGATCCACTAACAGGAAACTGACTTCCCAGACTTGGGGTGATTATTATAGGTGGATCTACAGACTAGATAGAATATACATTACTACTGTCAGTATTATCTGGAAGTCAGTAGTTGAAAGGGTGAAAGTGTGTATTTGTAAGCCAAACCTGACATAGGTTTCATTGCTTCAAGCTTGAAATACTAGATACTCTGTAGGCTGAAATCTGAAGATTTTGGTTTGAAGCCAGCAACTGTAGAAAAGTAAACATGAGACTCTTATCTCCAATTAACCATTCAAAAACTAGAAATGTATCCAAGACACAATCTAGTAGAATGCTAGATTTGAGCAAAAGTGCTGAGTTCAAGCCACACATTGGCAAAATAAACCCAAAGCTGCGGGAAAGTACACCATGGAGATGTTAAGAATTGAGACACCATGGGCTGGGAAGTTGGCTCAGTGGTAGAGCCCTTGCCTTGCCTGCTTGTGGCCCTGTGTTCGATTATTTAGCATGAAAAAGGCAGAAAAAAAAAGCCAGAATTGGCGTTGTGGCTCAAGTGGTAGAGTGCTAGCCTTGAGCTTAGGAGCTGTGATACAGCTCCCAGGCTCAGAGTTCAAGCTCCACAACCAATCCCACCTTTCCAAAAATAAAACAATTGAGATACCAGATTTAGGAGCAACCCAGTGAACAGGATGTCTGCAACATTACATTAATGATGACCCAGCAAGAGCAATAGTTCTCCACTATTTCTTATTCACAGGGCACTGTGTTCCTAAACCTATATTGATTGTGAAGCTGGACCAAGGTGCAGAACCATGGATGAGAGAAGGCTCAGAAGAGAATTTCACAGGTGAGTTAAAGCATCTTGAATAGTGATGTTGGGTCCAGAGCCCAGTGGGTCTGTTTATTTGAGCTGTACAGAGCAATAGTATTCCTAGTGCCCTGAGTCATGTATGGAAAAGAAATTGGTGATCCTTTGTCTCAAGGAATTGTCAATCTAGAATTCTCATGGAGACAAACTGAATTTGATGTTCCACGTAGTTAATGTTAGCAATTCTCTTTATCTCTAGAGAAGTTATTCATAAAGTGAAGAAGACAATAAGAAATGTAGTAAGGAGATCTCATTTTATTTTAAACTAGTATTTTGCAGGTAGGAGGAAAATAGGATCAGGACAATTTCTTATCAGTGGTGCTGGGCATAGAGGGAGATTCAGAATGGAAGCATTAAGAGTATGGAGATGAATAATTTGAGTAAATATTTCCTTGAGAAAAATATAAAAATCTGAAATACAGAAAAACATTATTTTCCATTGTAAAATGTCAGTACTACTTTCTTAATTACTACATTGCAGAGAAAAGTATATATTCTGAATAAAGCAATGCTTTGATATTTGAAAATCTAGTAGCAGAATTTGAGGAAATGTCATTATAGTAAGGAATTTGTGGGTCTTATTTATGTTTTTGTCTATTTTTCTATTATTCATTTTAGATGTCCCAGAAATGGAGGATGTGATTAGCACCTGCCAGGAAAGTCACAAGAAGTATCTCTCTGAAGCAGCAATCCTGAATAGTAACCAAGGGGAGGAAAAAGTGAGACTTATAAGAAGTTTTCATTTGAGCTCCATACAGAAGTCAGAACTGATTAAGAATAATGGGAACTCCTTAGGGATAAGGATAGAAAAGTCACTGGCTGTCAGAGCATGGGTATTTTCAGTGAACCCGGTAAGATGTGTGCTGCATATAGTACTCATGTGTCTTCTGTAGTTTACAAATGTAAACAGTGTGAAAAGTCTTTCACTGAGAAGAAACACCCTGTTGTCCCTCAGAGAACACACACAGGAGAGAAACTTTATGAATGTAACATGTGTCAAAAGTCTTTCACCCATAAATCAAAGCTTACTCTCCATCAGAGAACACATACTAGAGAGAAATCTTATGAATGTAACCTTTGTGGAAAGTCTTTCATCCATAAATCAAAGCTTACTGTTCACCAGAGAATACACACAAAAGAGAAACCTTTTGAATGTAACATTTGTGGAAAATCTTTCTCCTGGAAGGCATATGCTACTAGACACCAGAGAACACAGACAGAAGAGAAACCTTATGAATGTAACAACTGTGGAAAGTCTTTCCCCTGGAAGACACACCTTACTCGCCACCAGAGAACACACACAAAAGAAAAACCTTTTGAATGTAACATTTGTGGAAAGTCTTCCTCCTGGACGGCATATCTTACTCTCCACCAGAGAACACACACAGGAGAGAAACCTTATGAATGTAACAACTGTGGAAAGTCTTTCACCAAGAAATCAAACCTTACTCGCCACCAGAGAACACATACTAGAGAGACATCTTATGAATGTAATGTGTGATGAAAGTCTTTCACCGAGAAATCAAAGCTTACTCGCCACCAGAGGAGACACACAAAACAGAAACCTTTTGAATGTAACATTTGTGAAAAGTCTTTCTCCTGCAAGGCATATCTTACTCTGCACCAGAGAACACACACAGGAGAGAAACCTTATGAATGTAAGATGTGTGGAAATTCTTTCATCAAGAAATCAAATCTTAATGTCCACCAGAGAACACACACCAGAGAGAAACATTATGAATGTAACTTGTGTAGAAAGTCTTTCACCCATAAAAGAAACCTTACTGTGAACCAGAAAACACACACATTAGAGAGACCTTATGAATGTAACATGTGTGGAAAGTCCTTCTCTTGGAAGTCAAGCATCAATGTCCATCGGATAATACACACAGGAAAGAAACCTTATGAATGTCATATTTGGGAAAGATTTTCAGCCAGAAGCTACAACTTTCTATCCACCAGAGAGCACACACAGGAGAGAAATTTATGATTGTAACCTATGTGGAAAGTCTTTCATCCAGAACATACACCTTTCTGTCCATCAGAAAAAAAACCCACCTGAGAGAAATGTTATGTATGTAGCAGGCATGGAAATTCTTTCACCTGGAAGGCACACCTTAACATCCATCAAAGAACACACGGAGAGAAACCTTATGAATGCAACCAGTGTGGAAAGACCTGGAGGTCACAGCTTAACACACATAAGTTGCTTCACATAAATGAAATAACTTAGGATTGTACCAAATGGGGAAAGTCTTTGATCTGTAAGAAAATTGAAATTGCAATACAGAACCAATACAGCATAGAGACCTTATGATATAGCAGATGTGGAGTCCTCGAACTACAAGACACAGCTCAGGGTTCATCATAGAACACATAAAACACACAGACACACACACACCCTCACACACAAAGAGGAGAAAAATCGTATGTAGAAAAAATGGAAAGGTTTTCTAGAAAAAGTCATAACAGTAGTAAAGTCTTTCTTGGAGGGGTAACAATGCTCAATAGAAAATGTATTCATCACCTAACTCATATAATGGTATAACCAATCTATACTGTATCTTTACAATAAAATATATATTTAAAAAATATGATGGATTAATAAAGACTAGAATCTCTGCATTTTGTCTTGGGGGAGAACCCCAAAGTGTCTTCAGTGCTTGCACTTTTCTTTAATTAATCACTGGTGATGAAAAACTTGTGATTGATTCACTCTTAGCACATTTAGTTGTTCTGCTGAGTGAGCTATAATAAAACACCAGTTATCTATAATAAAACACCCATGTTATCTCATAGAGGGCCAAAGTAGATATGACATTAGGGGAAATAATCAAGCACACAAAGATATTGATCAATCTCTCACAAAAATTGAAGTTAATAAAGAAATAAAACCATCTGCCACTTGAGCTACAGCATCTCTTCTAGACCCTGAGAGGAAGGAAGGAAGGAGTAGGGAAGTGAGAGAAGGAAAGAGGAAGGGAAGGAATGAGGAAGAAGGAAGAAATAAACTATTCAAAAGTAGAATGTTTAATTATTGGTGAATGTGAGAATTATTGTTTCAGAGGTGGAGCTCAAGAAATATAGCTTTGACAAAAAGAAAATTTTTGAATGTTTACAAAATGATAAAGAGGATGTAACATTTTATAAATTGATTTACTAATTCAGTAATATTAAGTAAGGAGGTCAGGTGTGGCTGGTGCACTATTGGCCACATGGTAGATGGTGGGGTCTGGCATCTTGTTTTCATGCAGGGGGAAGGAAATGACCCATCCATCACTTGCCACCCAACTGATGGGTGTGGCTGGATCCCTGCAAGCAGGCATGGGCATTTGGCTGATATGTTACTCAAACTGATAGTCCAGTGCCTGGGACTGGGAATTTCCTGTAGACCTGCCTCCTGCTTAGGCCCTACTTAGGCTGGCCCAGCAGTGGCACCAGATGCCATGCCACATGTCTCTTTAATCATGTCCTGTTTGCCATCTCCTGGCTTGTCTCTGGTCATCTTAGTGTCCCAATTCAGCACTCTCTTGGTGCTGATTGGTTTCTTGGTGTTGTTTTTATTCTCCCCCCCCCCTTTCTGTCCTGTTTCCAAGCTGTCTAAGTGTATTTGTGGACTGCATGTCTTTGTTACAACAGGCTGCTTGCAGACTGCTAGCTGTGTAATAGACTCCAGTATTCCATCTAAAATAATGTGGCTTCCAACAAATATACTGTTTTCTTTTACAGAAACACAAAGTTTGATCTAACATTAGAATTTCTAGAGCCAAGATAGATGCCACTATATAGTTATGTAATTAAAGATATCCTGGAAACATTTAGAAAAAAATGTTTGTTACATCAGAAAGTGCTCAATTAATAAACCAAGTCCAAGACTCCAGATCCTATATAAGCCAATCATTCTAGATATGTCCAGAGCTGTTTGGTTATATGAAGAGCTCTACTTTCACACTTTCATGAAGGAATGTTTTTGTGCCAATATGAGGTGTTGAATTCAGGAACTGAGTTGAAGCCATCCAGAGCTGGCTTCAAAGGAGATTCTCTCATCTTGGCCTCCATAAAAGCTTTTTCTTTTTGCTTATGTGGTGCTGGGGAATTGAACCCAGGACCTCATGCATGCATGGCAAGTGCTCTAACACAGAGCTACCTTCCCAGGCATACCCTTCTGCTTATTTACAGAGGCCTAGTAAAAAAAATGAGATTGGGAGGCACCTGAGCTCTTGGCCTTCCTATTGGTACCCCCCCCCCCCCCCACACACACACACTCTATCCATTTGGAAATCGCTCATTCTCCCATGTTTACAAACTGTATGCTTTCTGAGAAGGGATGGTTCACAGACTGGAGTCCTACCTAGACCTGTTATATACCTCAAATTATGAACCAACATTCCACATTCATTAAAAGTACGCCTGATGATAACATATTTTATTAATGTTTTGTATTATTTTTGTTATTATCATTTGGCCAACACTTTGCTTGAATTCACAATTAAAGGGACTTAATGCTCACTGAATTGGTAAAGTACCCTTTCCTCTTTTAATTTCAGACCAGCAATTAAAAATGAGCTATTACACTCCCTCATGTGTGGAATCCTAACTACTCTGGAAGCTGAAATTAGATAGTTTTGTAGGCCATCCCATGCAAAAGCTCCATGAAAATGGTATCTTAGCCAATAAAAGCATGGCTCTGGGTATATGTGCCTATCTTTTTTGCTACTTGTGATATGTAATTATAAAATTAGTGTGTTGAAAGGCCCAGGCAGAGATGCAAGACCCTAATGTGAAAAATCAGTGATGCAAAAGGGCACCTGGCATAGAAGGTAAAGGAAGCCTCACAAATTTTTGCCCCTGAATTCAACCTGAGGACCAATAATAAGATACGTGTAACCAATACATTCTTCTAAATATTTAGTGGAAGAATTTGGGTGTGGTTTACCCAATGATAGGTAAACAGTCCTTTACCAAGTGATTGCAAAAGGACCTTTGCATATGGCTATATATATGATGTTATGAATTTTATATCCTGTTATGTGGACACCATGAGTCCTGTTTGGATCAAGTAATTAAGATCTCCTGATCTAACAGGGCACTGGTGCTTCACATCGGGATTCTTACTTGCTCAAGAGTATGAGGTTTAAAGATCACAATTGAAAGGCAAACTAGGTAGGAATTGCTGTAAAAGTGTTATGGCCAATTATCACCAAATTTCCCACAAGTTGTGCTGTGAATGAAGTTGATAGACTGTCAACACTTTTGTTCCTTTATTACCAAAGCTCAGGGACAGTACCCAGTCCCTGAGTAGAAAGAACTCCAAGGCCAGGGAAGATATTTTGTAAAATAGGTTTTAGGCCCTCATGCAGAAAAGTTACCATTCTTGTTTAAGCCTAAAGTCATCCATAGAGTATAGTCATTATCCTCAATTGAGGATGATATTGAAATGTCTTATAAGCCAGGGGAATGATAGATTGTATGAATATTTTGGTTTCTTTTGTCAAGTGAATCCACATACACAGACCTTTATGTTTCTGACTAGTTCATAAGTCCTTGTAGAGGTTCAAGATACTATGCAGGACAATGTGGTTCACGTCTGTAAAGTGCGGAATGAGACCTTCAAAGAGAGATCTCAACATATAAAATGTGGCCAAATATTTCAGTATACTTGAAACAGCATCATAAGAAAAGAAGTATCAAGTAGTGATGGTTTAAGGTCCCAGAATACCAATATATTTGAACGAGAAGACTGTGATCTTGTGCTGTGTGCACATAGATGTAGGAGAAAACCTCTTTTCAATCTGAGCTGTTCAGATGTGTTTAAGCATTTTTGTTGTTTTTCCCTTTCTGATTGCACTTTATTTCAAGGCCACTCCCAGGGGTGAATGACAGGATATCTAATTTCAGCTCATTCTAAAAGCTGTCTTCAGAAGAGAAGTGGTGAACCATGACTTAGGTACATATTCACCCTAGACACAATCACGAAGAGTGGGTTAAGTTACATAAGTTTTCAGAATGTCAAGGTTCCTACCACATGGTTCATCCTGTAGCCCTTTTCAAAATTAGGCTTTAGAAGAGTTCTGCTTTTGTATGAAGATTTCAGCTCTAAATTAGATTATTTTCAATAGCCATTCAGTGACTGTTACTGGATAAAATAAACTCATTTATTTTAGAGAAAATTCTGATATCATCAGCAGGGGCAGTTAATATGATTCAAAGTCAGGACCCTGAAGAGTCTGCTTTCCAGAGTTCTAAGTATTTAACCAAGAACCTCCAATTCCCAATCAATCTTGATCCCAATGAGAGAACAAGATGTTAGGTGAAACCTTGTTTCTTCCTCAGGTTAACCTGGAATGATACACCATAGAGTGACTGTAAGGGAAAGAAGCTGGGATACTGAGCACAGTGGGAACTGAACAAAGCTATCATAGGATTTTCACTAGACCCTCAGGGACCACCCAAGGCCCTCTCCCATTAAGTTGAGTATTTATATCTATAAGTTTTTCCAGCTCTAGGTCATTTTTCCTCTCATAATTAGCTTAACATTAAGTGTACATTTTTTCTGTTCCCTCAATGAATTGAGAAGTTCTTTGAAAATTGTCTTTCATTTTTCTGGATCACTTAAACCCTTGTATGAAGTCCCTGTTGTAGAGGTCTCAGTACTTTGAGCAGATGACTACCTGGAGCATCCACAGCCAACCATCTTTTGCCTCACTTGTATATGGAGTCTGAACAAAACCAGCCAAAACTTTATATGTATATTTTAACTTAAATATTTGTTACCAAAAGTTTGATGTGGAGACTTCATCTGGTGTAGTGAAAGTTGGTTGGGCTCATGGTCTATGCCAGAACTCAAAATGGAAGGTACACAATAGAAAAGTTTGGTAAGAAGCCAGCTGAGGAGAGGAGGGCAGTGCCAAAATCTTTATGCAACAGCAAACCATGCAAGCCCCATGGGACAGGAGTGAGCTGCCCAGAGCAGGGTATGTGCTCCCCATCAGTCCACCACCAACACAGCATGGCCCCTGCACCATGGGCCAAGGTGTGCAGGTGTTTCCTGCAGGGTGACTGTTGACACAGAGACCTGTAAGAGAAGTCAGTGGCCTAATGTAATAGTCTTGTCCTAGGTAGATGATACAATTGCTTGTGGATAAGAAGAATTTGTAATAAAACAATTGTTAGATGACCTAGTAAAAATTCTTGAGCATGTGTGTGTATGTGTATGTCCTAAGAAGAAAACAATTTGAAAAGTAGTTCAGAGAGAACTCAAATGACAAGTGTGGGACTTGAGTGTACAACAAGATATATCCATGAGAATCACAAAAAATAAGTGAAAAGGAAGGGTTTCCTTCACTAATTTTTACCTAACCTTACAAATTCCATTATGTTCAAAATAATAAGGGCAGAAATGTATCTTTTGATTCTTACTGTTGTACAACAGCTAGTTTATAAGTGACAGCAGAGGCATAAGGTCTGTTCTGTGTGTGGCCCCTGCACTCACTGGAAAGGAAGACAATACTGTTGAAAGTGATCTGAAGTGATTGGAAATAATATCTTTTAGATTGCAAAGGAAGCATTGACTAATTTATATGTGCAGACTTTTTGTTTTGCAGGTCTTTGGGCTTGATCTCAGGGCTCAGGTGCTGTCCCTGAGTTGCTTTTGCTTAAGGGTAGCACTCTACCACTTGAGCCACAGCACCACTTCTGGCTTTTTCTGTGTATGTGGACCTAAGGAATAGAACCCAGCTCCTCATTCATGGGATGCAAGCACTGTACCACTTAGCCAACTTCCCTGTCCTATAAGCAGACTTTTTTTATGTTAAAAGAAGAAACAATAGGTTGGTATGTAGCATCCACCTTCCATGTGCAAGTCCCAAGGTTCAACCCCCAATGTGAAAGAAAGTTGAAAATGGAATGACATGAAGTATTCAGTTACAAATAGAAAGAAAAAGAGGAACAAAGGCCATGAGTAAGTAATGAGGTTTTTATTTGTTTGGGATTGTTTCTTTTTCCTTTTAATTGTTGGCTGTGGGGTTTGAACTCAGGGAGGGCCTGGCATATTCCCTAAGCTTTTCACTAAAGGCTAGCATGCTACCACTTCCAGCCAGAATGTCACTTTTAGTTTTCTGCCATTTAATTGGTGATAAGTCACAATGCATTTTCTGCTGAAGTGTTGCTGAGGAATGGAACTCAGTGCCTCATGTATGCAAGGCAAGCAATGTACCACTGAGCCACCTTGCAGCCCCTGTACTAGCATTTTCATAGGAGTTTATTAGGCCTTACCTATTTGTTTGTTTCACAGATTCAACAAACCATAGAACCAAAATACTTGAAAAATATGCCACCTATAGTAAACATGCAGTCTTTGAAAAAACTGGCATTATCCTAATAACAATGCAGTATAACAACTATTTAGTAGGATTTAAATTGTAGTAGGTATCAGAAGTGATTTAGAGTGTATAGAAGATTGCCTGGAGATTATATAACAGGTGATTTGCACTGTATCGTAGGCTGTGTGCAGGTTACATGAAAGCAAACTGAGAAAGAAGTATCAGATGAGACAAACAAAAAAATAGCAAAGTAATTACTAAAATGAAACCATGTTTATATTGTAATGTAAAAATAGTAAATATATCAGGTTCTGTTTGATTTGAACAGAAGAAAATACACTCATAAATCTCAATAAGCTATTCAAGGAGATATACATTAATTATCAAGAAATCAAAATGAATCAATATAAGGATACCCTAAGCAAAAATCAATAATGAAAAATACAAATACTGATAATATGAGAGGAAATAAACATCAGCACAAACTGTGTTACCACAGATACAGAGCATTGGTAATAACAGGTATATCATAAATCTGTATAATAAAAATTTTATGCTGAAAAGTAAAGTCTACAAAGACATGGTTAAAAGGCCAAAGAATGATGATTTCTTTAATCTATCATTATGATTGGAGAACTGGTACTCCACTTTTATTTTGTCGGCCGTGGGGCTTGAACTTGGGGCTTGGGTACTATCCCTCAGCTCTTGAGATCAAGGCGAGTGATCTACCCCCTAAGACACAGCGACACCTCCGGTTTTCTAGTGCTTTATTGGAAACAAGTGTCTCATGGACTTCCTGCCCATGCTGGCTTTGAAGTGTGATCCTCATATCTCAGCCTCCTGAGTAGCTAGGATTACAGGTGGTAGCCATTGGTGCCCGGCCTCTAATACTCCTCTTAATGACTAAACAAACAGACAAGATGTGGAAGGCATTATCTTTACCTAAATGCTCTTTATAAAGCACAATGGTGTTATATTTACCAAGACAGACACACTGAGAATAGATCTGAAGACAAATTGTCCAGAAATCAGTATGAGAAAGGAATCTGTTATAAACACAATAAAATTCAATAATATATTTCTCATAAGCTAGCAGTAAAACAGATGGAAACTAGAATAGATCTGTATCAAATGTATGCTATTACTATAATGTATAGAATATTAAAGGGAGCAACTGTCTTAGGTCAGTTGTAAAATCATAAAAAGTGCTTTGAATTATGTATGGTGTATTCACTTGAATATCTTCTGGAGGGTGTGGTAGAGCCATAGAATTTGAGGGAAATAGGGTGATGAGAATATAGTATACAAGTCAGGAGTAGAGACAGGAGGGAGGGATTGGGAGAGAGTGAAGGAATGGAAGATACTGTATGAAAAGAATTTATTAATTTCTGTATGCATCATCTCCATAATAATATTATATTACATTAATAATAAAACAATACCTCCAGCATAAACGATTTGCTTGGTGATGAAAATCTACCACAGTTAGAAGAACAGTTGCAATTTTTAGAAATGTAACACAGCACTCAATTTGCAAGATAAACTATTTCAGTTTAGGTTGAATATTAACTCTACATAAACCAGTAACAATAATCCTTTCATTGTGGTATCCAATTAAGTGTTAATGTTAAATGTTGAGGTAATAAAAACACAAGACAAGCACTTCTGGCTCAAGACTGTCATTTTACCCTAACTATTAAGGAGGAAACTGAGGTCTGGAAGTCAGCCTAGATAGACAACTCAAATTAAGCAGCTAATGAACAGGTTAGAGGTAAGGCTCAAGTGATAGTGCCAACAGTGAGTGAGGAAGCTGACTGTCTGAGACCTGCAGTTCAAGCTCCAATAGTAGCTCTAGAAAGCCATGGTGGAGTCTGAGGTATGTGTATTACAGGTGTTTCTAAATTAGAAAACTAATTGTTGTGAAAACTGGCAAGTCTTCATCTCAGACATAAAGAGAAAAGAAAATGAGTGGAGGAGGGAGAGAAGGGAAGCCAAAGGTCAGGAAAAAGATGGAAGAAGAGGAGACAAGAGAGTAGTGGAGAGAAAGGAAAAAGAGGGAAAGGGAAAGGAGGAGGAGAAGACAGGAGAGGAAGAAAGCCTTATGGCATTAGATTTGACAGTAAATCTTAAAAAATAAGACACCAAAAGTGACTCATGCAACAAAGAGACAAACAAACAAATGCCAGGCTCTGGTGGCTCACACCTGTAATCCTAACTACTCAGGAGAGCCAGATCTGAGGATCATGGTTCAGAGCCAGCCTGGGCAGGAAAACCTGTGAAATCTTATCTCCAATGAAACACCAGAAAGCCAGAAGTGGTGCAGTGGCCCATGTGGTAGAGTGCTAGGCTTGAACTGATGGGCTGAGGCACAAGCTCAGACCCAGATTTCAAGCCCCATGACTGACAATAAATAAATTAATGAATGAGGGTTGGGATGGTGGCCCTGGGTTCCATTACTCAGCACCACATAAGTAGAAAATGTCGGAAGTGGGTGCTGTGGCTTAAGTGGTAGAGTGCTAGCCTTGAGCTGAATAGCTGAGGGATAGCACCCAGGCCCAGAGTTCAGGACCCAGAACTGACCAAAAAAGAAAACAAAAGAAAGCCAAGAAAATAAATCATAAGTAAAAATTAAAAAATAAATACAAAACCAAAAAAAAAACAAAAAAGATTAAGTGCACATAATCAAAATCTTGTATAATGAAAAGAACTATCAATGAAGAAGCAAAAGCATGGTAGGAGAAAATATTTGCATATGTCTTTAAATAGATTCCTAACAAATCTGAATTAGAAAATATAAAGAAAATCCTACAAGTAACCCCACACAACAAAATCTAATTTTAAAATAGGAAAAAGATTGAAGAGACGTTTCTAAAATGGACATACACAAATAGCTGATTAAAATATAAAAGTAGTATCAATGGTCATGAGAATAATCCAAATCAAAATTACAATAAAATAACTATTTTACACATGTTAGTATGGCCGTAGTTATTAACCAAACACTAAAAATCGTTCCAAACTCCAACAAAGCTAGGAAAGTTGTGACAACAATGTGAACCTTGATGCATTTCTCTCAGGTATGTAAAAGTATCAAAGATGGCACAAAGAGTCCTAAAAAGAACTAAATATACAATTACATAGAAATATGGTCCAGCACTTCTACACTTGTACGTACCTTAGAGAAAAACAGAGATTTCTATAAATACCATCAAAAATACAGCCTAAGTTTCAAAAAAGAAAAATACTACAAGGCAGTCCAAGAGTATTTACAGAGACAATTGAAGTACTTATAACACACTCGGGCCTGTACAGCAATCAAAGTTATGTTTGAACACACTATTTCAGCAAATCCAGTAAAACTTCATTAGGATAGTCTAATGTTGTGTATGAGAATGTGATGTCTGACCAGTTTCTAGCCAACCTTTACTTCCATGAGAAGTTACCTCCTAGGTGTCATTGAATCACATAACAAGTGGAACGACTTTGTCCTGACATTCAAAAATGAGAAACAAACTAAAGCAAACCTGCACTTAACTTAGAAGGCAAGTTTTGATAATCTGCTAAATCTCCAAGCCATCTTTAGCTTTTTTAGAAACATGTTTCTGAAGCTGAATCTTTTTCTTCTGTTCTTCAATCTTGGACACCCTTAGGTTCATAAAATGGAATGTCAAACAGTGAGAAGTAAAAGAATCTCATCAGAGATCCTTCCATTCTTTCTTGCTGTTGACAATGAATAAAGATTCTGGAACCATGGCTAGGAGAGAAGACAAATGAGAGCGTCAGAAAAGAACCTGTGTGATTTTACCCTAGAAGTTCCTGGTCAGACCATGATAGGTGGGTTGGAAAAGCATAAGGCCTTCTTTTGGGAGAAGAAACATTCCTGAATCAAGTAGAATATTAAAGTATCCAGTAATGACAAATCCACAGAAGATTAAAGCCTTATGTGTTACTAAACACTATTAACAGAAAATACACCCCAAAATGTAGATCCATAAAATGGAAAAAAACCACAACTTATTTAGGTATGTGCTTTTGCTTATACTTGTTGGTTGATGAAACAGGAAATTTTATTATCCAGCGTTCAGTTTATTTTTCCCATTTACCCAGAATAGTAATTGTTAATATAAAATACATGAACTTTGCAGTGACATTTACAAAAAGCAAAAATTTATTCTGTTTACTTCAGTGAGGTTGTTTTTGATAGGAAACACAATATGAATCTTTTAAAAGCAGTGTTTGCACATTAGTACTGGGTTTTTCTACATCATAAGAATATTTTCTTTCTTTGAAAAATTAAAGTGGAGCTGGGAAGGTGGCTCAGTGGTAAAGCGCTAGTCTTGCATGCCTGAGGCCCTGGGTTGGATACCTCAGCACCACATAAGCAAAAAGAAAAAGCCGGAAGTGGTACTGTGTCTTAAGTAGTAGAGGGCTAGCCTTGAGCTAAAGAACTGAGGGACAGCACCCAGGCCCAGAGTTCAGGCCCCACGACTAGACCCCAAAAAAGAAGAGAAAAATGTAAAGTGAATTTATTATAGCCTAAGTGTTGATATTCACAATACTTAAGATGAGGAGTGTTACAAATTTCAAAGTGGGATATTTTCTGTGTGTTTTGGGATTTGGACTGTCCTCATCCACATTAGTGACTGAACAATCTGCCTTAAAACTGGCAAGTTTTCTATTTCATCTTATTTCTATTTCATCTTATAGAATATAATCTGAATTTAAAACAGGACATTGTAACTAGGCTCTCATGTCTAATGGCTGTAATCTTAGCTTCTCAGAAGGCTGAGATCTGAGGAAAGTTAATATTATCCCCACCTTTGCTCTTCAGCTCCACCCAGACCTGAGCTCTTCCCAGACCTAGAGTTCCCTCCATACTGCTGACCACTCCCTCCTTCTACCCACACCTACCTGAGCATGTACCTGCCTAACTTCCTGCCCCCAGCTCCTGTTGCTACCTGAAGACAGACACATGCATGTGCTCCCTCTCCTAGGAAATATGGTCCTTCTACTAAACCTTATAATAATCTTTCTCCTGTGCCTGCTTGTAGTACCCTGGGATGCACATGATGGATCTCTACATGGATCACAAAATGAAGCCATTGGTAAAACAATGTCTGAGAGACTAATCTCCAATAAAATAGCCAAAGTAGCTGGAAGGGGAGGTGTGGCTTAAGTGGTACAATATTATCATTGAACCAAATAATTTCATGGTCATTTTCCAGACCTTGAGTTCAAGTATCAGGACAAGGGCACACATATCAAGGTCATTGTATTGTATTCAAATTATATTTTAACAATTAAATTGGAATACATAGATAGGAAGTCTCTCTCTCTCTCTCTCTCCTTTTTTGTTGGTTGTGGGGCCTGAACTCTGAGCCTGGGAACTGTTCCTCAGCTCCAAACTCAAAGCTAGCACTCTACTACTTGAGCCACAGTGCACTGCCAGCTTTTCCTGCTTCTGTGGTTCTGAGGAATCAAACTCAGGGTCTGATTCATGCAAAGCAAGCACTCTACCACTGAACCACCTGCCCAGCCAGTCTCTCTCATTTTAAGTGATGTAAAATAGACTAATTATATTAATGGAGAAATTGTAATTTGTCAAGAAAGGACACAATAATTGGAGTATATCTGTGCCAGGTGCATTTTGAAAGTTTCAAACACCATAGGAAGTGCAGAGGGTGAAAAGAAGATCACTATGTTTATATAAGACATATTCAAGGAATGTTTTCCATTTATTGGCTTCAAATCACAAAAACCAAGTTTATAAAGCCACATGGGTGAGTACCAGAATCTCTAGGTTCAGTCTGTAGACTCTCCTTGTCTAGAGAGCCAGAGGATTCTCAGCCAGTTTCTTGCACCTGCAGGAACAAGTGCTAATGGCAGCACAATTCCATTAGGCCATAAAATATCATCAACCTCAGACTGGGGAAAGATGCGAAGGGCAGGCTTTGGCTGGCAACTCAGATTGCTTCAAGTTACAGCTCCCAAGTTCCTCTGAAGAAGAGACACTGGGCTTCTTCCTTTTGGCTCTGACTATGGAATGCAAAGCTGTACTTCAGAGCACTTCCAGCAGCAAGGCAAAAGGAAAGAAACTTGAATTTACAAACTAAAAACACCAACAGTGGCCAAGTAGGTTCAAGAGCCTTACCCCGGCCCCCCTCCACTCTTTCAAAGGATCTGTACCTCAATAGAAACCACAATTCCCATAACATGATGCATTCAACTAGAGGAAGTAGGCTTGTTACAGGGTTTGGACTGGCACCAGACACTTTGTCCTAAGTGTGCATGGATGCATGGGGACCTTTCTCTCCCAACTGCGGGAACTAAGGTGAGTTTCTTCTTGAAAAAATCAGTTTACCTCCTGAATCATTGTGAGATCAACCAAAACAAAGAAATGTATTAGGATCATTAGATAATTTGGCTTTTTAATTCTTAGTTTTATTAATGTAATTGAGGTTATGAGACTCCATGCTTATTGATTTTGTTTTTGTTCAAAAGTATTTTCCTCTGAATATAAATTAGGTCACTGTTTTGCCTTAAAAATTTGAATATCTCCCCTCTCACAATAAAAAGGTATTTGCACATGGGTGCCAGTAGCTCATGCCTGTAATCCTATGTACTAAGGATGCTGAGATCTGAGGATGCTGGTCCAAAGCCAACTCGAGCAAGAACATTCATGAGCTTTCTCTCCAATTAACCACAAAAATACTAAAGTGGCCTTGTGGTTCAGGTGGTGTAGAGCTCACCATCAGCAGAACAGCTCACGGATACTGCTCAGGCCCAGAGTTCAAGCCACAAGATCAGGTATTTACATACACTTAGCTGATTGATTCTGGGATCATTTCCCCCTTCTCTAATATATATATATATATATATATATATATATATATATATATTATATATATATATATATGTATATATATGATATATATATATTTATAATATATATATAAATGAATAAAATAGCAGAATTTTAAGGTAGACATACTTTATAATCTTAGAATTAAATAGATTGGTCAAACTCTACCCATTATTTTTCCAGAAACTCCCAAATTCCCTCTATGCAATTTTAAGGAGTTTTTGGTTATTTGCATATGAAATTTGCCTTTCCTTTAATATTTTTTCCCTCCTTTTGTTGTTGGTCCTATGGCTTGAACTCAGAGCATGGGCACTGTCTGTGAGCATTTGCTGTGCTCTACTTGCCTTTCTTTTCTTAATTGCTTGAGGAAACTAGTGAAAAGTTTCCTCCCAGGGGTTTCTTAGAAAATGGTACTCCTCCTCCAAGACTCTTCCAAAAATGGTGATCAGGGTGAATGTGGGTGGAGATAGAGTCCAGGGTAGGTCTATGTTCATGTGAAGCTTGATAACTTGATCCAAACCAGTCTGTTTTTGGTTTTCTGTTTTGCATATCCTGTTGTTTTGATTTTCTAACTGTTCTCTGATCCTAGAAGTTTCTGCCAGCTGCGGGTCCTCAAACTTGTTTTCCCAACTGTATCCATTACACTGTGGAATAAACCTTTTGCCTCCCTCCCTCATATCAGACATCCCAAGCTTTTCTCTTAAGGATTTGTTGTGATTGTTGATGATCCTTTCCCCACATCATGATTGGGAAGGATTGTGTAGGAAATATTCATGCCTGATATTCACTCCTCCAGTGCATGGGTTCTCCATGCCTCTTTTAGTGGACCTGAGCTATTCCTCATGAAAATGGAGATCATGAGGCACATTTGGCTATATAGACGTCAACTTTGGAGCAACTATAAAATATGAAGGAAAAACAATTCTTTCTTTTTGTAAAAGTTAAAAGTTAGTTTCTGAGAGGCAAGGAGATAAGGATCAGGTATAAATGGGTGCTTCCTAGACTAGCTGTGTCACATAGTTTTCATTGTTCAAGGTTACATTTTTCAAACATTCATTTCTAAGTATTTTGTTCATTGTACTAGTATAAATAGAATTTACTTCCTACATTATTTTTGAATTGTTCAATGCTCACAGAGTAAGTCTCATTATTTGTTATACAAATATTATATCCTCTTCCTTCATTCATCTCAATGATTGACTGTTCCAGATGCTTAGGTAGAAGGTACAAGTATAGTATGGTATTCAGGGATAGATTATGGTTCTGAAGTCCTCTGGAGGAAAAGGTGAATGAATGGAAAACATGGAGCTCATGCATAACACTTCTATAATTCCTTTGGCAAGAGATATGGTGCACCCCTCATGGGTTCCACTAGGCCTGGAGAATCCTGTGGTTGTGATGATCCACCCCCATGTAGGGCATGTGGATTATGGAGAGCCTGTGGATTTCACATCCACAGTTGTACTGGTGGAAGTCTCCCAGTATGCACTGCATAACTGGGCTCAAGGAGTGACGTGATCAGTGGTAACTTGCTGGCCCCCATGTTTGTCAGCCTGTTTTGACAAGCTCACCCTGACATCTGCAACTGGCTGCTGCTGAGGCCTTTGGACTAATGCCTCTCTCTAACCCATACCTCTGTATCGGAGACGTGTCCTGTTTCATGGTTTTGTATCAGTTACTGTGCAATGTGGTGTTATGTATTCATACATGCTGATAGTAGAGCTAGGTGTGGTTTTCAAGGGTGGGGTAGTTTTTGATGCCTCTAGCAGGAACAATTGTGTTCTCACTAACTGCATAAATACTCTGAGATTACTATGCAATCACCTTAACTTATGTTGCTTGTTCAGTTGATATAACCATTATGGTATAATAAGTTTGGGTCTCTGTTTGCTATTGAGGATTATAGGCTTTTAGCCATTGCTGCAGATTTTTTGGAATATTGGTTGCCAGCATTTTTGCTACCCTAAATGTTCTTGCTAGTGCTACTGCTTCTGCTGTGAACCTTATACAAACCATATATACAACACAACATGTTAATAGTTTGGCTTGATATGTTTCTGGTGCCCTGGGATGCAGGTGGGCTTGGATAAGATTGTGATATGTTTTATGATTTGGAAACAGCAATGATGTATATTGATAATCAAGTAGATGTGCTAAAGACTCAGTTAAAAATGATGTGACATGCTAATGGTTAGTACGTCTGTGTTATCCCTCAATATGATATGGGTCAATATCCAGTGACATATTTGAGGAATCTGGACCTTTGATAATTTTTTGGGGGGGAGGATCTGGTCATAGGGTCTGAACTCTGGGCCTGGGCGCTCAAGGCTAGCGGGCTACCACTTGAGCGACAGTGCCATTCTTGCTTTTTTCTTTTTGCTTATGTGGTGCTGAGGAATCGAACTCAGGACCTCATGCATGCAAGGCAAGGGTTCTACCACTGAGCCACACTGAGCCACCTTCCCAGCCCTCCTTTGATAAATTAAGGTTAGACATTAGGCAGCTACAGGGTCAGAAATCTGATATTTGTCACTCCACCCTATAGGTAGCACACCCTGCAGACTTAGCTGCATCAGTTCTCCATTATCTGCAGGGATTCAGCCTAGGAAATAGCACTCCTTTTTCCATTTCTTAGGCATTTTCCTGTTTCTTGTTTTCGTATTCCTTTTTCTTCCATTCTTATTGAGATGTATGATCTGCTGCATTTTCTAGGCTCAAGCTGATAGACACTTGCTCAATTTACAAAATAAAAAGGAGGACTTGTTGCAGACTCAGAGGTGCAAGGACTGTCAAGGTGTGAGCAAAAGTTCCACAACCATGGACTGCAACCTTCAGGGCTGTAAGTACTTGCCATTTTCATAGGAGGGAGTGTTCCTTTTAGCTTCTGGGCCTGGGGCCTTACCTGTAGGAGTTTGGTGGACAAAGGTTGAACTAGAATGAGGAAGGATGCATATGATCTGCAGTTGTTGCCACATTGAGTCCTAGAACAATGTGATGCAAGAACTGGACAGATATAGAAAGTGTCTATAGCTAAGGATATTGCAGAAATAAAGAGAGATTCATCATTGGCCTGGTCTCTGTCTCTTCCATTATCATCCCCTTGTTCTTCTGGAGCACTGCTGGTGTTGTGGCTGGCCCAAGCAGTGGTAGTATGCTTACCTAGCATGCATGAAGCCCTGGTTCAAGTCCTCACTACCTCATACACAGGAACGCAAAATGTGGAATTGTGGCTCAAGTAGTAGGATGCTAGTCTTGAGCAAAAGAAGTTCAGTGACAGTGTCCATGCACTGAGTTCAAGCCCCAGAGTTGGGAAATAAAACACAAGAAATCCAAGTTGGGTGCTGGTTCCTCATGTCTGTAATCCTTGCTGTTCAATAGGCTGAAACCTGAGGATCCCAGTTCAAAGTCCGCCTGGCCACCAACATGTGTGAGACACTTATCTCCAGTGACCACTAGAAATCCAGAAGTGTGTTGTGGCTCACATGGTAGAGTACTTGAGCTCAGAGATCGTTCCCAGGTTCAGAGTACAAGTGCCATAAACGACCAAAAAAAAAAGTATAAAAATATAAGTAAATGCATCAGAAATACAGGCTTGAACAATGAAAACAACACTTCACATGTAGTCTTGGAAGTACTCCAATTCTTTCTGATCCTTTTCTCCTTGCCTCTCAGGAATTTACATTTGTTGAATGAAATTAAATTTTCTTTATATTATTAGAGGTGCTTTTAAGTTGAAGTCTATAAATCCAAATATGCCCTTTGATTTCCATTTTCCTGAGGAATAATTCAGGTCCAAAAAGGAGATATAGAAAACCTATACACTGGAGACCTAAAACCAGGCATGAAACTTTCCAATCCAAACCATCTCAATTATATTGTATGTAAAGGATCACCAAAAATCACAATAAATATTTAAGAGACAAGTATCGGATCTCTGAATATGAGAGAGGGAGACTGTTGCAGACCCTGGGGTGCCTGCCAGGAGCAGGCAAACTGTGAACAAAGGCTTCAGGGCCATTGACTCCCACCCTCAGGGTTGCAAGTCCTTGCCCTTTCTTGGTTTGAGGAAGTGTGTGTTCTAGCTGTTTGGCCTGGGGCTTTAAGTGAAGGGAGGCTTTGGTGGAAAAGATTGATTGAAGTAGAATGAGGAAAGGTGTGTGCTGTTTGCACTTTTTGGCACAGTGGGCGTAGACCAATATTACACAAGCATTTGAGAAGTATAGCAGAATTGTGCCATCAGCCATCTCTCTGTCTCCTTAATTATTATCCCGTTGGCCCACAGAAGTCTTGTGCTCTGTACGACTGTGGCAGAAGGCAAAGATTTATTCCACAGCTTAATGGATAAGGTCTGAGAAGACAAGTCAGAGGTCCCCTAGATATGTAGCCTAAAGCTACTGAGAGGAACTGTTAGGATCAGAGAAGAGGTAAGGATTCTAAAGAGATTTTCACATGCAAAATGAGAAGACAAAAGCAGACTGGTTTGTAAATGATTAAGATTCACATCAACATAGCCTAGCCTAAACTTCACTCTTCTACTCACCTGCATTCATTCTGACCCCCAAACCACTCTCTTTGTAGGAAAATCAGGGAAATGTGCCATGCTCTTAAGAATCCCTGTGAGGAAACTTTTCACTAGTTACCTGAAGAAATTATTAAAGGAAATCCAAGTAGAGCACAGCAAATGCTCACAGACAGTGACCAAGCTCTGAGTTGAAGCCTCAGGATGAACAGACAAAGAAAAAACATAAAACCCTTAAATGAAAAGCAAAATTCAGAAACAGCCAAAAACTCATTTTCATTTAATAGATAGATTGGGGATTTTCTGGAAAAAGTAATTGTTTGATTTTGCAAAATTTAAATCAACACAAGGATTATGATGCATATCCACATAACCATCTTCTTATTCTATGCCAGTGTGTAAAATTACACTAATGGAAAATGACCCGTTATAAGCTCAGTGTCTATGAGTATGTTTGTAAGATGAGAGGGGAGGTATTAAACAATGTAAAGCAAAACTGAGATATAATTTACACTCAGCAGAACACAGGAATAGAACAAAAAGAAAGGTATGAGAAACACAGTCTCATAACTTCAATTTCATTATTAGAACTAAGTACCAAAAAGTCAATGCATCCAATTCTCCCCATATATATCCATTTTCTGGTTGGTCTTACAATATTTTACAAAGGAAGCAGTGGTTTTGAAGAAGAAACTCACCTTAGCTCCCACAGCAGGGAGAGAAAAGTCCCAATGCATCCAAGCACTCTTCTGACCAGAGGTGAAGCAAGGTGGCACCGAGCATTATGGGAATTGTAGTCTCCTTGGAGGGCTTTTGGTTTGAAAGTCCTGAGTTGTTTTTGTTTTTGGAGGGCGGAAGTGGCTCAGAGATCCTTTTGGGCATGCGTCTCCCCGCCCACCTTGGGCATATTAAGTAGGCCCCTGCTGGATTTTTTCCCTTTGCCTTGCTGCTGGAAGTGCCCTGAAGTAAAGTTCGGCCTGCCATAGGTGGGAGCCAGGAGGCAAGCGCCCAGCTCTGCGCAATGGAGCTTGGGAGCTGTAACTTGAAGGAATCTCAAGCTTTGGAACTGATGTTAGGTAGGAACTGTGGGATTGCTGCTGGAGTCTATCCTCCACGGGTTTCTTTTTCTGGTTCTGTTTTTTTTGGTCATTGGTGGGGCTTGAACTCTGGGTCTGCAAGCAATGTTCCTCACAGATTCATTTCTGAATACGTCATTTTTCTTGTATCCCAGCCATGCTTCCAGAATCTTCTGCTCATTGTCAGCAGCAAGACAGAATGAATGGATCTCTGGTGAGTTGTTTTTTTTATTTCTCATTTGGTTTTATTCCATTATATGAACCTAAAGATGTTCAAGAATTTAAAACAATTCCAACCACACAGATTCAGCCTCAGGAACATATTCATATGGCTTATAGATTAGCAGATTAAGATTGCTTGTAGGTTTAGCAGATTAAATGGTTATATTCTTTCTAAGTTGAATGCAGATTGGCTTCAGAATGTCTAGGTTTCATCTTCTCATAAAATGTCATCAAATCTGTTATTTGATGTAATGACTCTAAGCAGGTTTCTTCTCATGGAAGGTGAAGGATAGCTTGCAAACAGATCACATCCTCATGAGCAACATTAAACTATTTCAATGAAATTTTCTTGGAATTGCTGAAATAGTGTTATGGACAGACACAAATTCATGTGTTGTTATGGAATGATTAACCTATATGTACTTAAATTACTCTCCATATATAGTACTTGGTCGACTTCATGTTCTTCGTCTTACTTGAAACTTAGGATATATTTGTTGCTAAACTTTATGGTCTTTCTACAAATTCCTGTTTGTTTTCTAAAGAATCCTCACAAAATTTCTTTTCTCTATTTTCTCTCTCTATTTTTGATTTTCTACTCACTAGTGTTGGTTATTTTTCTCTTTCTCTCTCTTTGTATCTATCTTTCTATCATTTTTTTCTTACTTTTCTCATTCCCTCTTTCCTCCATATGTGTCTCAGTTGTTTCTTTTCTTCAAATGATCTATCTGGGAACTATTTTTTCTTAGTGATCAGTTTTACTTTGCTGACATGGCTCTTAGGTTTGACATTTTTCTTACCCATTGTATAGGAAAATTGTTCCCTAGAGAGTTCTACAGGATTCCAGAAACAAAATTAGAAAATCACAAACACATAAACAGATAGACTTAGGGAAAACCAGGGTTCGGAAGGCTCTCTGGCACTTGGTCCCTTGGTGCCAGCAAGCAAGCATAGTTCCTTGAGTGCACACAGGGAAGATTATCATTGATAACATGCAAAAATGAAGTATCTATATTAGTAGTACATTCAGAGCCACAACAGGTTGTGAGGAAAACATGTTTCCTAATCTCCTGAGACAGAAGACTGGCTCCCAGATAAAATGCAGACATGAAGTTCACCTTACCTAGCCTTGAAGGTGAACAGCAGCTCAGTTTCAGATGCTATCTTTCTATCTTTCCAACAGTAAGGAAAAGGCCTGCCCTCCAGTCTCTTAACCCTCTCCAGAATTCTCTTTTAACCCTTCTGTGGCCAGCTCTCAGTGTTCTCATTGTGGTCAGGCTGGAATTCCAACCTCTCAAACCTTTTCCCCCTTCAGCTCAACTTCAGAGTTCCCCACAGAAAAGTATTTTCTTCGCCCAACTTATAAACTACAAGAAAATCAGTTTTCTCCTGATTCTGTTATCTTTGGTCTAACTTCATTTGATGTGGTATTTGTTTTGTCTTTCCTTCCCACTACTTTTGAATATTTTAGTTCACTGCCAGTATATGATAGGAACTGGTTTTGATAAAAAAAAAATACAGTGACAAGGTGTTCTTTATTAGAAATATCACTTGTTGCAAAATCTCACGGATTTCTCAGGAAATGATTTGGATCTCTGAGGAATTTTGCGATTAACTAACACAAGTGGAAATATATCCTTAGGGATCTACTGGAGAAATGACTCAGAAATATGTGACACATTGGAGCATTTGTTCATATTCATCATTTTTGTCATATTGAGTATTCCTTGAGCTTGTATACATTTTCCTCCACCTTCCATGAAGTCTATTAAAATGAAAATATTGTAAAAAATATTTTATTCCCCTCCCACATATATTTTGTATTTTAGAATGTAGGCAAAGTTTACAAAACTTCATGGTAGCAGTTCTTTTTTACATAGGATGGAAATATCAGGGTATCTGTGACCACTTTTCAATATTTAGTATTTAAACCAAACATGGTTAACCTAGGGTATTTTAATGTGTGAACTCAATGAAATCTTATATGGGCAAAATAAATCATTAGCTACTTTCTGGAGTACTGTTAGTATTTTTGAATATTCATGTGGACACTGCTTCTCATAGGTCTAGTAATATTCTATGTTCTGTATTCCATGTCATATCCTGAATGTGTTCTGCTTGCTTATGAGAGAACCTGTTAATAGAAAGTCAAAATAGGATTTAGGGTGAAGCAGTATATGTAAATGCAGAAAAAATATTTGTTTAATTCATTGTTACCCTTATATGTACTAAAATTTTATCAAAAAATGATAATACAATTTTTCAGACACCTCCTTAGACTTATTGTTGTCATGCCAGATTATTGTCTCCTTAGAGTTTTTATCTTGTCTCTATTGCTAGCAGCAGAAATGTGTTTGCATGCAATAGGGAAACTGTAATTTTTTATTGGTCTTGGGGCTTAAATTCTGGGCCTGGTTCTTGTCCCTCAGCTCTTCAGGTCAAGGTGAGTACTCTACCACTTGAGTGACAGTGCTACTTTCTGTTTTCTGGTGGTTTATTGGAGATAAGTGTCTCATGGACTTTCCTGCCTGGGCTGGCCTTGAACCTAGATCCTCAGACCTCAGCCTCCTCAATAGCTAGGAGGATAAGCCACCAGTGCCCTGCCAATCTGTGTGTTTTAATGACCAGGTTTATATATTGTCCAATATTTCTAATTTGCTATTTAATTTTCCCAGTGAATAGATAACACAGCAAGCTGCAAACATTTAATGTAAGACAAAAGCATACCTGCAGCATAATGAAATTCCTGATTGGAATTCTCATGACCCAGGTCTAATTTCTTGATGGAAATGTGCCATTACAGAAGCTGATGTCATTTGATGATGTGGCTGTGTATTTCACATGGAAGGAGTGGCAGGATCTGGATCCTGGTCAGCAGACCCTTTACAGAGATGTAATGCTGGAGACCTATAGCAACCTAATGTCCTTGGGTGAGCAAAGGTCACTTTTTCTTGGAAGATCAAGTGCTTTTATTTTAGTAGACATTTGACTGTTTATGTTATCTACGTATAAGATTCCAGTCCATTCCCAGCTAAAAAACTGCTAGTATAAAAGCCAGCCAAATTCAGGTCTGGGAGCTTGTTGTTGTTTGCCTTGCACTACTGCAGAAACCACAACTCCATTTTGGCTTTAGTTTTGGGGTATATTCTGGGTTTCCATGCCCATGTTGGTTTCAAGCCTGCCACTTCAGATCTCATCTCTTCAATGAAGGATTACAGTTGTAAGCCTTTGAACCATAACATTTTCTAAAAACAAACAAACAAACAAAAAAACTAAAAAAGATTCCAGTCCATGGGAAGTGTCATTTCTTTGTAAGGGAAACTTCAACTTCATTATATGTAACTCAAGAGCTAATTTTATTTTCAGTCTTTAAGATTTCTAATCAATTTTGGACAAAAGTTCTAAACTATGATCCAATAATAGGAGATTGACCTCTCAGACTTGGGATAATTATTATAGGTGGATCTACAGTCTAGATAAAATATACATTACTACTGACAGTATGATCTGGAAATCAGTAGGTGAAAGTGTGTATTTGTAAGCCAAACTTGACACAGAGTTTAGTGCATCAAGATTGGAATTCTAGATACTCTGGAGGCTGAAATCTGAAGATTTTGGTTTGAAGCCAGCAACTGTGGAAAAGTGACCATGAAACTCTTATCTCCAATTAACCATTCAAAAACTAGAATCGTAGGCAAGACTCAAACTAGTAGAATGCTAGCTTTAAGCAAAAGAGCTGAGTTCAAGCCACACAATGGACACAATAAACTCAAAGCTGGGGGAAACTCCACCATGGAGTTATTAAGAATAGAGAAACCATGGGCTGGGAAGATGTCTCAGGGGTAGACCAATTCCCTTGCATGCTTGAGGCCCTGTGTTCGATATCTCAGCACACATAAGCAGGGAAATAAAGCTAGAATTGGTGTTGTGGCTCAAGTGATAGAGTGCTAGACTTGTGCTTAAGAGCTGAGAGACAGCTCCCAGGCCCAGAGTTCACGCCCCACAACTCGACGGCCCCCCACAAAAACAATTGAGAAACCAGATTTAGGAGCAACCTTGCGAACAGGATGTCTGCGACCTTACATTAATGATGACCCAGCAAGAGCAATTGTTCTCCACTATTTCTTATTCACAGGGCACTGTGTTCCTAAACCTGAATTGATTGTGAAGCTGGAGCAAGGTGCAGAACCATGGATAAGAGAAACCTCAGACAAGAATTTTACAGGTTGGTTAAAGCATCTTGAATGGTGATGATGGATCCAGAGCCCAGTGGGTCTGTTTATATTGAGCTGTACAGAGCAATAGTATTCCTAGTGCCCCTGAGTCATGTGTGGCAGAGAACTAGGTGATCCTTTGTCTCAAGGAATTGTCAATCCAGAATTCACATGGAGACACACTGAATTTGGTGTGCCAGTGTAGGCAGTGTTAGCAATTCCCTTTTTCTGTAAAGAAGTCATTCATAAAGAGAAAAAGAGAATAAGAAATGTAGAAAGGAAGATCTCATTTTCTTTTAAACTAGTATTATGCAGGTAGGAGGAAAATAGGAGTATGCTAGGGCTGCTATCCTCTGATGGGGACAATTTCTTATCAGTGGTGCTGGGCATAGAGGGCGATTCAGAATGGAAGCCTTAAGAGTATGGAGATGAATAATTTCAGGAAATATTTCCTGGGAAAACATATAATAATCTGAAATACAGAAAAACATTATTTTGCATTGTAAAATGTCAGTACTACTTCCTTAATTACTACATTGCAGAGAAATGTATATATTCTGCAAAAAGCAATGCTTTGATAATTGAAAATCTAGTAACAAAATGTGAGGAAATATCGTTATCGTAAGGAATTTGTGGGTCTCATTTATGTTTTTGTCTATTTTTCTATTATTCATTTTAGATGTCCCAGAAATGGAGGATGTGATTAGCACCTGTCAGGAAAGTCACAGTAAATATCTCTCTGAAGTAGCAGTCATGAATACTAACCCAGGGGAGGAAAAAGTGAGACTGATAAAAAGTTTTCATTTGAGCTCCATACAGAAGTCAGAACTGATTAAGAATAATGGGAACTCCTTAGGGATGAGGATAGAAAAGGTCACTGGGTGTCAGAAAATGGGTGTTTTCAGTGAACCTGGTAAGATGAGTGCTGCCTATAGTCCTCATGTGTCTTCTGTAGTTGAAGAATATAAACAATGTGAAAAGTCACACACTGTTGTCCCTCAGAGAACACACACAAGAGAGAAACCTCATGAATGTAATGTGTGTCGAAAGTCTTTCACCAAGAAATCAAAGCTTACTGTCCACCAGAGAACACACACAAATGAGAAACCTTTTCAATGCAACATTTGTGGAAAATCTTTCACCTGCAAGGCATATCTTACTAGACACCAGAGAACACACACTGGAAAGAAAATTTATGAATGTAACTTATGTGGAAAGTCCTTCTCCTGGAAGTCAACTCTCACTGTCCATCAGATAACACACACAGGAAAGAAACCTTTTGAATGTAACGTGTGTGGGAAGTATTTCATCCAGAAATCAAAGCTTACTGTTCACCTGAGAACACACACAAAAGAGAAACCTTTTGAATGCAACATTTGTGGAAAGTCTTTCACCTGCAAGGCATATCTTACTAGCCACCAGAGAACACACAAAGGAGAGAAACCTTATGAATGTAACATGTGTGGAAAGTCTTTCGCCAGGATCGCATACCTTACTGTCCACCAGAGAACACATACTAGAGAGAAACCTTATGAATGTAACATGTGTGGAAAGTCTTTCACCAAGAAATCAAAGCTTACTGTCCACCACAGAACACACACAGGAGAGAGACCATATGAATGTAACCTGTGTGGAAAGTGTTTCACCCAGAAATCAAATCTTACTGTCCACCAGAGAACACACACAAAAGAGAAAGATTTTGAATGTAAGATTTGTGGAAAGTGTTTCACCCACAAGGAATATCTTTCTACCCACCAGAGAACACACACAGGAGAGAAAATTTATGAATGTAACTTGTGTGGAAAGTCCTTTACCTGGAAGTCAACCCTCACTGTCCATCAGATAACACACACAGGAAAGAAACCTTATGAATGTAATGTGTGTGGAAAGTCTTTCACCAAGAAATCAAAGCTTACTGTTCACCAGAGAACACACACAAAAGAGTATCCTTTTGAATGTAACATTTGTGTAAAGTCTTTCACCTGCAAGGCATATCTTACTAGCCACCAGAGAATACACACAGGAGAGAAACTTCATGAATGTAATGTGTGTGAAAAATCTTTCACCCAAAAGGGTAACCTTACTGCCCACCACAGAACACACACAGGAGAGAGACCTTATGAATGTAACCTGTGTGGAAAGTGTTTCATCCAGAAATCAAGGCTTACTTGCCACCAGAGAACACACACACAGGAGAGAAACCTTATGAATGTAACACGTATGGAAAGTCTTTCACCAAGAAGTCATACCTTACTTGCACCAGACAACACACACAAGAGAGAAACCTTATTAATGTAACATGTGTGGAAAGGCTTTCACCTGGAAGTAAAACTTCACTGTCCATCAGAAAACACACATGAAAGAAACCTTATGAATGTCATATGTGTGGAAAGATTTTCAGCTAGAAGCTACACCTTACTTTCTACCAGAGAGCACACACAGGAGAGAAATCTTATGAATGTAACCTATGTGGAAATTCTTTCACCCAGAACATACACCTTTCTGTCCATCAGAAAAAATCCCACTAGAGAGAAATGTTATGTATGTAGTAGGCATGGAAATTCTTTCATCTGGAAGGCAAACCTTAACATCCATCACAGAACACAAGGAGAGAAACCTTATGAATGCAACCAGTGTGGAAAGACCTGGAGGTCACAGCTTAACACACATAAGTTGATTCACACAAATGAAATAACTTAGGATTGTACCAAATGGGGAAAGTCTTTGATCTGTAAGAAAATTGAAATTGCAATACAGAACCAATACAGGATAGAGACCTTATGATATAGCAGAGGTGGAGTCCTCCAACTACAAGACACAGCTCAGAGTGCATCACAGAACACCCAAAACACACAGAAACACAGACACATACTCTTACACACAAAGAGGAGAGAAATCATATGTAGGAAAAAATGGAAAGGTTTTCAAGAAAAAGTCCTAACTCAGTTTCCATCAGAGAACAGACACAGATAAGAGAAAATACAAATATATCAAATGTGGAAAGTCCTTTACTAAGTATTCATAGATCCAAGTTCATATAACACCCAGCAGAGAAATCTCAAAAATATTACAAATGTGGAAAGTCTTTGACCTGAAAGTAATATCTCAGTGTTCATGAGAGAACTGACTCACATAGGAGAAAAGAAAGTAGTGCATAGAACATATGTGAAATGACTTTCAATCAGAACTGAGTCCTCAGCATATGTGAGATCATACACAGGAGAGAAATTATGAGTATAGAAAACATTTTGCCAGAAATCTTATCTGTACAGGTATCAGAGACCTGGACACATGACAGAACTTCTGTAAATATAAACATGAGAGGAAGTCTTTCAACCAGAAGCCAACCTTCAGCAATTATTAAAATATTCACCCAGGAAAGAAACCCAATGTAGGAAAATCTTTGTCAGAAAACCTCTGTAAATTATACAGAGAAATTCTTCATGGCAGAGGTAAGTTAGGGGTGATGGGAAACCATTCTTCACTCTTCAGCTCTCTTTGAGCCAACATTTGTCATTATGTTGAGTGTGGATGGTGTCCTTCAATATTATCCAAAGCATGTAGAAACAACCAGTCTCGACAAGGAATTAAGAAATTGAAATAATTCACTTGTGTCTTTTATACTAAGGAATGGTGTGTCAAGGTAATTTGTAAACTCCTCTTAGAAATATGAGTTCTAGCCCTTTGGGACTGGATTCAGATCATCTCCAACATGCTTATGGGAACAATAGATGAGTAAATACTGTTATGATTGGAGGCAAGAACATGAGAACAACCATATTTCTACTGCTCCCTTAAGTCTCCCTCTGTATGTGTGATCCATGCGTTATAGTACAAATGACTTACTTATTCCAGTTCAGTTTTTGAATGGAAGATCTAAAGGAAGATATTAGTCCTTATTGCAGTACATACATAGTAGTAAAGTCTTTCTCAGAGGGGTAACAATGCTCAAAAGGAAATGTATTCATGACCTAACTCATAATGGTATAACCAATCTGTACAGTATGTTTACAATAAAATATATATTTAAAAATATGATAGATTAATAAAGCCTAGAATCTGCATTGTGCCTTGGGGGAGAACCCCAAAGTGTCTTCAGTGCTTGCTCTTTTCTTTAATTAATCATTGGTGATGAGCAACTTGTGATTGATTCACTCTTAGCCTATTTAGTTGTTCTGCTGAGCAAGCTATTACAAAACACCAGTGTGGATGATGTGTCGCACCTGTGTTATCTCATAGAGGGCCAAAGTGGATAGGATATTAGGGGAAATAATCAAGCACACAAAGATATTGATCAACCTCTCACAAAAATTGAAGTTAACAAAAAAATAAAACCATCTGCCACTTGAGTTACAGCATCACTTCTAGGCCCTGAGAGGAAGGAAGGAAAGAAGGAAGGAAAGAAAGAAGGAAGGAAGGAAGGCAGGAAGGAATGATGTGAGAGAGGGAAAGAGGAAGGGAAGGAATGAGGAAGGAGGAAGAAATAAACTATTCAAAAGAAGAATGTTTAATTTTTGGTGAATGTGAGAATTATTGTTTCAGAGGTGGGGCTCAAGAAAAATGGCTTTTACAAAAGTTAATTCTTGAACTGTTTACAAAATTATAAGGAGGCTGTAACATTTTATAAATTGACTTAATATTTCAAGAATATTAAGTAAGGAGGTCAGGTGTGGCTGGTGCCCTATTGGGCACATGGTGGATGGTGGGGTCTGGCATCTTGTCTTCATGCAGGGGCAAGGAATACCCCCTTCATCACTTGCCACCCAACTGATAGGTGTCGCTGGTTCCCTGAAAGCAGGGGTGAGAATTTGGTTGATATGTTACTCAATCTCTTAGTCCAGTGACTGGGACTGGAATTTCCTGTAGACCTCCCTCCTGCTTAGGCCCTATTTAGGCTGGACCAGCAGTGGCACTAGATGCTATGGTACATGTCTCTGTGATCATGTCCTGTGTCCTGTCTCCTGGCTTGTCTCTGGTCATCATAGTGTGCCAATTCAGCACTCTTTTCCTGCTGATTGGTTTCTTGGTGTTGTTTTAATTCTTTTTTTTTTTTTTCCTTTCTGTCCTGTTAGCAAGCTGTCTGTTTGTGGACTGCAAGTCCTTGTTACAACAGGCTGCTTGCAGACTGCTAGCTGTGTAATAAACACTGCAGTATTCCATCTTCCATAATGTGGCTTCCAACAAATGTACTGTCTTCTTTTACAGAAACACAAAGGTTGACCTAAATTTAGAATTTCTAGAGCCAAGGTAGATGCCACTCTATAGTTATGTAATTAAAGATATCCGGGAGGCATTCAGAAAAAATGTCTGTTACATCAGAAAGTGCTTAATTAGTAAACCAAGACCAAGACTCCATATCCTATAGAAGCCAGTCATTCTACATATGTCCACAGCTGTTTTGTTACATGAAGGGCTCTATTTTCACACTTTCATGAAGAAATGTTTTTGTGCCAATATGAGGTCTTCAACTCAGGGACTGAGTTGAAGCCAACGAGAGCTCCTAGAAATCTAAAAAGCTAGGAATCAAAGCATGAGCCCTGTGGGCTGTTCTGAAGAAATCTCTCTCTGCGAATAAGAGGTTTCATTTAGTGCTTCACCTCAGGCTTCCTGTGCCTTCAACAATTTTAATTGTTCAAAGAGAATTCTTAAATCCTGGCCAGGATTCCATTTACAAGATAAGGACAGTGGACTTCACATTGCCAGATTTAGCTAGGTTGGTAGCTTACCCCCTCCCCTCACACTGTTCACCCATCTGCTTATCTACTGAGGCCTAGTAAAGAAGAAAAAAATAGGGGGATTAGGAGGCCCTTGGCCTTTCTACTTGTACCATACACACACACATACACAAACACCAGCTATTTGGATATAGTTCATTCTCCCATTTTTACAAACTGGATGCTTTCCGATAAAGGATGGTTCATGGACCGGAGTCCCTTCTACCTAGGCCTGTCATATAGCTGTCATTAAAACTCATGAACCAACATACCACATTCAAAGTAGCCCTGAGGATAACATTTTATTTTTGATTTTATCACTTTTGTTATTATCATTTGGCTAATACTTTTGCTGGAGCTCAAAATTTAAGGGACTTGCTGCTCACTGAATTGGTAAAATACCTTTTCCTTCTTTTAGTTTAAAATCAGCAATTAAAAATGAGCAATTACAGTCCCTCGTGTGGAATCTTAGCTACTCAGGAAGCTGAAATTACAAAGGTAGTATTTGTAGGCCATCCCATGCAATAGCTTCATGAATATGGTATCTTAGCCAAGAAAAGGATGGATCTGGTCATATGTGCCTATCTTGTTTGCTACTTGTGATATGTAATTATTACAATTAGTGTGTTGAAAGGCCCAGACAAAGAAACAAGACCCTAAGGTGAAAAATCAGAGATAAAAAAGGGCATCTGGTATAGAAGGTAAAGGAAGCCTCACAAATTTTTGCCTCTGAATTCAACCTGAGGACCACTAATATGATCTGTGAAAACAATGCATTCTTCCAAATATTTAGTGGAAGAATTTGGATGTGGTTTACAGAATGATAGGTAAACAGACCTTTACTGAGATTGCAAAAGGACCTTTGCATATGTCTATATGATGTTATGAATTTTATATCCTATTCTGTGGAAACCATGAGTCCTGCTTGGATCAAGTAGTTAAGATCTCCTGATCTAATGGGGCACTGGTGCTTCACATCAGAATTCTTAGTTGCTCAAAAATATGAGGTTTAAAATCACAATTGAAAGGCCAACTAGGTAGTAAAGGCTGTGAGACTGTTATTGCCAATTATCATGAAATTTCCCACAATTAGTGCTGTGAATCATGCTGATAGGTTGTCATCACATTTGTTCCTTTATTACAAAATCTGAGGGACAGTACCCAGACCCTGAGTAGAAAGAACTCCAAGGCCAGGGAAGATATTTTGTAAAAATGGGTTCTTTGGCCTTCATGCAGGAAAGTTTCCAATCCTATAGAAACCTAAAATACTCCATAGGATATAGTCATTGTCCCTCAATTGAAGTTGATATTGAAATGGCTTATAAGCGTGGGTAATGATAAATTGTCACAAATAATTTGATACCTTTTGTCATGTGAATGCACATGCACATACCTTTATGTTTCTGACTAGTTCATAGTTCCTTGCAGAGGTTCAAGTTACTATGTAGGACAATGTGGTCCACATCTGTAAGGTGTGGAATTAGACATTCTAAGAGAGATCTCAACATCTAAACTGTGGCCAAATATTTCAGTATACTTGAAACAGGATCATAAGAAAAGGGGTCAAGTAGTGATCATTTAAGATCCCAGAATACCAATATATTTGAACGAGAAGACGATGGTGTTCTACTGTGTGCACACAAATGTAAGAGAAATACTCTTTTCAGTCTGTTCTGTCGAGATGTGCAGAAGCACTTTTGCTGTTCTTCCCTTATGGACTGCAATTTATTTCAAGGCCACTCCCAGGAGTGAATGACAGGATATTTAGTTTCAGCTCATTCTAAAAGCTCCTATGTCCTGAGAAGAGAAGTGGTGAACCATGACTTGGCTACATATCCACCCTAGACCTAATCACTAAGAGTGGGTTAAGTTATATAATTTTTCAGAATGTCAATGGTCCTACCACAAGGTTCATCCTGTAGCAATATCCAAAGTTAGGCTTTAGAAAATTCTGCCTTTGTTCAAAGATTTCAACTCTAAATTAGATTATTTTCAATAGCCATTCATTGAATGTTACTGGATAAAGTATACAAACATAGTCACATCTATGTTACAGAACATTGTGATATCATCAGCAGGGGCAGTTCATAGGAGCCAAAGTCATGACCCTGAAGAGTCTGCTCTCCAGAGATCTAAGTATTTAACCAAAACCCTCCAGTTCCCAAGCAACCGTGACCCCAATGAGAGAGCAGGATGTTAGGTGAATCCTTGTTTCTTCTTGAGGTTAACCTGGAATGATGCACTTCAGAATGGCTGGAAATGACAGAAGCTGGGATACTGAACACAGTGGGTACTGAACAAGGCTATCATAGGATTTTCATTAGAACCTCAGGGACCACACAAGGCCTCCTTCCATTACCTTGAGCACTTATATCTTTATTGTTGTCCACCTCTAGGCCATTTTTCCTCCCATAATTAGCATAGTATTAGGTGTACATTTTTCTTGCTCCTTTGAGAAACATCTTACCCTAACCTCTCTTTTCGTTTTCCTCAATGAATTGTGAAGATCTTTTAAATATTATTTTGTTCAGGTTTCTTGATCAGAAACATCCTTGTATGAAGTCCCTGTTATAGAGTTGTCAGTACTTTGAGAAGTACTAACAGCTAACCATCTTTTTTTCACTTGTCAATGGGGTTGAGCAAAACCAAGCCAAATCTTCATATGTGCATTCTAACTTAAATGTTTGTTACCAAAAGTTTGATGTGGAGACTTCATCAGGTGTGTTGGAAATTGGTTGGGCTCATAGTCTAAGCCAGAACTCAAAATGGAAGGTACAGGAAAGAAAAGATTGGTAAGGAGCCAGCCGAGGAGAGGAGCACAGTGCCAAAGTCTTCATGCAATATGCAAACCTGGCAAGCCCCTTGGGACAGGAGTAAGGAGCCCAGATCAGGGCCTGTGCTACCCATCAGTACACCACCAGCACCACATGGCACCTCCAGCATGGGACATGGTGTGCCCAGGTTTCAGGAGGGCTGACTGTTGACACAGGGACCTGTTAGTCAAGTTAAGCCAGTGGCCTAATGTAATTGTCTTGTCTTATGTACATGATACAATTGCTGTGGACAAGAAGAATTGGTAGTAAAACTATTGTCTGATGAACTAGTTAAAATTCTTCAGGATATTTGTGTGTGTGTGTGTGTGTGTGTGTGTGTGTGTCTGTGTGTGTGTCCTAAGAAGAAAACAAATTGAAAAGTAGTTCAGAGAGAACTAAAATGACAGGAGTGTCAGACTTAAGTCCTCACCAAGATAGATCCATTACAATCACAACCAATAAATGACCTGTGGGACAGTGCCCAGGCCCAGAGTTCAAGCCCTACGACCAGCCCCCCCCAAAAAAAAATTACTCTAAAGGTGATATATACACATACACATCTGTACATCTATGTATATATACATATATACATCTATGTATATATACATTATTTGTGTATATATATATACACACATAGATGTATATATGTATGTCAAAGTTACATAAGCCAGGTATTGAATTCATTACTTGATTGATTACTCGATTGATTTCATTGATTTCATTACTTATTGAACAATATGCATTTTTGCACAATTCCAACCACTTTTGAAAAGTGGCATTTATTTCCATATAAGCCAGTATAATATACCAATATTAGGTATTGATCTTATTGTCTGGGTACTGTCCCTGGCCATTTTATCTTAAGGATCTATCACTGGAGCCATCTATTAATTTCTACCCCTGGATTTTTAGGTGATTAATTGTAGATAAGAGTGTCATTGACTTTTCTGAAAGGGCTGGATGAAATCTCAATCCTCAGGTCTCAGGTTTACTACCATGAGACACTTGTGTCCAGCACCTTTAAATATTATTATATGCACTATGTTATTTGTGGTATGTTTTTTTTTCATTATTCATGCAGCTTGATCTCTGGGCCTGGGCTCTGTCCCTCAGCTCTTCAGCTCAAGGCTAATGCTCTACTACTGAACCCACAGCACCACTTTCAGATTCTTCTGTTTATGTGGTGCTGAGCAACCTAACCCAGGGCCTCATGCATGCAAGGCAAGCACTCTCCACTGAGCCAACTTTCCAGCCCCTAGAGTAGCATTTTCAAAGGAATATATTAGGCCTTACATATTTGTTTGTTGCACAGATTCAACAAACCATAGAACGCAAAGACTTGCCAAAGTAGGGCACCTATAGTAAACATGCAATCTTTGAAAAAACTGGCATTATCCTATGAACAATGCATTGTAACAACTATTTAGTAGGATTTAAGTTGTAATAGGTATCAGAGGTGATTTACAGTGTATAGAAGATTGTCTGGAGATTATATTAGAGGTGATTTGCATGGTATAGAACGATGTGTGCAGGTTACATGAAAGCAAACTAAGAAATACATGTCAGATGAGACAAACATAATAAATAGCAAAGTAATCACTAAAATGAAACCATGTTAATATTGTAATATAAAAATAGTAAATATATCAGGTACTGTCTGATTTGAACAGAAGAAAACATACTCAAAAAACTCAATAAGCCAAACAGACATACATTAATTATCAAGAAATAAAATTAAATCAATGTAAACATACCATATGCAACAATCATTATTGAAAAATACAAGTAGTCATAATATGAAATGAAAGGAACCTCAGCACAAATTGTGTTACCACAGATACGGAGCATTGATAATAACAAGCAAATTATAAATCTGTATAACAAAAGTTCTATTCTGAAAAGTAAAGTCTACAAAGACATGATTATAAGGACAAAGAATGATAATTTCTTTAATCTATCATTATGATTGGAGAAGTAATATTCCTCTTAATGACTGTATAACTAGACAAATGGTCAGTAGAAACACACACAGGGATAGCATTATCTTTACTAAATGCTGTTTATAAAGCACTATGCACTAATATTTACCAAGACAGACACACTGACAATAGATCTGAAGACAAATTGTCTAGAAATCAGTATGACAAATAAATCTATGATAAGAATACAAAAAAATCCAACAATATGTTTCTAATAATCTAACAGTAAAACAAACAGAAGGAAACCAGAATGAATATGTAAAAATATATGTATGCTATCATTGTGATTTATTAAAGAGAGCTACTTTCTTACTTCACTTGTGAAATAAAAACAATTGCTTTCAATTATGTATGGTGTATTCACATGTATATCTTCTGGTGTGTGTGGCAGAGTCATAGAATGTGAGGGAAATAGGGTGATGAAAATAAAATATACAACTCAAGAGTAGAGATAAGAGGGAGAGATTGGGAGAGAATGAAGGCATGGAAGACACTGTATGAAAGGAAGGGTATTTTTTACCTCACTCATGACATATCTCTCTATACATCACCTCCATAATAAGATTAAATTACATTAATTATAAAACAATACCTCCAGCATAAACGATCTCCTTAGTGAAGAAAATCTACCACAGGTAGAACAGGTCCAGTTGTTAGAAAAACAATACAACACTTAATTTGAAAGATAAACTATTTCAGTTTAGGTTGCAAAATAACTCTACATAAAGCAGAAACAATAAACTATTTCATTGTAGTATCCAATTAAGTATTAATGTTAAATGTTGAAGTAAGAAAAATCAAGGCAAGTACTTCTTGCTCAGACTGTCATTTTAGCCTAGCTACTAAGGAGGAAACTGAGGTCTGCAAGCCAGCCTGGATAGACAACTCAAACTAAACAGCTAATGAACAGGTTAGAGGTATGGCTCAAGTGATAGTGCCAACAGTGAGTGAGGAAGTTGACTGACTGTGAGACCTGCAGTTCAAGCTCCAATAGTAGCTCAAGAAAACCATGAGGTATGTTTATTACTGTGTTCCTAAGTTAGAAAGTCTTCATCTCAGATATAAAGGGAAAAGAAGATGAGTGGAGGAGGGCGAGAAGGGAAGCAAAAGGTCAGGAAAAAGAAGGAAGAAGAGAGGACAAGAGAGTAGTGGAGTGGAGGGGAAAAGAGGAAAAGGGAAAAGAAGAGAAGAGAGATGGGGAGGAAAGTTTCATGGCATCAGATTTGACAGTAAGTGGTCTGGGAAGATTGCTCAGTGGTAGAGTGCTTGCTTATCATGCATAAGGCCCTGGGTTTAATTCCTCAGCACCACATAAACAAAATGTTGGAAGTGTTCCTTTGGTTCAATCTGTAATGTACTCACCTTGAGCTGAAGAGCTGAGTGACAGCACCCAGGCCTACAGTTCAAGACTCACTGCTGAGAAAAAAGAAAAGAAAAGAAAAAAAAAATAAAGCAAGATTTGGCAGTAACCCCATAAATAAAACTCCAAAACTACCTCTTGGAAAAAACAAACAAAAAAACAAACAATGTGAGTCTCTGGTGGATCACACCTGTAATATTAGGTACTCAAGAGGGTGAGATCTGAAGATCGGGTCTCAAAGTCAGCCTGGGCAGGTATAGCTGTGAAACTCTTACTTCCAGTAAATCACCAGAAAACAAGAAGTGGTGCTGTGGTCAAAGTGGTAGAGTGTTAGTCTTGAATTTAAGAGCTGAGGGACAGTGTTCAGGCCCAGAGTTCAAACCCCATGACCTACAATATATAAATAAATAACTAATAAATAAATACAAATGAAAACCTTGTATATTGAAAAGCACTACCAATAAAGGAAAAAAAGCATGTATGTGAGAAATATTTGCATATATCTCTAAATGGATTGCTAACCAATATGAATTAGAAAATATAAAGAAAATCCTTCAAGTAACCCAGACAACAAAATCTAATTTTAAAGTTGCAAAAAGATTGAAGAGATTTTTCTAAAAATGACATACACATGTAGTACATTAAAATATAAAAGTAGTTTAATATCAGTAGTCATGAGAAAAATTCAAATGAAAATTCCAATAAAATAACATTTGATACATGCTAGTATGGACATAGTTTTAAATAAAAACAACAAAAATACTCCCAAAGTCTCAAAAAAGCTAGGAAAGATGTGAAAAGGATGTGAACCTTGGTGCATTTCTGTCATGTATGTAAAAATATCAAAGATGAAGCCAGGTACCCGTGGTTCACACCTGTAATCATATCTACTCAGAAGGCTGAGATTTGAGGATCACAGTTCAAAGCCAGCATGGGCAGGAAAATCCGTGAAACTCTTATCTCCAATAAAACCACCAGAAAACCAGAAGTGGTGCTGTGGCTCCAGTGGTAGAGCGCTAGCCTTGAGCTAAAGAGCTGAGGGAGTACGGCTCAGGCCCAGAGTTCAAGCCCCTTGATCGATCTAACAAACAAACAAACAAATAATCTATTAAAGATGGTACGAAGAGTCCTAAAAAGAGCTAAACATAGAATTATATAGGAATATGGTCCAGCATTTCTATGCTTGTGTGCAACAGCAGATAAAGCAGGGAGTACAACACATGCTTGGAGAATCACTTCTCAAACTCTACTCACAATAAGCAAAACATTGAAGCATGTAAAACAATAAATGTGTTCAAAGGAGAAAACTTTACTACATTTTATGGCAGGGATGAACTTTAAGTAAAATAAGCTAAATAAAACACACCAATCATAAAGGAACAGCCAAGGTATAATTTCCCTTACTGAGCTTCCAAGGATCAACAAACTTGTGGAGCCCAAATGTAGGATGATTCCAGAGACTGGGATAGAGAGGAACAGGAGCTGCCTATTAAATGATCAAATAGCTTCACAGATGGAAGATGAAAAGTGTTGTAGATGGATAGATGGAATGGCCTCACAACAGTGTGGCCCAGTGTTTTATCAATGAACTCTACACATAAGAATGACTAATGTAGCCACACACAGTCTGAAACACAACTATTCTCCCTGGACTTGGGAAACTCAAGAAAGATTATTTGCCAGCCTAGGCTACATAAAAAGATGAAGAGCTTGCTTGGAGGTGGATGGGGGAGTGTAGTCCAGGAGATGGGAGGGCTGGGATGGTAGGGGAAAAACAAAGGAGAAGGCAACAATGCTTAATAAGAAAGGTACTCATTATCTTGCTCATGTAAGTGTAACCCCTCTGTATGGTATTTTCACAATAAATAAACTTATTTAACAAATAAGAGCTTGCTGCACTACATAGACCTGTCATCACAAGGAACATGGAAAAATAAAATTTTGGATTCTATGAAGACATATGGGTGACAAACATATCTATTTTACCTCCTAAAATAACAAACAAACTGAAAGTGTTTGAACACATGCTAAAACAGTGTTTAGTTGGAAATACACACTACAAATAGCATTAATAACAAACACACATGGACAAAAAGTACAAATCATTATAATCTGTGTAGGTTTTGCAGATGATTTCACTGACTATTGCTCAAATGTGTCACATATTCCTGAACCATTTCTTCCACTAGATTCCCAAGGATACATTGCCACACATGCTATTTAGTATTGAAGTTCCTGAGATTAAAGTTTACTACATAGCAAATGTATGTCAGAATTTGCCATTAGTGATATTTCAAATATGAAAACCATAGTCACTATTGTTTATTTTCACAAGCAGCTTCTATCTTATAATGTCAGTGAATACAAATATGTAAGCAGAACAATAAGAAAAAGGAAAACTGCAGGAACCACATCAAATGAGGTTAAGCCAGAGAAAGATAATAGAATCTGGGAAACTCAAATTATTTTATGTTTAGCAACAATTTTCCTTTAAAATGAGTGAGAAATATGTCAATTTTAAGAGCCATGTCACCAAAAGAAAACTGATCAGTAAGAAAATCTACTTCCCAGATAAACCATTTGAAGACAAGTAAAATTAAGAGAAAAATGGAGGAAAAAGAAGCAGAGAGAATGAAAGAGAAAAAGAGACACAGAGAGAAATAGACAATGAGAGAAGAAAGAGAGAGATAAAACTAGTGAAGCCACATGGTGGTGGCTCATGCCTACAATCCTAGCTAGTCAGGAGGCTGAGATCTGAGCATAGAGGTTCAAAGCCAGCCCAGGCAGGACCATCTGTGAGACTCTTATCTCCAATTAACCACTAGAAAATTGGAAGTGGTGATGTGGCACCAGTGGTAGAGTACTAGCCTTGAGCTGCAGAGTTTAAGTATAGCGCCTAGGCCCAGAGTTCCAGAACTATGACTGAAAAAAAAAAAAAAGAAAGAAGGGATGGTAAAGGGAAACAAAGGAGGAGGCAACAATGTGTGATAAGAAATGTACTCACTATCTTGACCATGTAATTGTAACCTCTCTGTATGGTATTTTCACAATAAATTAATGTAATGCAAAAGAAAGAAAGCTAAAAACATGAAAAATAGAATGAATTGGGAAAATAGGTAAGAGAACTCCTATGAGAGCACCATAGAGAAAAACAGAGATTTCTATAAATACCATCAAACTCAGCCTAAGTTTCAAGTAAAACAGAGACCACAAAACAGTCCAAGAGTATTTACAGAGATTAATTGAAGTACTTAAAGCTCACTCAGTCCTGTAGAATATTTGAAGTTATGTTTGACCACACTATTTCAGCAAATCCAGTAAAATTTCATTAGGATAGTTTACTATTCCATATGAGGATGTGATGTCTGAGCAGTTGCTAGCCATCCTTCACCCTCCATGAGAAGTCATCTCCTAGGTGTCACTGAACCACATAACTAGTGGGACAACTTTCTCTCACACTAGAAAATGTAGAAACAAACAAGCATATCTGCACTTAACTTGGAATGTCAGATTTTATAATCTGCTAAATCTCCATGCCATCTTTAGTTGTTTTTGTTTTTTTTTTTTTTTTGTCCGTTGTGGGGCTTGAACTCTGGGCTTGGGTGCTGTCCCTGTGCTCTTCAGTTCAAGGTGAGCGCTCTACAGCTTGAGCCACAGCGCCACTTCCCTTTTTCTAGTAGTTTATTGGATAAAAGAATCTCACAGACTTTCCTGCTCGGGTTGGCTCTGAACCCTGATCCTCAGCTCTCACCTCCTGAGTAGCTTGGATTACAGGTGTGAGCCACCCGCACCTGGCTACAACTTTAGCATTTTTAGAAACACGTTCCTGAAGCTGAATCTTTTTTTTTTCTCTTCATCCATCTTGGACACCCTTAGGTTCATAATGCAATGTCAAACAAAGTGAAAAATAAAAGAATCTCACTAGAGATCCTTTCATGCTTTCTTGCTGTTGACAATGAATAAAGATTCTGGAACCATGTCTATGAACGAAGGCAAATAAGGGAGTCAGAAAAGAACCTGTGTGATTTTACCCTAGATGTTCCTGTACAAAACATGATATGTGGGCTGGAAGAGCCTTCCTATGAGAGAAGAATCATTCCTGTCTTAAGAAGAGCATTAAAGTGTCCACTAAAGACATATGCACGGGGGCTCGGAAGGTGGCTCAGTGGTAGAGCACTTGCCTTGCATGACTGAGGCCCTGGGTTCGATTCCTCAGCACCACATAAGAAAAAAGAAAAAAGCTGCAAGTGGCACTGTGGCTCAAGTAGTAGAGTGCTAGCCTTGAGCTGAAGAGCTAAGGTACAGGGCCCAGGCCCAGAGTTCAGGCCCCAAGACCAGACCCTCCCCCAAAAAAAGAACAGAAAAAAAAATCTAAAGCTCCTACAAAAGATTGTTGAAAAATTGAACCCAAAAAAGGAAAACATGTCACTTGTTCACTAAAAGTAATTATCAGTGAAATACACCTAGGGATATATAAACTATTTTTCTATTAATGTAAAGATATCTTAGGACTCCATTGATTATTTGTACTCTACCTCATTTATTTACATCTTCAAACACATGTATGTTATGAACAGTATTTTCACACAAAGTTATAGAGATAAAATATATACAACACATATTTTTGTTTTATAATATTTCAGTAATGGTTGTCATATGGCACATTACCCTTTATGCAAATAATTAGCATACCTTGTACAATGACTTGCAATTTGAGTTTGAACCTGCTTTGGCCAAAGGTACATCAGTACTGATGATATAAACACAGACTGAGAAGTCCCTCACTTTCCTAAGTAGTCATATTAAGAATCATGTCCATTCTGCTGGAGATACAGGGCCTAATAAAGATGCAAGATAAAATGCTGGTCAGAGGAGTGACAAAATCCCAGTCAACCATCCCCAGCCAAGGCACCAGTAGATTGAAGTCTTATGTGTTACTACACAATCTTAACAGAAAATACACCCCAAAATATAGATCCATCAAAAATAAAACCAACAAATTTTATCCCTATGTGCTTTTGCTTGTACTTATTGGTTGATTACACAGGATATTCTGTTATCGAGTAGTGATGTAGTTTTTACAATTACTTAGAAAGGTAATTGTTAATATAAAATACATCACCTTTACAGTGACATATACAAAAAGTGAAAATCTATTCTGTATACATCATTGAGGTTGTTTTTGCTCAGAAAGACACTATGAATCCTTTAAAAGCAATACTTGCACATTACTACTGGGTTTTTCTGTCACAAGAATGTTTTCTTACTTTGAAAAACTTAAAAGAATTTAGTATAGGCTAAGTGTTCACATTCATAATACTTAAGATCAGGAGTGTTACAGATTTCAAGGTGGGGGAATTTTCTGTGTGTTTTGGGATTTGGACTGTCCTCATACACCTTAGTGACTGAACATTGTGCCTTAAAACTTTCAAGTTTTCTATTTCATATTATTTCATTAGAATATAATCTGAATTTAAAAAAGAGCATTGTAACTGGGCTATCATGTCTAATAGCTGTAAACTTAGGTATTCAGAAGGCTGAGATCTGAGGAAAGTTAGTATTATCCTCACTTTTAGTCCTCAGCTCCACCCAGACCTGAGCTCCTCCCAGACCTAGAGTTCCCTCCACACAGCTGGCCACTCCCTCTCTCATCTCAGACTCACCTGAGCATGTACTTAACTCACTTCCTGCCCCCCAGATCCTGTTGCAACCAGAAGAGGGACAAATGCTTGTGCTCCTTCTCCTGGGAAATATGGGCCTTCTAATAAACCTTATAATAATCTTTTTCCTGTGCCTGCTTGTGGTCCCCTGGGATGGACATGAAAAAACCCTACAAGGATCACAGATTGAAGCCAGGGGGATAGGAAAGTCTGAGAGACTTATTTCCAATAAACTACCAAAGTAGTGGGAAGTGGGAATGTGGCTTAAGTGGTAGAATATTATCATTGAACCAAATAATTTCGAGGTCAGTTTCCAGACCTTGAGTTCAAGAATCAGGACAGGCAGACACATATCAAGGGCATTGTATTGTATTCAAATTATATTTTAACAATTGTTTTTGGTATACATGTGTAGGAAATCTCTTTCATTTTTTTTGTCCGTGTGGGGTCTGAACTCTGACCCTGGGCACTGTCCCTCTGACCTTAAGCTCAAAGCTAGCACTCTACTACTTGAGCCACAGTGCACTGCTGGCCTTTTCTGCTTATGTGGTTCTGAGGAATCAAACACAGGGCTTCATTCATGCAAGGCAAGCATTCTACCACTGAACCACCTTCCCAGCCAGTCTCTCTCATTTTAAGTGATGTAAAATAGGCTAATTAAATTAGTGGAGAAATTGTAATTTGTCAAAACAGACACATCAATTGGACTATATCTGTGCCAGCAGCATTTTGAAAGTTTCTAAAGTCATTGGAAGTGCAGAGGATGAAAAGAGGATCAATATGTTTATATAAGACATTTTCAAGGAATGTTTACCATTCACTGGCTACAATGCACAAAATGGAAGCTCATAAAGTCACATGGGTGAGTACCAGAATCTCTAGGTTCAGAAGTATAAACGCACAACTCCTGACTGTCCTTGTCAAGTAGAACAGAGGTTTGTAGCCACTTTCTGGCACCTGGAGGAACAAGTGCTAATGGCAGCACAAACCTATGAGCCCATAAAATATCATCCACCCCAGAATGGGGAAAGATGGGAAGGGTAGACTCTGGCTCAGATTGCTTCCAGTTACAGGTCCCAAGTTCCCCTGAAAAACAGAAGCTGGGCTTCTACCTCTTGACTCTGACTATGGAGTGCAAAGCGGTACTTCAGAGCACTTCCAGCAGCAAGGGAAAAGCAAAGTAACCCAAATTTGCAAACTAAAAACACGAACAGTGGGCAAAGAGGCACTGGTGCCTCTTCCCCTCACCCCCACCTCTCCTGATTTACCCCCTGCGACCCCCCCCCCCCCCACTTGCAAAGGTCTATGCCAAGATAGAAACTACAATTCCCAGAATGCATGCACCATTCACCTAGAGGAAGTGGGCTTGTTACAAGGTTTTGACTGGCACAAGGCACTTGGTCCTAAGTGTGCAAGGATGCATGGGGACCTTTCTCTCCCAGCTGGGGAAACTTAGGTAAGTTTCTTGAAAATTCAGTTTACCAACGTAAATATTGTGAGACCATTGAAAAACACAAATGTATTAGGAGCATTGCATAATTTGGCTCTTTAATTCTTAGTTATTTTAATATAATTAAGTTTATGAAATACGAAGTTTTTTTTTGTTTCTGTTCAAAAAGTACGTTCTGCTGAATGTAAATTATGTCTCTGTTTTTCCTTAAAGTTTTGAATATCTCCCCCCTCACTTTACAAAGGTATTTGCAGCTGGGTGCCAATGGCTCATGTCTGTAATCCTAGGTACTAAGGAAGCTGAGATATGAGGATTCCTGTTAAAAGCCAGCCTGGGCAGGAAAGTTCATAAGTCCTATCTCCATGTAACTACCAAAACAATGGAAGTGGCCTTGTGGCTCAAGTGGTAGAGAGCTCACTTTGAGCTGAAAAACGAAGGGACAGTGCTCAGGCTGGTTTCAAGCCACAAGATCGACCAAAAAAAAAAAAAGTTCTTGCAGACAGTAAAATGATTGATTCTGGCATCATCTTCCCCTGTTCTAATATATATATTGGAATAAAATAACAGAATTTAAAGACAGATATACTTAAACATTATAAAATGTTTGAATTAAATTGATTTGTCAAATTCTACTCATTACTTTCCCAGAAACTCCCAAATTCCATCTATGAAATTTTAAGGAGTGTTTGGTTTTTTGTGTCTGAAATTTGTCTTTCCTTATAAAGAATATCCCTCATTTTGTTGTTGGTCCTGTGGCTTGAACTCAGAGCTTGGGCACTGTCTGTGAGCATTTGCTGTAATGTACTTGCCTTTCTTTTATTAATTGCTTCAGGGGAGTAGTGAAAAGTTTCCCCCCAGGGGTTTTTTAGAAAATGTTACTCCTCCTCCAAGACTCTTAAAAAAAATAGTTTTCTAGGTAGATCAGAATGAATGTGGGAGGAGGTAGAGTTCAGGGCAGGTCCAGGTTCATGTGAAGCTTCATTACTTGCTCCAAACCAGTCTGTTTTTACTTTTCTGTTTTGCATATCCTATTTTGTTTTGATTTTCTACCTCTTCTCTGAACCTAGAAGTTCCTGTCAGCTAGTCTAGGCCACATATCTAGGGGTCCTCAGACTTGTCTTCCCAGACTGTATCCATTACACTGTGGAATAAATCTTTTGCCTCCCTCCCTCATATCAGACATCCTAAGCTTGTCTCTGAATGATTTGTTGTGATTGTTGATGATCCTTTCCCCACATCATGACTGGGAAGGATTGTGTAGGAAATTTTCATGCCTGATATTCAGTCCTCCAGTGTAAGGGTTTTCCATCCCTCTTTTAGTGGACCTTAGCTATTCCTCATGAAAATGGAGATCGTGAGGCACATTTGGATGTATAGACTGCAACATTGCAGCACCTATAAAATATGAAGGAAGAATAATTCTTTCTTTCTGTAAAAGTTAAAAGTACGTTCCTGAGGGGCAAGGACATAAGGATCAGGTAAAAATGGGTGCTTCCTAGACTAGCTGTGTCCCATAGTTGTCCTTGTTCTTGGTTACATTTTTCAAACATTCATTTCTAAGTTTTATGTTTATTGTACTAGTATAAACAGAATTTACTTCCAACATTATTTTTGAATTGTTCATTGCTCACAGACGTAAGTCTCATTATTATACAAATATTATATCCTCTTATTTTATTGATTACAGTTATTGACTATTGCAGATGCTGAGGTAGAAGGTACAAGTATGGTAAGGTATTCAGGAATAGATTATGGTTCTGACTTCCTCTGGAGGAAAAGGTGAACCAATGGAAAAAGATGGAGCTTAAGCATAACACTTGTAAAATTCCATTTTCAGGAGATGTGGTGCATCCCTCTTGGCTTCCCCAATGCCCAGCGATTCCCATGGTTGCGATGATCCATCGCCCTGGAGGGCCTGTGAATTTCACATCTTGTCCACAGTTCTGGTGGTAGGAGTCCCCCAGTATGAAAGGCAGGACTGGTCTCAGAGGAGTGACATGATCAGTGGTACCTTGCTGGCTCTCATGTTTGTCAGTTTGTGTGGACAAGCTCACCCTGACATCTTGAGCCTGGCTGCTGCCATGAGGCCTATTTGAACTAATGCCTCTCACCATCCCATACCTCTGTTTCAGAGACCTGTCCTGTTACATGGTTTTGTATCATTTACTGTGCAAGCTTGTGTTATATATCCATATATGCTAGTAGTTGGGCTGGGTATGGTTTTCCAGGATGGGGTGGTATTTTATGCCTCTTGCAGGAACAATTGTGTTCTCACTAACTGCATGAGTACTCCTAGTTTACTATGCAATCCCCATAATTTACATTACATGATCAGTTGATAGAACCATGGTATAATAAGTTTGGGTCTCTGTGTGCTATTGAGGTTCAGAGGACTCAGCCATTGCTGCAGAATTTGGGGAATATTGGTTGCCCTCATTATTGCTACCCCAACTCTTCTTGCTAGGGCTACTGCTTCTCCTGTGATCCTTGTAAACCATATTTACAACACAACATGCTAATACTTTAGTTTGAAATGTTTCTGGTACCCTTGATATTCAGGTGGGAGTAGATAAAATGATTGTGATATGTTTTATGATTTGGAAACAGCAATGATATATGTTGATAATCACATAGACCTGCTAAAGACACAGTTAAAAATGATGTGTCATGCTAATTGTCAGTACATCTGTGTTATCCCTCTTAAATATGATGGAAATATGACTTGTACCAGTATCCAGTGACATATTTGAGGAATGTCGCCCTGTGATCATTTAAGCTTAGGCATTATGTAGCTTCAGGGTCAGATATCTGGTATTGGTCACTCCACCATGCAGACTTAGCTGTATCACTTCTCAATTACCTTCAGGGATTCACCTGGGGTATTAGCACTCTTTTTGCTATTTCTCAGGCATTTTCCTTTTTTTATGTTTTGGTATTTCTTTTTTCTTCCATTCTTCCTGAGATGGATGATCTGCTGATTTTCCAGGTTCAGGCTGATAGACACTTGCTCAATTTACAAAATGAAAAAGGGGGAAGTGGTGCAGACCCTGAGGTGCCAGGAGCTGGCAAGGTGTGAGCAAAAGCTCCACAACCATGGACTCCAACCTTCAGGGCTATAAGTACTTGCCCTTTTTGTAGGAGGGAGTGTTCCTTGTAGCTTCTGGGCCTGGGGGCTTACCTCTAGGTGTTTGTTGGACAAAGGTTGAACTAGAATGAGGAAAGATGCATATGGTCTGCACTTGTCGACTCAGTGAGTACTAGAACAATGTGATACAAGCACTGGACAGATCTAGAAAGTGTCTATAGCTAAGGTTATTGCTGGAATAAAGAAAGATTCATCATTGACCTTCTCTCAGTCTGTTCCATTATCATCCCATTGCCCTTCCAGAGCACTGTTGGTGTTGTGGCTGTCCAGCAACAGTGGTAGAGTGCTTACCTAACCTGCATGAAGCCCTAGTTCAAGTCCTCAGTACCACATGCATAGAAAAAGCCGAATGTGGAATTGTGGCTCCAGTAATAGGGTGCTAGTTTGGAGCAAAACTTTAGGGACGGTGTCCAGACACTGAGTTCAAGCCCCAAGGCTGGGACATAAAAGAAAAGAAATGCAAGCTGGGTGCTGGTACCTCATGTCTTTAATCCTAGCTATTCAAAAGGCTGAAACCTGAGGATTGCAGTCCAAAGTCAGCCTGGGCAGCAATGTCTGTGAGACACTTATCTCCAATAAAAACCAGAAAACCAGAATTGGTGCTTTAGCTCACAATGTAGAGCACTTGGCTTGAGCTGAAGGACTAAGGGTTGGTTCCTAGGCTCACAGTTCAAGTGGCATGACCAAAAACCAAAACAAACAAAACAAAAGGATAACGGAATAAAGAAATTCATCACAAATGTAGGCTTGAACCATGAAAACTATATTTCAGGGATGGGAAGATGGTTCAGTTGTAGAGTGCTTGCCTTGCATGCATGAGGCCCTGGGTTTGATTCCTCAGCACTACATAAGCAGAATAAGCCAGAAGTGGCACTGTGGCTCAAGTGGTAGAGCACTAGCCTTGAGCTGAAGAGCCAAGGACCAGTACCTAGTCCCAGAATTCAGGCCCAATGACTAACAAAAAAAATAAAAAAGGGCTGGGAAGGTGACTCAGTGGTATTGCACTTTCCTTGCATGCATGGGGCCCTGGGTTTGATTCCTCAGCTCCACATAAACAAAAAGAAAAAAGCCGGAAGTGGTGCTATGGTTCAAGTGGTAAAGCGCCAGCCTTGAGCTGAAGAGCTGAGGGACAGCACCAAGGTCAAGTTGAGGCCCAAAGACTGGACCCCCTCACCCCAAAAAAAGAAAAAGAAAAGAAAACTACATTTCACAGGTACTCTTGGTAGCACCCCAGCTTTTACCTGATCCTTAACTCTTTGTGTCTCAGGAATTTAGTTTTAGGGAGGATATTTTTGTTGTTGTTGTTGTGGGGCTTGAACTCTGGGCCTGAGCACTTTTCCCTCAGCTCTTCAGCTCAAGGAGAGTGATCTACCACTTGAGCCACAGTGCCACTTCCCTGGAATTTAGTTTTAAAGAATGAAATTACTTTTTCTTTGTATTGTTAGAGGTGCTTTTAAGTTGAAGTCTATACATTCAAATACGCTCTTTGATTCCCATTTTCATGGGGAATAGTTCTGGTCCACAAAAGAGACATGGAGAACCCATACATTGAAGAACTAAAATCAAACGTGAAAGTTTCCAATCCAATCTTTCCCAATTATTTTTTATGGAAGGGATTACAAAAAATCACAATAAACATCTCAGAGACAAGTGTAGGTTCTCTGATAAGAGAGAGGGAGACTGTTGTAGACCCTGGGGTGCCTGCCAGGAGCAGACAAAATGTGAGCAAAGGCCTCAGGGCCATCGGCTCCCACCCTCAGGACTACAAGTCCTTGTCCTTTCTTAGTTTGAGGAAGTGTGTGTTCTAGCTTTTTGGCCTGGGGTTTAACTGACAGGAGGATTGGGTGGAAAGCATGTATTGAAATAAAATGAGGAAAGGTGTGTGCTGTTTGCACTTTTGGGCCGACGGGGTCTAGACCAATATTACCCAAGCATTTGAAAAATATAGCAGAATTGTGCCATCAGCCATCTCTCTGTCTCCTTAATTATCATCCCATTGGCTCTCAGAGCCTTGCAAGTGCTCTGATGGGACTGTGGCAGGAGACAAAAGATTTATTCCACAGTTTAATGGATAAGGTCTAACAAGACAAGTCTGAGGGCCCTTAGATATGTAGCCTAAAGCTACTGAGAGGAACTGTTAGGATCAGAGAAGAGGTAAGAATTCTAAAGAGATTTTCACATGCAAAATGAAAAGACAAAAGCAGACTGGTTTGCAAGTGATTAAGCTTCACATCAACATAGTCTAGCCTAAACTTCACTCTTCTATCCCTCCTGCATTCATCCCTGACACCCCCAACCACTATATCTTTGAAGGGAAATGGAGGTGATGTGCCATGTTCATAAGAATCCCTGTGAGGAAACTTTTCACTTGATACCTGAAGAAATTTTTAAAGGAAATGCAAATAGAGTACAGCAAATGCTCACAGAGAGTGCCCAAGCTCTGAGTTCAAGCCACAGGACCAACAACAAAACAAAACATAAAATCCTTAAATGAAATGCAAAATTCAGAAAAAAACAAAAATTTATTTGATTAAATAGATAGAATTGGGGAGTTTCTGGAAAACTAATTGTTAGATTTGTGAAATCCAAATCACCAGAGGTATTATGGTGCATATTTACCTAACAATCTCACTATTTTATGCCAGTGTATACATTACAGCAATGGCAAATGACCCAGGTATAAGTTTAGTGGCTGCGAGTACCTTTGTAAAGTAAGAGGGGATGTATTAAAAATTTTAAGACAAAACAGAGATATAATTTACATTCAGCAGAAGGCAGGCATTGAATAAACAGAAAGGTATAAGCAACGCAGTCTCATAACCTCAATTTCATTTTTAGAAGTAAGAATCAAAAAGCCAATGTATCCAATTCTCCCCATATATATCCCTTTTCTGGGTGGTCTTATGTATTTCAAGAGGAAACAGGGGTTTTCAAGAAGAAACTGAGCTTAACTGCCACAGCAGGGAGAGAAAAGTCCCAATGCAAGCAAGCCACTTGTTCCCAGGTATGTAGCAGGGTGGCACCGAGCATTGTGGGAATTGTAGTCTCCATGGAGGATATTTTCTTTGAAAGACCTGGGTTGTTTTTGTTTTTTGGAGGGTGGAGGTGGGGCAGAAGATGCTTTTGCGCATGTGTCTCCCCGCCCACCATGGGCGTTTTAAGTCTGCCTCTTCCGGATTCTTTTCTTTGCCTTGCTGCTGGAAGTGCCCTGAAGTACAGTTTGGCCTTAGGGAGCCAGGAGGCCGGCGCCCAGCTCTGTGCAGTGGAGCTTGGGAGCTGTAACTTGAACGAATCTCAGGCTTTGGAACTTATGTCAGGTAGGAACTGTGTAATTGCTGGGGGAGTCTCCCCACCATGGGTTTCTGTTTCTTTTTCTGTTCGTATTAATTTGGTGGGGTGTTAACTCTGGGCCTGCAAGCAGCATTGCTGAGCTCCTCAGCTCAGAGGGAGAGCTTTATACTTGAGCCAAAGCACCTACTTCCCTCTCCATGCTTTTCTCCAGTCTGGGGTTGATAATTTGCTTGAGGTTCAGGAGTTTGTGCTGCCATTAGTTTCTGGGCCTTCACATGCAAGAACCTGATTCCCAAATGTCGGAGAGGAAGCTGGGTGATTGGCCAGACTAGGAGAGCCGGAGAGCTGTGCATTTGGACTCCAAGGCCAAGGGATTCTTCTCTTAACTCATGTGACTTTATTTGCTTTGCCCAGGTGTAAGAGTACAGGAAGGATTGTAGTGAAATTGTGAGGTGTGTGCCTGCCTGAGTACTCTTACACTGCAGTTGTATTTGGGGCTTCTGTTTTGTTTCTCTTAGAGATGTTTTAATCTGTTTGGCTTGACTTTTTATTTTCCTGGCTTGAGTTCCCAAGCGTTTGTACACGATCCTGTTTCTAGAGACAGTTTTACATGGGATATTGGAGTAGCGAGTACTGGGCCTGTATATTTAGCAATGTTTGAAGCAGAGCACCCTATGAATAGGAATCTCCATCTTAAATGAACAGACCTTGTCAGTTCTGGGTAGCCATATAGAGCACAAGCAGAAAAGCACAGGAAGGGGAAGATGTTGCTAGCTTCCATTGCCTTATGCAAAAATTGTTGCCACTTCCCTGAGCACCAGATTCAGGTGGTACTCTTTCCTACACCACTCTCAATCACTTTTTGCTGTTGCAACATTTAAACTAATTTCTGGGCGTTGTGATGTGCTGGATTGAGGAAAAAACCAGAGCGTAGTTATCACAAGGTACCTGAGGCAGTGGTTTGAGATGTTGGGGCAATTATTTTGACTGAAAGTATTTATTTATGTACTAATCCCTAATCATCTCGCTAATTTTTGCAGCCTGTTTCCACTAAGACTTTTAGTATGTAATCATTGAAACTTATCTTAAAGGTGCCATCTGTGGATTTGCTAATGCTAGCTCTAATCAGTTGGTTGTGCCTGGTAGTTCAGAAAGTGTTGGTTAGGGACCTTTGGTCTTATAAGAAAAATCACAGAAGAGACCTTGAGGTAATATGTCTTCTCAAGGTTGTATGCTTTGTAGATGTTGCCTATCATCAGTTGTGTCACTCCTATATTGTGTATTTTATGTTGTACATTTTTTTGCCCTGTATCTCCAGTAGGATGGCCAAGGTTCTTCCCATGACTCTTTAGGAAAGTGACCAGTAGGAACTTCTCAAACCAGGGTTTACATCATCGTTACTCATGTTCCTGTGGCCAAAGCATGCTAAATGTCAAATTACAAGTCATTGCATAGGGGTGCAATGGGTACAGAGAAACTTGCCATTTGACAATCATTAATGAAATAATATCACACCAGAAATATGTTCTGTATATATTTTCCTTTATAACATTTGATAAAAAACTACTGAGTTACATCAGACATGCATTCCATGGACTTTAAATATGTACATCAATACGTGGAACATAAATTCCAATGGATTCCTAGGATACCTTTGCATTAAAAGAAAGCAGTTCATACATCCTGAAGTACATTCAGTAATAACTACTTTTAGTGGAAATGTGATATGTTTTTGCTTTCAATTATTCATTTTTTGGGGGGGAAACTTTCATATTTACAAATGTAGTGAGTACATAAACATGGAAATTAGTTGCTTTAATGATATCTATGTACCAGGAATTGGGCTGGATTTGTGTTTATAGGAGACATTAATGTTCTTGAGACATTAAAGATTCTTCACTTATTAGAAAGGTTTATGCTTTTCCAGACCATGTATCATGTTTGCAAAAGGAAATTTTGGGGCAAAATACTCACAGATTCTTTTGTGAATATGTCATTTGCCTTATATCTCAGCCATCCTTCCAGAAACTTCTGTTCATTGTCAGCAGCAAGAAAGAATGAAAGGATCTCTGGTGAGTTTTTTTTTTTTTTTTTTCCAATTTTTATTTCTCATTTGTTTTCCATTCCATTATATAAACCTAAAGGTGTTCAAGAATTAAAAACAAGGGGGTGGGAAGGTGGCTCAGTGGTAGAGTGCTTGCCTTGCATGCATGAGAACCTGGGTTCCAATCCTCAGCACCACATAAGGAAAAAGAAAAAAGCTGGAAGTTGTGGCTCAAGAGGTAGAATGCTAGCCTTGAGCTGAAGAGCTTGGGGACAGTGCCCAGGCCAAGAGTTGAGGCCCTCCGACTGGACCCAAAAAAAAAAAAAAGAATTGAAAACAATACTAGCCACACAGATTCAGCCTCAGGAATATATTCTTAAATCAGATAAAGATGGCTTGTAGATTTAGCAGATTAAATGGTTATATTCTTTCTAAGTTGAATGCAGATTTGCTTCAGAATGTCTATGTTTTGTGTTGTCATAAAGTTGATTCACACTTGTTATGTGATGTAATGACACCAAGGAGGTTATATCTCATAAAAGGTGAAGGATAGATTGTAACCAGATCACATCCTCATGAGTAACATTAAACTATCTCAATGAAACTTTCCTGGAATTGCTGAAATAGTCTGGTCACACAGAACTTCATGTGTTCTTAAGGAATGATTAACTTATATGTACTTAAATTAATCTCCATATCTACTTCTTGGGCTACTTCATGGTCTTGGTCTTACTTGAAACTATATTTGTTGCTAAACTTTATGGTCTTTCTACAAAACCCTGTTTGCTTTCTAAAGTATCCTCACAAGATTCCTTTCCTCTGTATTTTCCAATTCTTGATTTTCTACTCACTAGTGTTGGTTATTTTTCTCTTCCTCACTCTTTGTATCTCTCTTTGAATCATTTTTTTTTACTTTTTGCATTCCATCTTTCCTCCATATGTGTCTCAGTTGTTCCTTTTCTTCAAATGATCTGTCTGGGAGCTAGTTTTTCTTAGTGATCAGTTTTACTCTGCTGACGTGCCTCTTATGATTAGCATTTTTCTTACTCATTGTATAGGAAAATTGTTTCCTAGAGAGTTCTACAGGATTCCAGAACCAAAGAAAATTAGAGAAACACAAAAACATAAACAGATAGACTTAGTGGAAATTAGGGTTTTAAAGACTCTCTGGCACTTGGTCCCTGGGTGCCAGCAAGCAAGAATATTTCCTTGAGTGCACATAGGGAAGATTACTATTGATAAGAGGTAAAAATGAAGTATCTATATTAATATTACAATCAGAGCCACAACAGGTTGTGAGGGAAACATATTTCCTTATTCTCCTGAGACAGAAGACTGGTGCGCAGAGAAAATGCAGACACGGAGTTCACCTTACCTAGCCTTTAAGGTCAACAGCACCTCAGTTTCAGCTGCTATCTTTCCAAAACTAAGGAAAAGGCCTGCACTCCAGTTTCTGAACCCTCTCCAGAATTCTCTTTTAAGCCTTCTGTAGCCAACTCTCAGTGCTCTCAATGCTGTCAGGCTGGAATTCCAACCTCTCAATCCTTTTCCCCCTGCAGCTCAACTTCAGAGTTCCATACAGAAAAGTAGTTCCTTCCCCCAATTGATACACTACAAGAAAATCTGATTTCTCCTGCTTCTGTTATCTGTGGTCTAACTTCATTTGATGTGGTATTCAATTTTGTTTTTCCTTCCCACTACTTTTGAATATTTTAATTCACTGCCAGTTTAAGATTTGAACTACTTTTGATTAAAAAAAAAATAATACTGTGATGAGGTTTTCTCTATTAGAAATATCAATTGTTGCAAAATCTCACAGATGTTTGCTCAGGAATTTATTTTGATCTCTGAGGAATTTCACTATTAACTAACAAAAGTGGAAATACATCCTTAGCGATCTACTGTTGAAATGACTCAGGAATATGTGCCACATTTGATCTTTTGGTCATATTTATAATTTTTGTCATCTTGAGTGTTCCTTGACCCTGCATAAATTTGCCTCCACCTTCCATGAAGGCCTATTAAAATGAAAATCATGTCAAGGAACATTTTATTCCCCTCCTACCTATATTTTGTATTGTAGAATGTAGGCAAACTTTACAAAACTTCATGGTAGCATTCTTTTTTACGTAGGAAGGAAATACCAGGGTATCTATGACCACATTTCAATATTTAGTATTTAAACCAAACATGGTTAACCTAGGATATTTTTTTCTTTTTTGGGGGGTGGGTCCAGTCATGGGGTCTGAACTCTGGGCCTGGGCGCTGTCCCTTACCTCTTCAGCTCAAGGCTAGCACTCTACCACTTGAGCCACAGTGCCACTTCTGGCTTTTTCTTTTTGCTTATGTGGTGCTAAGGAATCAAACCCAGGACCTCATGCATGCAAAGCAAGCGCTCTACCACTGAGCCACCTTCCCAGCCCAACCTAGGATATTTTTATATAGGAACTAAATCAAATCTTATAAGGGCCCCAAAAATCATTAGCTTCTTTCTGAAGTACTGCTACTGTGTTTTAACATTCATGTGGACACTGCTTTTCATAGATCTGGTCATGTTCTATGTTCTGTATTCCATGTGATATTCTGAATATGTTCTGTTTGCTTATTATAGTACTTGTTAATAGAAGATCTAAATAGGATGTATGGTGATGTACTACATGTAAATGCAGGAAAAATATTTGTGTAATTCATTGTTACCCTGATATGTACTAAAATTTTATCAAAAAATGATAATATAATTTTTAAGATACCCCCTTAGACTTATTGTTGTCATGACAGATTATTGTCTGCTTAGAATTTTTTTTTTTTGGCGGGGGGTCTGGTCCTGGGGCTGAACTCTGGGCCTGGGCGCTGTCCCTCAGCTCTTCAGCTCAAGGCTATTGCTCTACCACCTGTGCCATAGCGCCACTTCTGGCTCTTTTCTTTTTGCTTATGTGGTGCTGAGGAGTAGAACCCAGGGCCTCATGCATGCAAGGGAAGTGTTCTACCACTGAGCCACCTTCCCAGCCGTCTGTAGAATTTTTACCTTGTCTCTATTGCTAGCAGCAGAAATGTGTTTGCATGCATTAGGGAAACTGTAATTTTTTATTGGTCTTGGGCTTCAATTCTGGGCCTGGCTGTTGTCAATCAGCTCTTCGGGTCAAGGTGAGTGCTCTACCCCTTGAGTTACAGTGCTAATTTCAGTTTTCTGGTGGTTTATTGGAGATAAGTGTCTCATGGACTTTCCTGCCTGGACTGTCCTTGAACCATGATCCTCAGAACTCAGCCTCCTGAGTAGCATGGATTACACGCATAAGCCACCAGGGCCCTACAAATCTGTGTATTTTAATGACCAGGTTTATATATTGTCAAATATTTCTAATTTGCTATTTAATTCTCCCAGTGAATAGATAACACAGCAAGCTACAAACATTTTTTGTAAGACAAAAGCATACCTGCAGCATAATGAAATTCCAGATTGGAGTTCTCATAACCCAGGTCTGATTTCTTGATGGACATGTGCCATTACAGAATTTGATATCATTTGAGGATGTGGCTGTGGACTTCACCTGGAAGGAGTGGCAGGATCTGGATACTGGTCAGAGGACCCTTCATAGAGATGTGATGCTGGAGACCTATAGCAACCTCATGTCCTTGGGTGAGCAAAGGTCATTTTTACTTGGAAGATCAAGTGTTTTTATTTTATTAGACATTAGACTGTTTAGGTTATTTAGGGATAAGATTCCAGTCCATTGGAATTTTCATTTCTTTCTAAGGGAAACTTCAACTTGATTATATGTAACTCAAGAGCTAATTTTATTCTCACTCTTTAACAAAGCAAATCAGTAATTGGAAAAAAATCCTAAACTATGTTCCACTAATACGAGACTGACTTCCCAGACTTGGAATGATTATTGAGGTGGATCTGCAGTCTAGATAGAATATACATTACTACTGATTATGATGTGGAAATCAGTAGTTGAAAGTGTGTATTTGTACACCAAACCCAATATAGAGTTTAGTGCTTCAAGCTTTGAATTCTAGATACTCTGGAGGCTGAAATCTGAAGATTTTGGTTTGAAGCCAGCAACTGTAGAAAAATGACCATGAGACTCTTATCTTCAATTAACCATTCAAAAACTAGAAATGTAGCTATGATTCAAACTTGTAGAATGCTATCTTTGAGCAAAAGAGCTGAGTTCAAGCCACACAATTGGCACAATAAACCAAAGCTGGGGAAACTCCACAATTGGGCTGTTAAGAATTGAGAAACTGCTACTCAGAAGGCTGAGATCTGAGGATCGCGGTTCAAAGCCAGCCCGGGCAGGAAAAACCGTGAGACTCCTATCTCCAATAAACCACCAGAAAACCGGAAGTGGCCCTGTAGCTCAAGTGGTAGAGCCCTCGCCTTGAGCTGAAGAGCTGAGGGACAGCGCCCAGGCCCAGAGTTCAAGCCCCATGACCGACAAAAAAAAAAAAAAGAATTGAGAAACCATGGGCTGGGAAGGTGGCTCAGTGGTAGAGTGCTTGCCTTGCATGCTTGAGGCCCTGTGCTTTGATTCCTCAGCACCACATAAGCAGAAAAAAAAGCTGGAAGTGACGCTGTGGCTCAAGTGGTAGAATGATACCAAGACAGGGATTCTGATCAAGCTGCCAATTTTTATTTTTCACACAAGGGTATTTATATGCTTGGAATAAGTAAGCTTTTTCATTGGCCGAAGCAGCTGCAGGGTGCTTGCTTAGGGCAAGGTGAAAAGGTGGTTGTTAGTAGCTGCAGGGTGTTTACTTAGGGCCGGGTGAAAAGGTGGGATTCTGTAAACTCAGCCTCAAGATGTTCCAGTGAGATCGTTCAGCCTATTATGTTGAGAGACTTAACTTTTGGCTCCCAACACTCCCCCCCCCCCCAAAAAAAACACAATTGAGAAATAAGATTTAGTAGCAACCTTGGAAACAGGATGTCTGTGACCTTACACTAATGATGACCCTGCAAGAGCAATAGTTCTCCACTATTTCTTAATCACAGGGCTCTGTGTTCCTAAACCTAAATTGATTGTCAAGCTGGAGCAAGGTGCAGAACCATGGATAAGAGAAGGCTCAGAAGAGAATTTCACAGGTGAGTTAAAGCATCTTGAATGGTAATGATGGGTCCAGAGCCCAGTTGGTCTGTTTAACTTGAGCTGTACAGAGCAATAGTATTCCTAGTGCTGCTGAGTCATGTATGGCAGAGAAGTAGGTGATCCTTTGTCTCAAGGAATTGTCAATCCAGAATTCACATGGAGACAAACTGAATTTTGTGTGCCAGTGTAGTTAATGTTAGCAATTCTCTTGTCTTTAGAGAAGTCATTCTTGAAGAAAGAAACACAATGAGAAATGTAGAAAAGGAGAACTCATTTTCCTTTAAACTAGTATGATGCAGGTAGGAGGAAAATAGGAGTATGCTAGGGCTGCTATCCTCTGATTGGTACAATTTCTTATCAGTGGTGCTGGGCATAGAGTAAGATTCAGAATGGAAGCATTAAGAGTACGTAGATGAATAATTTCAGTAAACATTTCCTGGAGAAAAAAAGAAAAATCTGAAAAACCGAAAACTTTGTTTTCTATTGTAAAATATCAGTACTACTTTCTTAATTACTACATTGGGTAGAAAAGTATATATTCTGCATAAAACTGTGCTTTGATATTTGAAAATCTTGTAACAGAAAGTAAGGAAATATCTTTACATTAAGGAATTTATGGATCTCATTTATGTTTTTCTCTATTTTTCTATTATTCATTTTAGATGTCCCAGAATTGGAGGATGTGATTAGCACCTGCCAGGAACGTCACAATAAGGATCTCTCTGAAGTAGCAGTCATGAGTAGTAACCAAGGGAAGGAAAAAGTGAGACTTATAAGTTTTAATTTGAGCTCAACACAGAAGTCAGAACTGATTAAGAATAATGGGAACTCCTTAGGGATGAGGACAGAAAAGTTCACTGTGTGTCAGAACATGGATGCTTTCAGTGAACCTGGTAAGATATGTGCTGCATATAGACCTCATGTGTCTTCTGTAGTTGAAGAATATAAACAGTGTGAAAGGTCTTTCACTGAGAAGACACACCTTATTCTCCCTCAGAGAACACAAACAGGAGAGAATCCTTATGAATGTAACATGTGTGAAAAGATTTTCACATGTAAGGCATATCTTACTGTCCACCAGAGAATCCACACAGGAGAAAAACCATATGAATGTAATGTGTGTGGAACGTCTTTCGCTCAGAATTCACACCTTACTGTCCACCAGAGAAGACACACAAGAGAGAAACCTTTTGAATGTAACATTTGTGAAATGTCTTTCACCTGTAAGTCAAGCCTTACTATCCACCAGAGGACACACACAGAAGAGAAACCTTATGAATGTAATGTGTGTGGAAAGTCTTTCACCCGGAAGCGAAACCTTACTGGCCACCAGAGAACACACACAGGAGAGAGACCTTATGAATGTAACGTGTGTGGAAAGTCTTTCACCTGGAAGACAAACCTTACTGTCCACCAGAGAACACACACAAGAGAGAAACCTTATGAATGTAACATGTGTGGAAAGTCTTTTTCTGGCAAGCCAGGCCTTACTGGCCACCAGCGAACACACATAGGAGATAAACCTTATGAGTGTAACATGTGTGAAAAGTCTTTCACCTGGAAGTCAAACTTCATTGTCCACCAGAGAACACACACAGGAGAGAAACCTTATGAATGTAACACATGTGGAAAGTCTTTCACCCGGAAGGCATACCTTACTTTCCACCAGAGAACACACAGTGGAGAGAAACCTTATGAATGTAACTTGTGTGGAAAGTCTTTCTCCAAGAAGGTACAATTTACTGTCCACCAGAGTACACACACAGGAGAGAGACCTTATGAATGTAACTTGTGCGGAAAGTCTTTTACCTGGAAGTCATCGTTCACTGCCCATCAGAGAACACACACAGGAAAGAAACCTTATGAATGTCATATGTGTGGAAAGTCTTTTAGACAGCAGGTATACTTTACTCTCCACCAGAGAACACACACAGGAGAAAAACCTTATGAATGTACCATTTGTGGAAATTCTTTCACCCAGAAGTCAAACCTTACTTGCCACCAGAGAACACACACAAGAGAGAAACCTTATGAATGTAACATGTGTGGAAAGTGTTTCACCTGGAAGTCAAACCTTACTGTCCATCAGAAAACACACAGGAAAGAAAACTTATGAATGTCATATGTGTGGAAAGTCTTTCAGCCAGAAGCCAGACCTTACTGTCCACCAGAGAGCACACGCAGGAGAGAAATTTAATGAATGTAACTTATGTGGAAATTCTTTTCACCCAGAACATACACCTTTCTGTCCATCAGAAAAAACCCCACCAGAGAGAAATGTTATGTATGTAGCAGGCATGGAAATTCTTTCACCTGGTAGGCACACCTTAACATCCATCACATAACATAAAGGCAGAAACCTTATAAATGCAACAGAGTTCACAGCGAAATACACATAAGTTGATTCACACAAATGAAATAACTTAGGATTGTACCAAGTGGGGAAAGTCTTTCATCTGTAAGAAAATTGAAATTGCAACACAGGACCCACACGGCATAGAAACCTTATGGTATAGCAGATGTAGAGTCCTTCAATTAGAAGACACAGCTCAGGGTTCATCACAAAACACACAGACACACACACACCCACTCACACAGCAAGAGGAGAGAAATCATATGTAGGAAAATAAATGGAAAGGTTTTCAAGAAAAAGTCATAACTCAGTTTGCATCAGAGAACAGACACAAGTGAGAAAATATAAATGTAAAAAATGTGGATAGGGGGCTGGGAAGGTGGCTCAGTGGTAGAGTGCTTGCCTTGCGTGCATGAGGCCATGGGTTCAATCCTCAGCACCACGTAAGCAAAAGGAAAAAAGCTGGATATGGCACTGTGGCTCAAGTGGTAGAGCGTTAGCCTTGAGCTGAATTGCTGAGGGACAGTGCCCAGGCACAGAGTTCGGGCCCCACAACCGGACCCTCCCCCAAAAAGAAATGTGGATAGTACTTTACCAAGTAGTCATGGATACAGGTTCATAGGACACACACAGCGGAGTAATCTTAAAAATATTACAAATGTGGAGAGCCTTTGATCTGAAAGGAATAGCTCAGTGTTCATCAGAGAACTGACTCACATGGGAGAGAAGAAAGTAGTGCATAGAACATTTTTGAAATGATTTTCAATCAGAATTGAATCCTCAGCATATGTAAGAGCATACACAGGAGAGAAATTATGAGTTTAGAAAACATTTGGCCAGAAGTCCCATCTGTACAGGTATCAGAGACCTGGACACATGACAGAATCCCTGTAAACATAAACATGAGAGGAAGTCTTTCAACCAGAAGCCAACCTTCTGCAGTTATTAAAACATTCACCCAGGAAAGAAGCCCAATGTAGGAAAATCTTTGTCAGAAAACCTCCGTAAGATGCTGGAGGGGGTGTGGACAGAAAGGAACCTTACTTCATTGTTGGTGGGAGTGTAAACTTGTTCAACCACTTTGGAAAGCACTTCACATAGAGCTCCCCTATGACCAAGCAATCCCTCTTTTGGGCATTTACCCAAATGTTTACAAACAAAATCACACTAAAGCTACCAGCACAACTTTGTTTATTGCAGCATTATTTACCATAGCTAATATATGGAACCAACCCAGATGCCCCTCAGTAGATGAATGGATCAAGAAAATGTGGTATATATACACAATGGAATTCTATGCCTCCGTCAGAAAGAATGGCATTGCCCCATTTGTTAGGAAAAGGAAAGGCTTGGAAAAAATTATATTAAGTGAAGTAAGCCAAACCCAAAGAAACATAGGTCCCATGGTTTCCCTTATTTGCAATATCTAGTATATGTATGAGTCAAGCAGAAAAGGTCAGATAATGTGATGTTAGGAAAATGAACCCTTCGATATGTATTTAAATGTTTTTTTTTCTTTCATGCATTTGTTTTTAACACATTTATAAGATTATTTCTTTGTTGCTTTGTATGTCCTTCCCCCACAGTATAACCCCTGCTTTCCCTATATTTGATGTCGGTATAATTTGTGGAGGAGAAGGGAAAAACAAGTCGTTTAAGGTTACAGGTGGACCCGTTGCAACAATGAGAAGTACAAGTTGTCATGTCGAAAATGAACTTTACAACTTTGTTGGGGGGGGCAGATCGTGGGGGGGGGACAGGGGAAGGCTGGGAGGGATGTGAAGGGTAAACAAAGGAGGAGGCTACAATGCTTGATAAGAAATGTACGCATTAACCTGCCCATGTAATTGTAACCCCTCTGTACAGTATGCTCACAAAAAATAAAAATAAAATAAATAAAAAGAAAATGAACTTTACAACTTTGGTGGGGGGGGGAGATTGCGTGGGGGGGCGAGGGGAGGCTGGGAAGGGATGTCAAGGGTAAACAAAAGAGGAGGCTGCAATGCTTGATAAAAAATGTACTCATTATCTCGCCCATGTAATTGTAACCACTCTGTACAGTATGTTCACAATAAAAAAACGAAAAGAAAAAGAAAAGAAAACCTCTGTAAATTATACAGAGAAATCCTTCATAGCAGATGTAAACTGGGTGTGATGGGAAACCATTCTTCACCCTTCAGCTCTCTAAGCCAACATTTCTCATCCTTTCATCGTGTTGAGTGGGGATGGTGTCATTCAATATTATCCAAAGCATGTAGAAAAAACCAGTCTCGACAAGTAATTCAGAGATTGAAGTTATTAACTTGTGTCTTTTATACTAAGGAATAGTTTGTTAGGGTAATTTGATAAACTCTTCTTAGAAAAATGAGCTCTGGCCCTTTGGGACTGGATTCAGACCATCTCCAACATGGTTAGGGGAACAATAGATGGGTAAAGACTGTTATGATAGGAGGCAAGAACATGAGAACAACCAGTTTTCTACTGCTCCCTTATGTCTCCCTCTGTATGTGTGATCCATGTCTTATAGTACAAATGACTTGCTATTCCAGTTCAGTTTTGAATGGAAGATCTGATGGAAGATATTACTCCTTATTGCAGTACATCCATAGTAGTAAAATCTTTCTCAGAGCGGTAACAATGCTTGATAGGAAACGTATTCATGACTTCCTCATATAATTGTATAATCAATCTATACAGTATCTTTACAATAAAAATTCAAAAATGTGGTGGATAAATAAAGACAAGAGTCTGCATTTTGTCTTAGGGGAGAACCCCAAAATGTCTTCAGTGCTTGCTTTTTTCTTTAATTACTGGTGATGAATAACTTGTGATTGATTCACTCTTAGCCCATTTAGTTGTTTTGCTGAGTGAGCTGTGATAAAACACCAGTGTGGACGATGTGATGAGCCTGCATTTTCTCAATGTTCTAGAGGCTGATTACAAATTTTATTGCCCTTACTTTGAAATACAATATGATGTTCCATATTTTGTTTGTGCAATGAGTATATATCCATACCATGAGTATATATCCAAAACCAAGAACACATATATTTCTGAAGTGGGTATCTTTTTTTTTTTTTGGTCCAGTTGTGGGGCCTGAACTCTGGGCCTTGGTAATGTCCCTCAGCTTTTCAGCTCAAGACTAGCGCTCTACCACTTGAGCAACAGCGCCACTTCTGGCTTTTTCTTTTTGCTTATGTTGTGCTGAGGAATCGAACTCAGGGTATCATGCTTGCAAGGCAAGCGCTCTACCACTGAGCAATCTTCCCGCCCCGAACACATATATTTCTTTGATATGAGAAGAAGGCTTTCATTTGCTATCTCATAAAGGACTAAGATAGATAAGACATTAGGCAAAATAAGACATTTTGCAATCACTCGCAAAAATTTAAGTTAACAAAAAATAAAACTATCTGCCACTTGAGCTATAGCATCACTTCTAGGCCGAGAGGAAGGAAGGAAGGAAGGAGGGAAGTGAGAGAGGGAAAGGGGAAGGGAAGGAAGGAAGAAGAAACAAATTATTCGAAAGAAGAATGTTTAATATTTGGTGAATGTGAGAATTATTCTTTCAGAGGTGGGGCTCAAGAAAAATGGCTTTTACATAAAGCAAATTCTTGAACTGTTTAGAAAATGATACAGACGCTGTAGCATTTTATAAATTGATTTACTAATTCAGTAATATTAAGTAAGGAGGTCAGGTGTGGCTGGTGCCCTACTTGCCACATGGTGGATGGTGGGGTCTGGCATCTTGTCTTCATGCAGGGGGAAGGAAAAGCCCCATCCATCACTTGCCACCCAACTGATGGGTGTGGCTGGATCCCTGCAAGCAGGCATGGGCATTTGGCTGATATGTTACTCAATCTGTTAGTTCAGTTCCTGGGACTGGGAATTTCCTGTGGACCTGCCTCCTGCTTAGGCCCTATTTAGGCTGGACCAGCAGTGGCACCAGATGCCATGGTACATGTCTCTGTGATCATGTCCTGTGTCCTGTCTCCTGGCTTGTCTCTGGTCATCTTAGTGTCCCAATTCAGCACTCTCTCGGTTCTGATTGGTTTCTTGGTGTTGTTTTTATTCTTTTTTCCCCCTTTCTGTCCTGTTTCCAAGCTGTCTAAGTGTATTTGTGGACAGCAAGTCTTTGTTACAACAGGTTGCTTGCAGACTGCTAGCTGTGTAATAGACTCCAGCATTCCATCTTCCAAAATGTGGCATTCTACAAATATACTGTCTTCTTTTACAGAAACACAAAGATTGACCTAAATTTAGAATTTCTTGAGCCAAGATAGATGCCACTGTATAGTTATGTAATTAAAGATATCCTGGAGGCATTTAGAAGAAATGTCTGTTACATCAGAAAGTGCTTAATTAGTAAACCAAGACCAAGACTGTAGATCCTATATAAGCCAATCATTCTAGATATGTCCAGAGCTGTTTGGTTACATGAAGAGCTCTACTTTCACACTTGCATGAAGAAATATTTTTGTGCCAGTATGAGGTGTTGACCTCAGGAACTGAGGTGAAGCCAGACAGTGCTGGCTTCAAAGGAGATTCTCTCATCTTGACCTCCATAAAAGCTAGGAATCAAAGCATGAGCCCTGTGGGCTGTTCTGAAGAAATCTCTGTCTGGGAACAAGAGGTTTCATTCAATGCTTCGCCTCTGGCTTCCTGTCCCTTCAACAATTTCAGTATTTAGTTTAATTGTTGAAAGAGAATCCTTAAATCCTGCCTATGATTCCATTTACAAGATAAAGACAGTGGACTTCACATTGCCAGATTTAGCTAGGTTCCTAGCTTAACCCCTTCCCTCACACTGTTTACCCGTATGCTTATCTACTGAGGCCTAGTAAAAAATAAATAGGGGGATTGGGAGGCCCTTGGCCTTCCTAATTGTAAGACACACACACACACACACACACACACACACACACACACACACCCCGGCCATTTGGATATAGCTCATTCTGTTTTTACAAACTGGATGCTTTCTGATAAAGGATGGTTCATGGACTGGAGTCCTTCTACCTAGGCCTGCCATATAGCTGTAATTAAAAGGCATGAACCAACATACCACATTCATTCAAAGTATCCCTGATGATAACATTTTATTATTGATTTTATTATTTTTGTTATTATAATTTGGCCAACACTATTGCTTGAGCTCAAACTTTAAGGGACTTACTGCTCACTGAATTGGTAAAGCACCCTTTCCTCCTTTTAATTTAAAACCAGCAATTAGAAATGAGCAATTACACTCCCTCATGTGTGGAATCTTAGCTACTCAGGAAGCTCAAATTAGAAAGGTAGTATTGGTAGGCCATCCCATGCAAAAGCTTCATGAAAATGGTATCTTAGCCAATAAAAGCATGGATCTGGTCATATGTGCCTATCTTATTTGCTACTTGTGATATGCAATTATAAAATTAGTGTGTAGAAAGGCCCAGACAGAGAAGCAAGACCCTAAGGTGCAAAATCAGTGATACAAAAGGGCATCTGGGCCGGGCGCTGGTGGCTCACGCCTGTAATCCTAGCTACTCAGGAGGCTGAGATCTGAGGATCATGGTTCAAAGCCAGCCCGGGCAGGAGAGACCGTGAGACTCCTATCTCCAATAAACCACTAGAAAACCGGAAGTGGCGCTGTAGCTCAAGTGGTAGAGTGCTCGCTTTGAGCTGAAGAGCTGAAGGACAGCGCCCAGGCCCAGAGTTCAAGCCCCACCACCGACCAAAAAAAAAAAAAAAAACTGCATCTGGTGTAGAAGGTAAAGGAAGCCTCACAAATTTTTGCCCCTGAATTCAACCTGAGGACCACTAATATGATCTGTGCAAACAATACATTCTTCCAAATATTTAGTGGAAGCATTTGAATGTGGTTTACAGTATGATAGGTAAACAGTCCTTTAGCAAGTGATTGCAAAAAGACCTTTGCATATGTCTATATGATATTATGAATTTTATATCCTATTCGGTAGAAACCATGAGTCCTGATTGGATCAAATAGTTAAGATCTCCTGATCTAATGGCACTGTTGCTTCACGTCGGGATTCTTAGTTGCTCAAAAGTATGAAGTTTAAAGATCACAATTGAAAGGCCAACTAGATAGGAAATGCTGTGAGACATCACCAATTGTCACCAAATTTCCCACAAGTGGTGTTATGAATCAAGTTAATAGACTGTCATCACATTTGTTCCTTTATTACAAAATCTCAGGGACAGTACCCAGGCCCTGAGTAGAAAGCTCTCCAAGGCTAGGGAAGATATTTTGTAAAATGGGTTCTTTGGCCCTCGTGCAGGAAAGTTACCATTCTTGTATAAGCCTAAAGTACTCCACAGAGTATAGTCATTGTCCCTCAATTGAAGTTGATGTTGAAATATCTTTTTTTTTTGTCATGGGGCTCGAACTCTGTACTTGGGCCACTGTCCTTGTGCTCTTCAGCTCAAGGCGAGCCCTCTACCGCTTGAGCCACAGCACCACTTCCGGTTTTCTAGTGGTTTATTGGAGATAAGAGTCTCACAAACTTTCCTGCCAGGCTGGCTTTGAACTGCGATCCTCAGATCTCAGCCTCCTCAATAGCTAGGATTACAGGCGTGAGCCACGGGCGCCTGGCGATGTTGATATATCATATAAGCCTGGTTAATGATAAATTGCTACAAACAGTTTGGTATCTTTTGTCATGTGAATGCACATGAATATACCTTTGTGTTTCTGACAAGTTCATAGGTCCTTGCAGAGGTTCATGTTACTATGTAGGACAATGTGGTCCACGTCTGTAAGGTGTGGAATTAGACCTTCAAACAGAGATCTCATCATATAAAATGTGGCCAAATATTTCAGTTTACTTGAAACAGGATCATAAGAAAAGGAGTCAAGTAGTGATGATTTAAGATCCCAGAATACCAATATATTTGAACGAGAAGACAATGGTCTTCTACTGTGTGCACACAGATGTAGGAGAAATACTCTTTTCAGTCTGTTCTGTCCAGATGTGCAGAAGCACTTTTGTTGTTCTTCCCTTATGGATTGCACTTTATTTCAAGGCCACTCCCAGGGCTGAATGAGAGGGTATTTAGTTTCAGCTCATTCTAAAAGCTCCTATGTCCTGAGAAGAGAAGTGGTGAACCATGACTTGGCTACATATCCACCCTAGACCTAATCACTAAGAGTGGGTTAGGTTATATAATTTTTCAGAATGTCAACGGTCCTACCACAAGGTTCATCCTGTAGCAATATCCAAAGTTAGGCTTTAGAATAGTTCTGCCTTTGTATGAAGATTTCAACTCTAAATTAGATTATTTTCAATAGCCATTCATTGAATGTTACTGGATAAAGTATCAACATAGTCACATTTATGTTACAGAACATTGTGATATCATCAGCAGGGGCAGTTCAAATGACCCAAATCATGACGCTGAAGAATCTGCTCTCCAGAGATCTAAATATTTAACCAAAACCCTCCAGTTCCCAAGCAATCTTGACCCCAATAAGAGAGCAGGATCGTAGGTGAATCCTTGTCTCCTCCTGAGGTTAATCTGGAATGATGCACTTCAGAGTGACTGGAAGGGGAAAGAAGCTGGGATACTGAGCACAGTGGGTACTGAACAAGGCTATCATTGGATTTTCACTAGAACTTCAGGGACCACCCAAGGCCTCCTTCCATTACCTTGAGCACTGATATCTTTATTGTCCACTTCTAGGTCATTGTTCCTCCCATAATTAACATAGTATTAAGTGTACATTTTTCTTGTTAACATCTTACCCTTACCTCTCTTTTCTGTTTCCTCAATGAATTGTGAAGTTCTTTTAAATTGTTTTCTTTCAGGTTTCTGGATCAGAAACATCCTTGTATGAAGTCCCTGTTATAGAGGTCTCAGTACTTTGAGAAGATCACTACCTGGGGCATCCACAGCCAACCATCTTTTCCCCACGTGTACATGGGGTGTGAGCAAAACCAAGCCCAATCTTCAGCTCAACGTGAGTGCTCTACCACTTGAGTCACAGTGTCACTTCCTAGCCAAATCTTTATATGTGCATTCTAACTTAAATGTTTGTTACCAAAAGTTTGATGTGGAGACTTCATCAGGTGTGTTGGAAGTTGGCTGGGCTCATAGTCTAGGCCAGAACTCAAAATGTAAGGTATAGGAAAGAAAAGATTGGTGAGGTGCCAGCCGAGGAGAGGAATGCAGTTCCAAAGTCTTCATGCAATATGCAAGCCTGGCTAGCCCCTTGGGACAGGAGTGAGGAGCCCAGAACAGGGCCTGTGCTACCCATCAGTACACCACCAGCACCACATGGCACCTCTAGCATGGGACATGGTGTGCCCAGGTTTCAGGAGTGCTCAGTGTTGACACAGGGACCTGTTAGTCAAGGTAATCCAGTGGCCCAATGTAATCGTCTTGTTGTATGTAGATGATACAATTGCTTGTTGTCAAGAAGAATTGGTAGTAAAACTATTTTTAGATGAACTAGATAAAATTCTTCAGGATATTTGTGCGTGTGTGTGTGTGTGTTTGTGTGTGTGTGTGTGTGTGTGTGTGTGTCCTAAGAAGAAAACAAATTGAAAAGTAGTTCAGAGAGAACTCAAATGACAGGAGTGTCAGACTTCAGTCCACTGCAAGATAGATCCATTACAATCACAACCAATAAGTGAAAAGGAAAGGTTTGGGGCTGGGAAGGTGGCTCAGTGGTAGGGTGCTTGCCTTGCACGCATGAGGCCCTGAGTTCAATTTCTCAGTACCACATAAGCAGAAAAAAAAAGCCAGAAGTGGAACTGTGGCTCAAGGGGTAGAATGCTATCCTTGAGCTGAAGAGCTGAGGGAAAGCGCCCAGGCCCAGAGTTCAGGCCCCACGACTGGACCCCCCCCCCCAAAAAAAAAAGAAAGAAAAGGAAAGGTTTCCTTCACTTATTTTTTACCTACCTTGACAAAGCACATTGTGTTCAAAATAAGAAGAACAGAAATGTATATGTTGATGTTTACTGTTGTACCACAGCTAGTTTTCAAGTGACAGTAGAGGTATAGATTCTCTTCTGTGTGTGGCCCCTGCACTCACTGGAATGGAGGACAGTAGTATTGAAAGTGAACTAAAGTCACTTTTAAATTTATCTTTTAAATTGCAGAGGTAGCCTTGACTAATTAAAATGAGCAGACTTTTTGTTTTGCTGGTCCTCATGCTTGAACTCAGGGCCCAGGTGCTGTGCCTGTGCTGCTTTTGCTGAAGTGTAGCATTCTACCACTTGAGCCACAGCACCACTTCCAGGTTTTTCTGTGTATGTGGACCTGAGGAATAGAACCCAGCTCCTCATTCATGCAATGCAAGCCCTGTACCATTTCGCTACCTTGCCTGTCCTATAAGCACACTTTTTATTTTAAAAGAAGAAAGAATAGGTTGGTATGTAGTATGCACCTTCCATGTGCAAATCCCAAGGTTCAATCCCCCAAGGTGAAAGGAAGAAAGTAGAAAATGGAATGATATGAAGTATACAGTTACAAGAACAAAGAAAAATAGAAGAACAAAGGCAATGAGCAAGAATTTAGGTTTTTGTTTGTTCATGATTGTTTCTTTTTTCTTTTAATTGTTAGTTGTGGGGTTTAAACTCAGGGAAGGCCTAGCATATTCCCTTATCTTTTCACTAGAGGCTGGCATGCTACCACTTCCAGCCAGAATGTCACTTCTAGTTTTCTGTTATTTAATTGGTGATAAGTCACAATGAATTTTCTGCTGATGTGGTGCTGAGGAATGGAATCCAGTGCCTCATGAGCAAGGCAAGCATTCTAACACTGAGCCACACTCCCAGCCCTGCCTCCTTTCTTAAAACAGTGTGGTTGGGGCTGGCAATGTAGGCTAGTGATAAAGTGTTTGCCTAGCATGCATAGAGCACTGGGTTTGATTTCTCAGTACCTAACAAACAACAAAAACTACCAAACACCTCTAGAAGCACTGGTGCTGTAGCTCAAGTGGTAGATTGGTAGCCTTCAGCATAATGAAATTCAGGAACAGTTCTCATGCCCTGAGTTCAAGCCCCAGGAATGTCAAACAACCAAAACAACAACAATAACAACAAATGAGCAAATGAAAACAAAAAGCCCAATGTCAGCAAGTTTCATTGAAACACACACACACACACACACACACACACACACACACACACACACACACCCTTTTTTAAACCGTATTCACCTCCTTTACCATGTCTGCTCACCCTCCCTGCTCCAAATGCTACCTACATCCACCGGGGAATTTATTGTATGTTTCTGTTGTTTTTGCATTCTTAAAAAAGTTATTGTGAAGGTGACACATATATATGTATATATATATATAGGTCAAAGTTACATAAGCCAGGTATGGATTTCATTACTTATTGAACAGTATGCATTTTTGCACAATTCCACCTACTTATTAAAAGTAGCCTTTTTCCCCATATATAACAGTAAACTATACCAATATTAGGTATTGATCACATTGTCTGGGTGCTGTCCCTGACCATTTTATCTTAAGGCTCTATCACTTGAGCCATCTATCAATTTCTACTTCTGGATTTTTAGGTGATTAATTGTAGATAAGAGTTTCATTGACTTTTCTGATAGGGTTGGATGAAAGCTCAATTCTCAGATCTCAGGTTTACCACCATGAGACAATTGTGTCCAGCACCTTTAAATATTATTATATGCACTATTTTATTTGTGGTATGTGTTTTACTTTTCATCATTCACACAGCTTGATTTCTGGGCCTGGGCTCTGTCTTCAGCTCAAGGCTACTGCTCTACTACTGGAGCCACAGCACCACTTCCAGCTTTTTCTGTGTATATGGTGCTGAGCAACCTAACCCAGGGCCTCATGCATGCAAGGAAGCACTCTACCACTGAGCCAGCTTTCCAGCCCCTTTAGTAGCATTTTCAAAGGAATATATTAGGCCTTACATATTTGTTTGTTGGACAGGTTCAACAAACCATAGAACAAAATACTTGAAAATGTATGGCACCTATAGTAAACATGCAGTCTTTGAAAAAACTGACATTATCCTATGAACAATGCATTGAAACAAGTATTTAGTAGGATTTAAATTGTAATAGGTATCAGAGGTGATTTACAGTGTATAGAAGATTCCCTGGAGATTATATTAGAGGTGATTTGCACTGTATAGAAGGATGTGTGCAGGTTACATGAAAGCAAACTAAGAAATACATATCAGATGAGACAAATATAATAAATAGTAAAGTAATCACTAAAATGAAACCATATTAATATTGTAATATAAAAATAATAAATATATCAGGTACTGTCTGATTTGAACAGAAGAAAACATACTCAAGAAAATCAATAAGCCAAAAAGACATACATTAATTTTCAAGAAATTAAAATAAATCAATATAAAAATACCATAAGCAACAATGAATACTGAAAAATACAAATAGTTATAATATGAAAGGAAAAGAACCTCAGCACAAATTGTGTTACCACAGATACAGAGCATTGATAATAACAGGCAAATTATAAATCTGTATAACAAAAGTTCTATGCTGAAAAGTAAAGTCAACAAAGACATGATTTAAAGGCCAAAGAATGATAATTTTTTTAATCTATCATTATGATTGGAGAACTAATACTCCTCTTAATGACAGAATAACTAGACAAACGGTCAGTAGAAACACACACATGGATGGTGTTATCTTTACTAAATGCTGTTTATAAAGCACTATGCTGTCATATTTACCAAGACAGACACACTGAGAATAGATATGAAGACAAATTGTCTAGAAATCAGTATGACAAATAAATCTATGTTGTAAATACAATAAAATCCAACAATATGTTTCTAATAATCTAACAGTAAAACAAACAGATGGAAACTAGTATGGATCTGTAAAAAATGCATGCTATCATTGTGATTTATTCAATATTAAAGGGAGCCACTTTCTTCACTTGTGAAATAAAAACAATTGCTTTCAATTATGTATGGTGTTTTCACATGTGTATCTTCTGGCGGGTGTGGCAGAGCCATAGAATGTGAGGGAAAGAGGGTGATGAAAGTGAAGTATACAACTCAAGAGTAGAGATAGGAGGGAGGGATTGGGAGAGAGTGAAAACATGGAAGACACTGTATGAAAGGAAAGGTATTTATTACCTGACTCATGTCATTCTAATCTCTGTATCCATGACTTCCATAATAACATCAAATTACACTAATTATAAAACAATACCTCCAGCATAAACGATTTGCTTAGTGAAGAAAATCTACCACAGTTAGAACAGTTACAATTGTTAAAAACACAATACAACACTTAATTTGAAAGATAAACTATTTCAGTTTAGGTTGCATATTAATTCTACATAAACCAGTAATAATGAACAGTTTCATTGTAGTATCCAATTAAGTGTTAATGTTAAATGTTGAGGTAAGAAAAACCAAGGCAAGTACTTCTGGCTCAAGACTGTCATTTTAGCCTAGCTACTAAGGAGGAGACTGAGGTCTGGAAGTCAGCCTGGATAGACAACTCAAACTAAGCAGCTAATGAACAGGTTAGAGGTATGGCTCAAGTGATAGTGCCAACAGTGAGTGAGGAAGTTGACTGAGTGTGAGACCTGCAGTTCAAGCTCCAATAGTAGCTCATGAAAACCATGAGCTATGTGTATTACATGTGTTTCTAAGTTAGAAACCTAACTGTAGTGATACTAGCACGTTTTCATCTCAGATATAAAGGGAAAAGAAGATGAGTGGAGGAGGGAAAGAAGGGAAGCAAAAGGTTAGGGAAAAGAAGGAAGAAGAGAGAACAAGAGAGTAGTGGAGAGGAAGGGAAAAGAGGGAAAAGGAAATGAGGAGAAGGAGGGAGGAGGGGAGGAAAGCTTCATGGCATCAGATTTGACAGTAACTGGTCTGGGAAGATTGCTCAGTGGTAGAGTACTTGCTTTGCATGCATGAGACCCTGGGTTCGATTCCTCAGCACCACATAAGCAAAAAGTTGGAAGTGTTCCTTTGGTTCAATTTGTAATGTACTCACCTTGAACTGAAGAGCTGAGCAACAGTGCCCAGTCCCACAGTTCAGGACCCATGTGTGAGCAAAAAAAAAAAAGAAAAAAAACGAAAGAAAGATTTGACTGTAGCCCCAGAACTTCAACTCCAAAAGTACCTCCTGGAAAAAACAAAGAAACAAACAAACAATGTGAGTCTCTGGTGGATCAAACCTGTAATCTTAGGTACTGAAGAGGGTGAGATCTGAAGATTGGGTCTCAAAGTCACCCTGGGCAGGTATAGCTGTGAAACTCCTACTTCCAGTAAATCACCAGAAAACCGGAAGCGGTGCTGTGGCCAAAGTGGTAGAGTGCTAGTCTTGAAGTTAAGAGCTGAGGGACAGTGTTCAGGCCCAGAGTTCAAGCCCCATGACCTACAATGAATGAATGAATGAATAAATAAATAAATAAATATATACATAAAACAAATGAAAACTGTGTATATTGAAAAACACTACCAACAAAGAAAAAATAGCATGGTATGAGAGAACTTGCATAACTCTAAATAGATTGCTAACCAATATGAATTATAAAATATAACGAAAATTCTTCAAGTAATCCACACACAACAAAATCTAATTTTAAAATGGGAAAAAGATTGAAGAGACTTTTCTAAAAAGGACATACACATGTAGTACATTAAAATATAAAAGTAGTTTAATATCAGTAGTCATGAGAAAAATTCAAATCAAAATTCCATTAAAATAACTATTTTACACATGCTAGTATGGACATAGTTTTAAATAAAAAAAAAAAACAAAAATACTCCCAAAGTCTAAAAAAAACTAGGAAAGATGTGAAAAGAATGTGAACCTTGGCTCATTTCTCTCAGGTATGTAAAACTATCAAAGATGAAGCCAGGTGCCCAGGGCTCATGCCTGTAATCATAGCTACTCAGATGGCTGAGATTTGAGGATCACGGTTCAAAGCCAGCATGGGCAGGAAAATCCGTGAAACTCTTATCTCCAATACAACCACCAGAAAATCAGAAGTGGTGCGGTAGCTCTAGTGGTAGAGTGCTAGCCTTGAACTAAAGAGCTGAGCGACTACACTCAGGCCTGGAGTTCAAGCCCCTTGATCGACCAAACAAACAAACAAACAAACAAACAAACTATCAAAGATGGTACGAAGAGTCCTAAAAAGAACTGAATATAGAATTATATAGGAATATGGTCCAGCATTTCTACACTTGTATGCAACACCAGAGAATCACTTCTCAAACTCTACTCACAGTAAGCAAAACATCGAAGCATGTAAAACTATAAATGTGTTCAAATGCAGGGATGAACTTTAAGTAAAATAAGCTAAATAAAACACACTAGTCATAAAGGAAAAGACATGGTATAATTTCCCTTACTGAGCTTTCAAGGACCGACAAACTTGTAGAGCCCAAATATAGGATGATTCCAGACACTGGGATAGAGAGGAACAGGAGCTGCCTATTCAATGATTAAACAGCTTCACAGATGGAAGATGAAAAGTGTTGTAGATGGATGGATGGAATGGCCTCACAACAGTGTGGCCCAGTGTTTTATCAATGAACTGTACACATAAGAATGGCTAATGTAGCCACACACAGTCTGAAACACAACTATTCTCCCTGGACTTGGGAAACTCAAGAAAGGTTAGTTGCCAGCCTAGGCTACATAAGAAGATGAAGGGCTGGCTGGAGGTGGGTGAGGGAGTGTAGTCCAGGAGATGGGAGGGCTGGGATGGTAGGGGAAAATCAAAGAAGGAGGAGGCAACAATGTTTAGTAAGAAATGTACTCATTACCTTGCTCATGTAAGTGTAACCCCTCTGTATGGTATTTTCACAATAAATAAATTATTTAAAAAAAAAGAGCTTGCTGCACTACATAGCAAGACATCATCAAAAGGAACATAGAAAATTCATATTTTGGATTGTGTGAGGACATATGGGTGACAGACATATCTATTTTACCTACTAAAATAACAAACAAACTGAAAGTGTTTGAGCACATGCTAAAACAGTGTTTAGTTGGAAATACACACTACAAATAGCACTAATAACAAACACACATGAACAAAAAGTACAAATTATTATAATCTGTTTAGGTTTTGCAGATGATTTCACTGATTATTGCTCAAATGTGTCACATATTCCTGAACCATTTCTTCCACTAGATTCCAAAGGATACATTGCCACACATGCTATTTAGTATTGACGTTCCAAAGGTTAAAGTTTACTACTTAGCAAATGTATGTCAGATTTTGCCATTAGTGATATTTCAAATATGAAAACCATAGTAACTATTGTTTATTTTCACAAGCAGCTTCTATCTTATAATGTCAGTGAATGCAAATATGCAAGCAGAACAAGAAGAAAAAGGAAAACTGCAGGAACCACATCAAATGAGGTTAAACCAGAGAAAGATAATAGAATCTGGGAAACTCAAATTATTTTATGTTTAGCAACAATTTTCCTTTAAAATGAGTGAGAAAAGTGTCAATTTTAAGAGCCATGTCACCAAATGAAAACTGATCAGTAAGAAAATCTACTTCCCAGATAAACCATTTGAAGAAAAGTAAAATTAAGAGAAAAATGGAGGAAAGAGAAGCAGAGAGAATGAAAGAGAAAAAGAGACAGAGAGAGAAATAGGCAATGAGAGAAGAAAGAGAGAAATAAAACTAGTGAAGCCACATGGTGGTGGCTCATGCCTACAATCCTAGCTAGTCAGGAGGCTGAGATCTGAGCATAGAAGTTCAAAGCCAGCCCAGGCAGGACCATCTGTGAGACTCTTATCTCCAATTAACCACTAGAAAATTGGAAGTGGTGATGTGGCACCAGTGGTAGAGTACTAGCCTTGAGCTACAGAGTTTAAGTATAGCACCTAGGCCCAGAGTTCCAGAACCACGACTGAAAAAAAAAAAAAAAAGAAAGAAGGGATGGTAAAGGGAAACAAAGGAGGAGGCAACAATGTGTGATAAGAAATGTACTCACTATCTTCCCATGTAATTGTAACCTCTCTGTATGGTATTTTCACAATAAATAAATGTAATGCAAAAGAAAGAAAGCTAAAAACATGAAAAATAGAATGAATTGGGAAAATAGGTAAGAGAACTCCTATGAGAGCACCATAGAGAAAAACAGAGATTTCTATAAATACCATCAAACTCAGCCTAAGTTTCAAGTAAAACAAAGACCACAAAGCAGTCCAAGAGTATTTACAGAGATTAATTGAAGTACTTAAAGCTCACTCAGTCCTGTAGAATATTTGAAGTTATGTTTGACCACACTATTTCAGCAAATCCAGTAAAATTTCATTAGGATAGTTTAATATTCCATATGAGGATGTGATGTCTGAGCAGTTGCTAGCCATCCTTCACCTTCCATGAGAAGTCACCTCCTAGGTGTCACTGAATCACATAACTAGTAGGACAACTTTCTCTCACACTAGAAAATGTAGAAACAAACAAGCATATCTGCACTTAACTTGGAATGTCAGATTTTATAATCTGCTAAATCTCCAAGCCATCTTTAGTTGTTGTTGTTTTTTTTTTTGTCCATTGTGGGGCTTGAACTCTGGGCTTGGGTGCTGTCCCTGTGCTCTTCAGCTCAAGGTGAGCGCTCTACAGCTTGAGCCACAGCGCCACTTCCCTTTCTATAGTCCTTTATTGGATAAAGAGTCTCACAGACTTTCCTGCTCCGGCTGGCTCTGAACCCTGGTCTTCAGCTCTCACCTCCTGAGTAGCTTGGATTACAGGTGTGAGCCACCCGTGCCTGGCTACATCTTTAGCATTTTTAGAAACATGTTCCTGAAGCTGAATCTTTTTTTTTTCTCTTCATCCATCTTGGACACCCTTAGGTTCATAATGGAATGTCAAACAAAGTGAAAAATAAAAGAATCTCACTAGAGATCCTTTCATGCTTTCTTGCTGTTGACAATGAATAAAGATTCTGGAACCATGTCTATGAACGAAGGCAAATAAGGGAGTCAGAAAAGAACCTGTGTGATTTTACCCTAGATGTTCCTATTCAAAACATGATATGTGGGCTGGAAGAGCCTTCCTATGGGAGAAGAATCATTCCTGTCTTAAGAAGAGCATTAAAGTGTCCACTGAAGACATATGCATGGGGGCTGGGAAGGTGGCTCAGTGGTAGAGCACTTGCCTTGCATGCCTGAGGCCCTGGGTTCAATTCCTGAGCACCACATAAGAAAAAAGAAAAAAGCTGCAAGTGGCACTGCGGCTCAAGTAGTAGAGCGCTAGCCTTGAACTGAAGAGCTAAGGTACAGGGCCCAGGCCCAGAGTTCAGGCCCCAAGACCAGACCCTTCCCCCAAAAAAAGAACAGAAAAAAAAACCTAAAGCTCCTACAAAAGATTGTTGAAAAATTGAACCCAAAAAAGGAAAACATGTCACTTGTTCACTAAAAGTAATTATCACTGAAATACACCTAGGGATATATAAACTATTTTTCTATTATTGTAAAGATATCTTAGGATTCCATTGATTATTTGTACTCTACCTCATTTATTTACATCTTCAAATACATGTATGTTATGAACAGTATTTTCACACAAATTTATAGAGATAAAATGTATACAACCCATATTTTTGTTTTATAATATTTCAGTAATGGTTGTCATATGGCACATTACCCTTTATGCAAATAATTAGCATACCTTGGTACAATGACTTGCAATTTGAGTTTGAACCTGCTTTGGCCAAAGGTACATCAGTACTGATGTTATAAACACAGACTGAGAAGTCCCTCAGTTTCCTAAGTAGTCGTATTAAGATCCATGTCCATTCTGCTGGAGATACAGGGCCTAATAAAGATGCAAGCTAAAATGCTGGTCAGAGGAGTGACAAAATCCCAGTCAACCATCCCCAGCCAAGGCCCCAGTAGATTGAAGTCTTATGTGTTACTAAACAATCTTAACAGAAAATACACCCCAAAATGTACATCCATCATAATTAAAACCAACAAATTATATCACAATGTGCTTTTGCTTGTACTTATTGGTTGATTACACAGGATATTCTGTTATCGAGTAGTGATGTACTTTTTACAATTACTTAGAAAGGTAATTGTTAATATAAAATACATGATCTTTACAGTGACATATACAAAAAGTGAAAATCTATTCTGTATACATCATTGAGGTTGTTTTTGCTCAGAAAGACACTATGAATCCTTTAAAAGCAATATTTGCACATTACTACTGGGTTTTTCTGTCACAAGAATGTTTTCTTACTGTGAAAGGCTTAAAAGAATTTATTATAGACTAAGTGTTCACATTCACAATTCTTAAGATCAGGAGTGTTACAGATTTCAAGGTGGGGGCATTTTTTGTGTGTTTTGGGATTTGGACTGTCCTCATACACCTTAGTAACTGAACATCCTGCCTTGAAAATTTCAAGTTTTCTATTTCATATTATTGCATTAGAATATAATCTGAATTTTAAAAAGAGCATTGTAAGTGGGCTATCATGTTTAAGAGCTGTAATCTTAGGTATTCAGAAGGCTGAGATCTGAGGAAAGTTAGTATTATCCTCACCTTTAGTCCTCAGCTCCACCCAGACCTGAGCTCCTCCCAGACCTAAAGTTCCCTCCACACAGCTGGCCACTCCCTCTCTCATCTCAGACTCACCTGAGCAAGTACTTAACTCACTTCCTGCCCTCCAGATCCTGTTGCAACCAGAAGAGGGACAAATGCTTGTGCTCCCTGTCCTGGGAAATATGGTCCTTCTAATAAACCTTATAATAATTTTTCTCCTGTGCCTGCTTGTGGTTCCCTGGGATGGACATGAAGGAATCCTACAAGGATCACAGATTGAAGCCAGGGGGATATGAAAGTCTGAGAGACTTATCTCCAATACTCTGCCAAAGTAGTGGGAAGTGGGAATGTGGCTTAAGTTGTAGAACATTATCATGGAACCAAATAATTCAAGGTCATTTTCAGACCCTGAGTTCAAGAGTCAGAACAGGGACACACATATCAAGGGCATTGTATTGTATTCAAATTATGTTTTAACAATTGTTTTTGGTGTACATGTATAGGAAATCTCTCTTATTTTTTTTTTTTTTTGTTGGTGTAGGGTCTGAACTCTGAGCCTGGGCACTGTCCCTCTGATCTTCAGCTCAAAGCTAGCACTCTACTACTTGAGCCACAGTACACTGCTGGCTTTTTCTGCTTATGTGGTTCTGAGGAATCAAACTCAGGACTTCATTCACACAAGGCAAGCACTCTACCACTGAACCACCTGCCCAGCCAGTCTCTCTCATTTTAAGTGATGTAATATAGGCTAATTAAATTAGTGGAGAAATTGTAATTTGTCAAGAACAGACACATTAATTGGAGTATATTGGTGCCAGCAGCATTTTGAAAGTTTCAAAAGCCTTAGAAAGTGCAGAGGATGAAAAGAGGATCAATATGTTTATATAAGACATTTTCAAGGAATGTTTACCATTCATTGGCTTCAATTCAAAAAAGCAAGTTCATAAAGTCACATGTGTGCGTACCAGAATCTCTAGGTTCAGGAGTATAAACGCACAACTCCTGACTCTCCTTGTCTCGAAAATCAGAGGTTTGTGAGCCACTTTCTGGCACCTGGAGGAACAAGTGCTAATGGCAGCACAAACCTATGAGCCCATAAAATATCATCCACCCTAGACTGGAGAAAAATGTGAAGGGCAGACTCTGGCTAGGAGCCTCAGATCACTTCATGTTACAGCTCCAAAGTTCCCTTGAAAAAGAGAAGCTGGGCTTCTACCTCTTGGCTCTGACTATGGAGTGCAAAGCTCTACTTCAGAGCACTTCCAGCAGCAAGGGAAAAGCAAAGTAACCCGAATTTGCAAACTAAAAACACCAACAGTGGGCAAGGAGGGACTGGTGCCTCTTCCCCCCACCCCTGCCTCCCTGATTTCCCCCTCCCCGACCTCCCCCCCCCCACACTTTCAAAGGAGCTATACCCCCATAGAAACTACAATTCCCAGAATGCATGCACAATTCACCTAGAGGAAGTGGGCTTGTTACAGGGTTTTGATTGGCACAAGGCACTTGGTCCTAAGTGTGCAAGGATGCATGGGGACCTTTCTCTCCCAGCTGCAGAATCTTAGGTGAGTTTCTTCTTGAAAATTCAGTTTACCAACATAAATATTGTTAGACCAATTAAAAACACAAATGTATAAGGAACACTGCATAATTTGGCTTTTTAATTCTTAGTTCTTTTAATATAATTGAGGTTATGAAACTACATAGTTTTCATTTTTGTTTTGTTCAAAAAGTACGTTCTGCTGAATGTAAATTATGTCTCTGTTTTTCCTTAAAGTTTTGAATATCTCCCCTCTCATTTTACAAAGGTATTTGCAGCTGGGTGCCAGTGCCTCATGCCTGTAATCTTAGGTCTCAGGAACCTGAGATATGAGGATCCCAGTTCAAAGCCAGCCTGGAAAGTTCATAAGCCCTATCTCCAACTAACTACCAAAAAAAAAAAAAATGGAAGTGGCCTTGTGGCTCAAGTGGTAGAGAGCTCACTTTGAGCTAAAAATGCAGGGACAGTGCTCAGGCTGGGTTCAAGCCAGAAGATCGACCAAAAAAAAAAAAAAATGAGGTACTTGCGGACAGTAAACTGATTGATTCTGGCACCAACTTCCCCTGCGCTAATATATATACTGGAATAAAATAACAGAATTTAAAGACAGATATACTTTATAATTTTTGAATTAAATTCATTTGTCAAATTCTACTCATTACTTTCCCCCAAACTCCCAAATTCCATCTATGAAATTTTAAGGAGTTTTTGGTTATTTGTGTCTGAAATTTGTCTTTCCTTATAAAGTTTTTCCCCCCTTTTGTTGTTGGTCCTGTGGCTTGAACTCAGAGATTGGGCACTGTCTGTGAGCATTTGCTGTGCTGTACTTGCCTTTCTTTTATTAATTGATTCAGGGGACTAGTGAAAACTTTCCTCCCAAGGCTTTCTTAGAAAATGGTACTCCTCCTCCAAGACTCTTCAAAAAAAATGGTTGTCTAGATAGATCAGGATGAATGTGGGAGGAGGTAGAGTTCAAGGCAGGTCCATGTTCATGTGAAGTTTGATTACTTGCTCCAAACCAGTCTGTTTTTACTTTTCTGTTTTGCATATCCTATTTTGTTTTGATTTTCTACCTCTTCTTGAAACCTAGAAGCTCCTGTCAGCAACTCTAGGCCACATATCTAGGGATCTTCAGACTTGTCTTCCCAGACTGTATCCATTACACCATGGAATATATCTTTTGCCTCCCTTCCTCATATCAGACATTCTAAGCTTGTCTCTTAAGGGTTTGTTGTGGTTGATGATGATCCTTTCCCCACATCATGATTTGGAAGGATTGTGTAGGAAATTTTCATGCCTGATATTCAGTCCTCCAGTGTAAGGGTTTTCCATCCCTCTTTTAGTGGACCTGAGCTATTCCTTATGAAAATGGAGATCGTGAGGCACATTTGGATGTATAGATGGCAACACTGGAGCACCTATAAAATATGAAGGAAAAATAATTCTTTCTTTCTGTAAAAGTTAAAAGTAAGTTACTGAGAAGCAAGACATAAGGATCAGGTAAAAATTGGTGCTTCCTGGACGAGCTGTGTCCCATAGTTGTCATTGTTCTTGGTTACATTTTTCAAACATTTATTTCTAAGTGTTATGTTTATTATACTAGTTTAAATAGAATTTACTTTGTACATTATTTTTGAATTGTTCATTTCTCACAGATGTAAGTCTCTTTGTTATACAAATATTATATCCTTTTATTTCATTGATCACAGTTATTGACTATTGCAGATCCTGAGGTAGGAGGTACAAGTGTGGTAAGGTATTCAGGGATAGATAATGGGTCTGACTTCCTTTGGAAAAAAAGGTGAACCAATGGAAAAAGATGGAGCTTATGCATAACACTTGTAGAATTCCTTAGGCACGAGATGTGGTGCATCCCTCTTGGGTTCCACTATGCCCAGCGATTCCCATGGTTGTGATAATCCATAGCCCTGGATGGACTGTGAATTTCACACCTTATCCACAATTCTGGTGGTAGGAGTCTCCCAATATGTAAGGCAGGAATGGTCTCAGAGGAGTGATGTGATCAGTGGTAGCTTGCTGGCTCCCATGTTTGTCAGTTTGTGTGGACAAGCTCACCCTGACATCTTGAGCCTGACTGCTGCCATGAGGCCTATTTGAACTAATGCCTCTCATCATCCCATACCTCTGTTTCAGAGACCTGTCCTGTTACATGGTTTGGTTTCATTTACTGTGCAAGCTTGGGTTATGTATCCATACATGCTAGTAGTTGGGTTGGGCATGGTTTTCAAGGGTGGGGTGGTGTTTCCTGCCTCTTGCAGGAGCAATTGTGTTCTCACTAACTGCATGAGTAATCCTAGCTTACTATGCAATCCCCATAACTTACATTGCATGTTCAGTTGATAGAACCATGGTATAATAAGTTTGGGTCTCTGTTTGCTATTGAGGTTCAGAGGACTCTTAGCCATTGCTGCAGATTTTGGGGAATATTGGTTGCCCTCATTATTGCTACCGTGACACTCCTTGCTACTTCTCTCTCCACGCTTTTCTCCAGTCTGGGGTTTGATAATTTGCTTGAGGTTCAGGAGTTTTTGCTGTCATTAGCTTCTGGGCCTTCAGATCAAGAACCTGGTCCCAAATGTCTGAGAGCAAGCTGGGTGATTGTCCAGACCAGGAGAGCCCAAGAGCCATGCATTTGTACTCCAAGACTAAGGGATTCTTCTATTAACCCATGTGACTTTATTTGCTTTGCCCCAGGTATAAGAGGAGTACAGGAAGAATTCTATTGAAATTGTGACAAATATGCCTGCCTTGAGTCCTCTTACATTGCACTTGTATTTGGGGCTTCTGTGTTGTTTCTCCTAGGGATAAGTTAATCTGTTTGGCTTGAGTTTTTAATCTCTTGGCTTGAGTTCACAAGCGTTTGTACACGACCCTGTTTCTAGAGACAGTTGTACATGGGATATTGGAGTAGTGAGTGCTGGTCCTGTATTTTTAGGATTGAAGCCTAGCAATGTTTGAAGCAGAGCACCCTATGAATAGGAATCTCCATCCTAAATGGACAGACCTTGTCAATTCTGAGAAACCCTAAAGGGAAGAAGCAGAAAAGCACAGGAAGAGGAAGATGTTGCTAGCTTCCATTGCCTTATGCAAAAATTGTTGCTACTTCCCTGAGCACCAAATTCACCTGGTACTCTTTCCTACACCACTCTCAATCACTTTGTGTTGTTGCAAGATTTAAACTAATTTCCAGGAATTGTGATGCACTGGATTGAGGAATAAGCCAGTGCATAGTTATGAGAGGGTACCTGAGGCTGTAGTTTGTGATGGTGGGGTAATTGTTATGACTGAAAGTATCTATTCATGTAGTAATCCCTAATCCTCTTCTTGATAGTTTATTCAGCCTGTTACCACTATGATTTTTAGTATGTCATCATGCAAACTCATGTTAAATGTCCCCTCTAAGGATTTGCTAATGCTAGCACTTATTGGTTGGTTGTGCCTGGTAATACAGAAAATATTGGTCAGGGACATTTGGCCTTAAAAGAAAAATCACAGAAGAAAACTTGAGGTAATATGTCTTACTCAAGGTTGTATGCTTTGTAGGTGATGCTTATCTTCAGGTGTGTCACTCCTATATGAAGTATTTTATGTTGTATCTTTAGGAAGGTCAAGGTTCTTCCCAAGACTGTTTAGGGAAATGAACATTAGGGACTCTTCAAACCTGGGTTTACCTCATCTTTACTCATGTCCCTTTGGCCAAAGCATGTTAAATGGAAATTGCAAGTCATTGCATAGGTGTGCAATGGGTACAGTGAAATGTGCCATTTGACATCCGTTGTTGAAATATTATAACACAAGAAATATATTCTGTATACATTTTTTCTCTAACTTTGGGTGAAAACTACTGAGTTACATCATACATGCTTTCCCTGGTGTTTAAATATGTAAATGATTGATGTAGAACACAATTTCCATTGGATTCCTAGGATACCTTAGCATTAAAAAAAGCAGTTCCTACAACCCGAAGTATATTCAGTAATAAATACTTTTCATGGAAATGTGATATGTTTTTGCTTTCAAGTATTCAATAATATTTGTGGGAACATTCATTTTTTCAAATTTAATGTGTACATAAACATAGAAATTAGTTGGTTTAATAATATCTATCTACCAGGAAATGGACTGGATTTGTGTTTCTTGTAGACTTTAATGCTTTGTCTGAGATATTAAAGATTCATTTAAGACACCTTTATGGTTTTGCAGCCCATGTATTATGTTTGCAAGAGAAAATTCTGGACCCAAAATCTCACAGATTCATTTCTGAATACGTCATTTGCCTTATATCCCAGCCATGCTTCCAGAGTCTTCTGTTCATTGTCAGCAGCAAGACAGAATGAATGGATCTCTGGTGAGTTTTTTATTTTATTATTTCTCATTTGTTTTCCATTCCATTATATGAACCTAAAGATGTGCAAGAATTAAAAATACTACAAACCACACAGATTTAGCCTCAAGAACATATTCATAAATCAGATAAAGATGGCTTGTAGATTATCAGATTAAGATTGCTTGTAGGTTTAGCAGATTAAATGGTTATATTCTTTCTAAGTTGAATTCAGATTGGCTTCAGAATGTCTAGGTTTCATCTTGTCATAACATGTAGTCATACCTGTTATATGACGTAGTGACACCGAGCAGGTTACATCTCATGGAAGGTGAAGGGTAGATTGCAACCAGATCTCATCCTCATGAGTAACATTAAACTATCTCAATGAAATTTTGCTGGAATTGCTGAAATAGTGTGGTCATACGTACCTTCGTGTGTTCTTAAGGAATGATTAACGTATATGTACTTAAATTACTCTCCATATATACTTCTTGGACTACTTCATGGTCTTGGTCTTACTTGAAGCTGAGGCTATATTTGTTGCTAAACTTTATGGTCTTTTTACAAAATCTTGTTTGTTTTCTAATGTATCCTCACAAGATTCCTTTCCTCTATAATCTCTCTCTACTATTGGTTTTCTACTCACTTGTGTTGGTTATTTTTCTCTTTCTCTCTCTTTGTATGTATCTTTGAATCATTTTTTCTTACTTTTCTCCTTCTGTCTTTCCTCCATATGTCTCTCAGTTTTTTCTTTTCTTCCATGATCTATCTGGGAACTAGTTTTTCTTAGTGATCAGCTTTATGTTGCTGACATGGCTCTTAAGATTGACATTTTTCTTACCCACTGTATAGGAAAATTGTTGCCTAGAGAGTTCTACAGGATTCCAGAAACAAAGAAAATTAGAGAAGCACAAAAACATAAACAGATAGACTTAGGGGAAACCAGGGTTCTGAAGCCTCTCTGGCACTTGGTCTCTGGTTGCCAGCAAGCAAGCATAGTTCCTTGAGTTCACACAGGGAAGATTACCATTGATAACATGCAAAATCGAAGTATCCATATTAATATTACAATCTGAGCCACAACAGGTTGTGAGGCAAACATGTTTCCTTATTCTCCTGAGACAGAAGACTCTTGCCCAGAGAAAATGCAGATATGAAGTTCACCTTACCTAGCCTTCAAGGTGAACAGCAGCTCAGTTTCAGATGCTATCTTTCCAACAGTAAGGTAAAGGCCTGCACTCCAGTCTCTTAACCATCTCCAGAATTCTCTTTTAACCCTTCTGCGGCCAGCTCTCAGTTCTCTCAGTGCTGTCAGGCTGGAATTCCAACCTCTCAAACCTTTTTCCCCCTTCAGCTCAACTTCAGAGTTCCATACAGAAAAGGACGTGCTTCATCCAATTGTAAACTACAAGAAAATTTGATTTCACCTGATTCTGTTATCTTTGCTCTAACTTCATTTGTCATGGTACTCAGTTTGGTTTTTCCATACCACTACTTTTAAATATTTTCATTCACTGCCAGTATGAGATAGGTAGTTTTGATTAAAAAAAAATTAATACAGTGATGAGGATTTCTCTATTAGAAATAACATTTGTTGCAAAATCTCACAGAAGTTTGCTCAGGAATTGATTTTGATCTCTGAGGAATTTCACTATTAACTAATAAAAGTGGAAATATATCTTTAGGGATCTACTGGAGAAATGACTCAGGAATATTTAACAAATTTGAGCATTTGGTCATATTTATCATTTTTGTCACCTTGAGTGTTCCTTGAGTCTCTATCAATTTGCCTCCACCTTCCATGAAGGTCTATTAAAATGAAAATCTTCTCAAGGAATATTTTATTCCCCTCCCACCTATATTTTGTATTGTAGAATGTAGAGAAAGTTTACAAAACTTCATGGTAGCAGTTCTTATTTACATAGGAAGGAAATATCAGGATGTCTATGACCACATTTCAATATTTAGTATTTAAACCAAACATGGTTAACCTAGGATATTTTTATGTGGGAACTAAATCAAATCTTATAAGGGCCCAATAAATCATTAGCTACTTTCTGGAGTACTGTTACTGTTTTTTGAGTATTCATGTGGACACTGCTTTTCTTTGATCTAGTAATGTTCTATGTTCTGTATACCATGTGATATCCTGAATGTGTTCTGCTTGCTTATGAGAGTACTTGTTAATAGAAGGTCTAAATAGAATTTATGGTGAAGCAGTAAATGTAAATGCAGAGAAAATATTTGTTTAATTCATTGTTACCCTTATATGTACTAAAATTTTATCAAAAATAATAATATAATTTTTAGACACCACCTTAGACTTAATGTCATCCTGCCACATTGTTATCTCCTTAGAATTTTCATCTTGTCTCTATTGCTAGCAGCAGAAATGTATTTGCATTCATTAGGGAATCTGTAACTTTTTATTGGTCTTGGGGCTTGAATTCTGGGCCTGGTTATTGTCCCTCAGCTCTTCAGGTCAAGGTGAGTGCTCTACTACCACTTGAGTCATAGTGCTACTTTCAGTTTTCTGGTGGTTTACTGGAGATAAGTGTCTCATGGACTTTCCTGCCTGGGCTGGCCTTGAACCTTGATCCTCAGACCTCAGCTTCCTCAATAGCTAGGAGTACAGGCATAAGCTACCAGTGCCCTGCAAATCTGTGTATTTTAATGACCAGGTTTACGTATTGTCAAATATTTCTAATTTGCTATTTAATTTTCCTGTGAAAATATAACATAGCCAGCTGCAATCATTTTATGTAAGACAAAAGCATACTTGCAGCATAATGAAATTCCAGATTGGAATTCTCATGACCCAGGTCTAATTTCTTGATGGAAATGTGCCATTACAGAAGCTGATATCATTTGATGATGTGGCTGTGGACTTCACCTGGAAGGAGTGGCAGGATCTGGATCCTGGTCAGAGGACCCTTCATAGAGAAGTGATGCTGGAGATTTATAACAACCTAATATCCTTGGGTGAGCAAAGGTCACTTTTATTTGGAAAGTCAAGTGCTTTTATTTTAGTAGACATTTGACTATGTTATTTAGGTACAAGATTCCAGTCCATTCCCAGGTAAAGAACTGCTAGTATAAAATCCAGGCAAATTCAGGTCTGGGAGCTTGATGTTGTTTGCCTTTCACACTACTGCTTGAGCCACAACTCCATTTTGGATTTGGTTTTGGGGTATATTCTGTGTTTCTGTGCCCAGGTTGGTTTCAAGCCTGCCTCTTCTGATCTTACCTCCTAAATGTAGTGTTACAAGTGTAAGCCTTTGGACCATTACATTTTGTTAAAAAAAAAAAAAGATTCCAGTCCAATGCAAGTGTCATTTCTTTCTAAGGGAAACTTCAACTTCATTATATGTAACTCAAGAGCTAATTTTATTCTTATTCATTAAGAAGGCAAATTAATAGTTGGACAAAAGTTCTAAACTATGATCCACTAACAGGAAACTGACTTCCCAGACTTGGGGTGATTATGATAGGTGGATCTACAGTCTAGATAGAATATACATTACTACTGTCAGTATGATCTAGAAATCAGTAGGTGAAAGTGTGAAAGTGTGTATTTGTAAGCCAAACCTGACATAGGTTGCATTGCTTCAAGCTTGGAATCCTAGATACTCTGTAGGCTGAAATCTGAAGATTTTGGTTTGAAGCAAGCAACTGTAGAAAAATGAACACGAGACTCTTATCTCCAATTAACCATTCAAAAACTAGAAATGTAGCCAAGACACAAACTAGTAGAATGCTAGATTTGAGCAAAAGTGCTGAGTTCAAGCCACACATTGGCAAAATAAACCCAAAGCTGAGGGAAAGTACACCATGGAGATGTTAAGAATTGAGACACCATGGGTTGGGAAGGTGGTTCAGTGGTAGAGCCCTTGCCTTGCATGCTTGTGGCCCTGTGTTCGATTCCTCAGCATGAAAAAAAGCAGAAAAAAAAGCCAGAATTGGCGTTGTGGCTCAAGTGGTAGAGTGCTAGCCTTGAGCTTAGGAGCTGTGATACAGCTCCCAGGCTCAGAGTTCAGGCCCCACAACCAATCCTACCTTTCCAAAAATAAAACAATTGAGATACTAGATTTAGGAGCAACCCAGTGAACAGGATGTCTGCAACATTACATTAATGATGACCCAGCAAGAGCAATAGTTCTCCACTATTTCTTATTCACAGGGCACTGTGTTCCTAAACCTATATTGATTGTGAAGCTGGAGCAAGGTGCAGAACCATGGATGAGAGAAGGCTCAGAAGAGAATTTCACAGGTGAGTTAAAGCATCTTGAATAGTGATGTTGGGTCCAGAGCCCAGTTGGTCTGTTTATCTTGAGCTGTACAGAGCAATGGTATTCCTAGTGCCCTGGAGTCATATGTGGCAGAGAACTACGTGATCCTTTGTCTCAAGGAATTGTCAATCCAGAATTCTCGTGGAGACAAACTGAATTTGATGTTCCAGTGTAGTTAATGTTAGCAATTCTTTTTGTCTGTAGAGTGCCACGCCGACTCCAGTGGAGTCTGCTTAGCATGGGAAACCATCTATCAGACCAAGATAGGGGCTTCAGAGACCTATCTCTGAGTTTTGGGACTTCACTGAAGTCTACCTCAGAGAATGGGGCTTTACAGAAACCTATCTCCAAGTTTTGGGACTTCACTGAAGTCTACCTCGGAGAATAGGGCTTCTAAAAGGCCTACTCCTGGAAAAAGGCTGGCAAGCCCCTGGGAAAGATGTGTTTCTGCCTTTCTTTTCCTCACTGTATAAGAGTGCCTATTAATCTTTTACTGTTTCTGCTGCTCATTGTGCTTACTCATTGTCAACGTTCCCTTATTCAAAGCTCTTTCTTAAGAGTGTTGACGACTCCAATATCTGATGAATGTCTCAAAAATATGACTAACTCACCAGAGTTAAGTGCTACCCTGCAACCCCTCTTATGAAGGCTAGTAGACAAGTTATAAGCAAATATAAAAGTATTGGGGGTTTCACAAAGTCACTCCAGCAGAAGGAATTGTAAGAAATTTACAAGAAGCTGTAGGCGCGGCTAGAACAGAAGGAATGTATGGCAATTGCTGAGATAACTACTTAGGAGAAAGAACTTCCTGGTACTCTCATTTACTGAGACTTGCTAGATCTAGGCCTCCGTGACCTTACTATTAAAGAAGGAACAGGAAAAATCTTATGGGATAATTAAGGCCTCTATAGAAATAAGGTAATGGTTAGTTGGTGACAAACGTTGAAACCCATTATATTTCTTAGAGATAAGCCGGAAACAAGTGCCTTTCAGGCCACCAGCTGGTGACCACCTAAGAATGAAGCCCTGCAGCAAGATTGTGTAAACTTTTGTCCTTCCAGGTGACCAGCTGGTGACCATCCAAGAACGAAGCCTTGCAGCAAGATTGTGTAACCTTTTGCCCCTTTCTTATGAAGACTTCTATTATAAAAGTTTGTTATCCTCTGCATTAAATCACACTCAGCACTCAGCATCCACTCCTAATGTGTGTGAGTTGTCTGTTTGCCATCTCCCCATCCTATTCCAGGTTCCTCCCCTAGGTATCCTCCGTCGTCCCGACAGAAGCCGGTCCGCAGCAGTAGAGAAGTCATTCATAGAGAGAAAAAGACAATAAGAAATATAGTAAGGAGATCTCATTTTATTTTAAACTAGTATTTTGCAGGTAGGAGGAAAATAGGATCAGGACAATTTCTTATCAGTGGTGCTGGGCATAGAGGGAGATTCAGAATGGAAGCATTAAGAGTATGGAGATGAATAATTTGAGTAAATATTTCCTTAAGAAAAATATAAATATCTGAAATACAGAAAAACATTATTTTCCATTGTAAAATGTCAGTACTACTTTCTTAATTACTAAATTGCAGAGAAATATATATATTCTGCATAAAGCAATGCTTTGATATTTGAAAATATTGTAACAGAATGTGAGGAAATATCTTTACATTAAGGAATTTATGGATCTCATTTATGTTTTTGTCTATATTTCTATTATTCATTTTAGATGTCCCAGAAATGGAGGATGTGATTAGCACCTGCCAGGAACGTCACAATAAATATCTCTCTGAAGTAGCAGTCATGAATTGTAACCCAGGGGAGGAAAAAGTGAGACTTATAAGAAGTTTTCATTTGAGCTCCATACAGAAGTCAGAACTGATTAAGAATAATGGGAACTCCTTAGGGATGAGGATAGAAAAGGTCACTGGCTGTCAGAGCATGGGTGTTTTCAGTGAACCTGGTAAGATGTGTGCTGCATATAGTCCTCATGTGTCTTCTGTAGTTGATGAACGAAAACAGTGTGAAAAGTCTTTCACTGAGAAGAAACACCCTGTTGTCCCTCAGAGGACACACACAGGAGAGAAACCTTATGAATGTAACATGTGTCAAAAGTCTTTCACCAAGAAATCAAAGCTTACTGTCCACCAGAGAACACACACAAAAGAGAAACCTTTTGAATGTAACATTTGTGGAAAATCTTTCATATGCAAGGCATATCTTACTAGACACCAGAGAACACACACAGGAGAGAAACCTTATGAATGTAACATGTGTGGAAAGTCTTTCACCTGGAAGACACACCTTACTGATCACCAGAGAATACACACAAAAGAGAAACCTTTTGAATGTAACATTTGTGGAAAGTCTTTCTCCTGGAAGGCATATCTTACTCTCCACCAGAGAACACACACAAGAGAGAAACTTTATGAATGTAACAAGTGTGGAAAGTCTTTCACCCAGAAATCAAAGCTTACTCGCCACCAGAGAATACACACAAGAGAGAAACCTTATGAATGTAACATGTGTCAAAAGTCTTTCACTGAGAAATCATAGCTTACTCGTCACCAGAGAACACACACAAAAGAGAAACCTTTTGAATGTAACATTTGTGGAATGTCTTTCTCCTGCAAGGAATATCTTATTCTGCACCAGAGAACACACACAGGAGAGAAACCTTATGAATGTAAGATGTGTGGAAAGTCTTTCACCCAGAAATCAATGCTTACTCGCCACCAGAGAACACATACTAGAGAGAAACCTTATGAATGTAACATGTGTCGAAAGTCTTTCACTGAGAAATCAAAGCTTACTCGCCACCAGAGAACACACACAAAAGAGAAACCTTTTGAATGTAACATTTGTGGAAAGTCTTTCTCCTGCAAGGAATATCTTCCTCTGCACCAGAGAACACACACAGGAGAGAAACCTTATGAATGTAAGATGTGTGGAAAGTCTTTCACCCAGAAATCAATGCTTACTCGCCACCAGAGAACACATACTAGAGAAAAACCTTATGAATTTAACTTGTGTTGAAAGTCTTTCACCCATAAAAGAAACCTTACTGTGCACCAGAAAACACACACATTAGAGAGACCTTATTAATGTAACATGTGTGGAACGTCCTTGTCTTGGAAGTCAAGCATCAATGTCCATCAGATAATACACACAGGAAAGAAACCTTATGAATGTAATATGTGTGGAATGACTTTCACCTGGAAGTCAAACCTCACTGTCCATCAGAAAACAGACAGGAAAGAAACCTTACAAATGTCGTATTTGCAGAAAGATTTTCAGCCAGAAGCTCCAACTTACTATCCACCAGAGAGCACACACAGGAGAGAAATTTTATTAATGTAACCTATGTGGAAAGTCTTTCATCCAGAACATACACCTTTCTGTCCATCAGAAAAAAACCCACCAGAGAGAAATGTTATATATGTAGCAGGCATGGAAATTCTTTCTCCTGGAAGGCACAACTTAACATCCATCACAGAACACAAGGAGAGAAACCTTATGAATGCAACCAATGTGGAAAGACCTGGAGGTCACAGCTTAACACACGTAAGTTCACTCACACAAATGAAATAACTTAGGATTGTACCAAATGGGAAAGTCTTTGATCTGTAAGAAAATTGAAATTGCAATACAGAACCAATACAGGATAGAGACCTTATGATATAGCAGATGTAGAGTCCTCGAACTACAAGACACAGCTCAGGGTTCATCACAGAACACACAAAACACACACAAACACACACACACACACCCTCACACACAAAGAGGAGAAAAAGCATATGTAGAAAAAATGGAAAACTTTTCTAGAAAAAGTAATAACAATAATAAGGTCTTTCTTGGAGGGGTAACAATGCTCGATAGAAAATGTATTCATGACCTAACTCATATAATGGTATAACCAATCGATACAGTAGCTTTACAATAAAATATATATTTAAAAAATATGATGGATTAATAAAGACTAGAATCTCTGCATTTTGTCTTAGGGGAGAACCCCAAAGTGTCTTCAGTGCTTGCACATTTCTTTAATCACTGTTGATGAACAACTTGTGATTGATTCACTCTTAGCCCATTTAGTTGTTCTGCTGAGTGAGCTATAATAAAACACCAGTGTGGACGATGTGTCGCACCTGTGTTATCTCATAGAAGGCCAAAGTAGATATGACATTAGGAGAAATAATCAAGCACACAAATATATTGATCAATCTCTCACAAAAATTGAAGTTAACAAAATGATAAAATCATCTGCCATTTGAGCTACAGCATCACTTCTAGGCCCTGAGAGGAAGGAAGGAAGGAAGGAGGGAAGTGAGAGAGGGAAAGAGGAAGCGAAGGAGTGAGGAAGAAGGAAGAAATGAACTATTCAAAAGAAGAATGTTTAATTTTTGGTGAATGTGAGAATTATTCTTTCAGAGGTGGGCCTCAAGAAAAATGGCTTTTAAAAAAGCAAATTTTTGAATGTTACAAAACGATAAAGAGGATGTAACATTTTATAAATTGATTTAATAATACAGTAATATTTAGTAAGGAGGTCAGGTGTGGCTGGTGCCCTATTGGCCAGATGGTGGATGGTGGGGTCTGGCATCTTGTTTTCATGCAGGGGGAAGGAAATGCCCCATCCATCACTTACCACCCAACTGATAGGTGTGGCTGGATCCCTGCAAGCAGGCATGGGCATTTGGCTGATATGTTACTCAAACTGATAGTCCAGTGCCTGGTACTGGGAATTTCCTGTAGACCTGCCTCCTGCTTAGGCCCTACTTAGGCTGGTCCAGCAGTGGCACCAGATGCCATGCCACATATCTCTGTAATCATGTCCTGTGTGCTGTCTCCTGGCTTGTCTCTGGTCATCATAGTGTCCCAATTCAGCACTCTCTTGGTGCTGATTGTTTTCTCGTTGCTGTTTTTATTCTCCTCCCCCAACCTTCTGTCCTATTTCCAAGCTAAGTGTATTTTTGGACTGCAAGTCTTTGTTACAACAGGCTGCTTACAGACTGCTAGCTGTGTAATAGACTCCAATATTCCATCTACCATAATGTAGCTTCCAACAAATATACTGTCTTCTTTTACAGAAACATAAAGGTTGACCTAACATTAGAATTTCTAGAGCCAAGATAGATGCCACTGTATATTTATGTAATTAAAGATATCCTGGAGGCATTTAGAAGAAATTTCTGTTACATCAGAAAGTGCTTAATTAATAAACCAAGACCAAGGCTCCTGATCCTATATAAGCCAGTCATTCTAGATATGTCCAGAGCTGTTTGGTTACATGAAGAGCAATACTTTCACACATTCATGAAGGAATGTTTTTGTGCCAATATGAGGTTTTGAACTCAGGAACTGAGTTGAAGCCAGCCAGAGCTGGCTTCAAAGGAGATTCTCTCATCTTGGCCTCCATAAAAGCTAGGAATCAAAGCATGAGCCCTGTGGGCTGTTCTGATGAAAGCTCTCTCTGTGAACAGGAGGTTTCCTTCAGTGCTTCAGCTCAGGCTTCCTGTGGCTTCAAGAATTGCAGTATTTATTTCAATTGTTTAAAAATAATAACTCTTCTTTACAGTATTTTCATAATAAAATAAGGAGTCCTTAAATCCTGCCTATGATTCCATTTACAAGATAAGGACAGTGGAGTTCACATTGCAAGATTTAGCTAGTTGCTCACTTAACCCCTTCCATCACACTGTTCACCATTCTTCTTTTTTGGGGTGGGAGGTCTGGTCTTGTGGCCTGAACTCTGGGCCTGGGTGCTGTCCCTCAGCTCTTCAGCTCAAGGCTTGCACTCTACCACTTGAGCCACAGTGCCACTTCCAGCTTTTTTTTTCTTTTTGCTTATGTGGTGCTGGGGAATCGAACCCAGGACCTCATGCATGCATGACAAGTGCTCTAACACTGAGCGACCTTCCAAGCCCAACCCTTCTGCTTATCTACAGAGGCCTAGTAAAAAAAAATGGCATTGGAAGGCACCTGTGCCGTTGGCCTTCATATTTGTACCCTCCCCCCCACACACACACACTATCCATTTGGAAATCTCTCAACTCCCATGTTTACAAACTGTATGCTTTCTGAGAAGGGATGGTTCACAGACTGGAGTCCTACCTAGGCCTGTTATATACCTCAAATTATGAACCAACATACCACATTCATTAAAAGTATGCCTGACGATAACACATTTTATTAATGTTTTGAATTATTTTTGTTATTATCATTTGGCCAAAACTTTGCTTGAATTCAGAATTTAAGGGACTTAATGTTCACTGACTTGGTAAAGTACCCTTTCCTCTTTTAATTTCAGACCAGCAATTAAAAATGAGCTATTACACTCCCTCATGTGTGGAATCCTAACTACTCAGGAAGCTGAAATTAGATAGCTTTGTAGGCCATCCCGTGCAAAAGCTCCATGCAAATGGTATCTTAGCCAATAAAAGCATGGCTCTGGTTATATGTGCCTATCTTTTTTGCTACTTGTGATATGTAATTATAAAATTAGTGTGTTGAAAGGCCCAGGCAGAGATGCAAGACCCTAAGGTGAAAAATCAGTGATACAAATGGTCATCTTCTATAGAAAGTAAAGGAAGCCTCACAAATTTTTGCCCCGAATTCAACCTGAGGACCAATAATAAGATACGTGTAACCAATACACTCTTCCAAATATTTAGTAGAAGAATTTGGGTGTGGTTTAGCCAATGATAGGTAAACAGTCCTTTACCAAGTGATTGCAAAAGGACCTTTGCATATGGCTATATGATGTTATGAATTTTATATCCTGTTATGTGGACACCATGAGTCCTGTTTGGATGAAGTAATTAAGATCTCCTGATCTAACAGGGCACTGTTGCTTCACATCAGGATTCTTACTTGCTCAAGAGTATGAGGTTTAAAGATCACAATTGAAAGGCAAACTAGGTAGCAATAGCTGTAAAAGAGTTATGGCCAATTATCACCAAATTTCCCACAAGTAATGCTGTGAATGAAGTTGATAGACTGTCAACACTTTTATTCCTTTATTACCAAAGCCCAGGGACAGTACCCAGGCCCTGAGTAGAAAGCACTCCAAGGCCAGGGAAGATATTTTGGAAAATGGGTTTTTGGCCCTCGTGCAGAAAAGTTACCATTCTTGTTTAAGCCTAAAGTCCTCGATAGGGTATAGTCATTGTCCTCAATTGAGGTTGATATTGAAATGTCTTATAAGCCAGGGTAATGATAGATTGTACGAATATTTTGGTTTCTTTTGTCAAGTGAATCCACATACCTTTATGTTTCTGACTAGTTCATAAGTCCTTGTAGAGGTTCAAGATACTATGCAGGACAATGTGGTCCACATCAGTAAAGTGGGGAATGAGACCTTCAAAGAGAGATCTCAACATATAAAACGTGGCCAAATATTTCAGTATACTTGAAACAGTATCATAAGAAAAGAAGTATCAAGTAGTGATGATTTAAGGTCCCAGAATACCAATATATTTGAATGAGAAGACTGTGATCTTGTGCTGTGTGCACATAGATGTAGGAGAAAACCTCTTTTCAATCTGAGCTCTTCAGATGTGTTTAAGCATTTTTGTTGTTTTTCCCTTTCTGATTGCACTTTATTTCAAGGCCACTCCCAGGGGTGAATGATAGGATATTTAGTTTCAGCTCATTCTAAAAGCTATGTCCTCAGAAGAGAAGTGGTGAACCATGACTTAGGTACATATTCACCCTAGACACAATCACGAAGAGTGGGTTAACTTACATAAGTTTTCAGAATGTCAAGGGTCCTACCACACGGTTCATCCTGTAGCCCTTTTCAAAACTAGGCTTTAGAATAGTTCTGCTTTTGTATGAAGATTTCAGCTCTAAATTAGAATATTTTCAATAGCCATTCAGTGAATGTTACTGGATAAAATATACAAATAAAGTCATATTTATTTTACAGAAAATTCTGATATCATCAACAGGGGCAGGTAATATGATTCAAAGTCAGGACCCTGAAGAGTCTGGTCTCCAGAGTTCTAAGTATTTAAGCAAGAACCTCCAATTCCCAATCAATCTTGATCCCAATGAGAGAACAAGATGTTAGGAGAGCCCTTGTTTCTTCCTCAGGTTAACCTGAAATGATGCACCTCAGAGTGACTGGAAGGGACAGAAGCTGGGATACAGAACACACGGGGTACTGAACAAGGCTATCATAGGATTTTCACTAGACCCTCAGGGACCACCCAATGCCCCTTTGCATTACCTTGAGCACTTATATCTTTAAGTTTGTCCAGCTCTAGGTCATTTTTCCTCCCATAATTAGCTTAACATTAAGTGTACATTTTTTCTGTTCCCTCAATGAATTGAGAAGTTCTTTGAAAATTGTCTTTCATTTTTCTGGATCACCTAAACCCTTGTATGAAGTCCCTGTTGTAGAGGTCTCAGTACTTTGAGTAGATGACTACCTGGAGCATCCACAGCCAACCATCTTTTGCCTCACTTGTATATGGAGTCTGAACAAAACCAGCCAAAACTTTATATGTATATTTTAACTTAAATATTTGTTACCAAAAGTTTGATGTGGAGACTTCATCTGGTGTAGTGAAAGTTGGTTGGGCTCATGGTCTATGCCAGAACTCAAAATGGAAGGTACACAAAAGAAAAGTTTGGTAAGAAGCCAGCTGAGGAGAGGAGGGCAGTGCCAAAATCTTTATGCAACAGCAAACCATGGGACAGGAGTGAGCTGCCCAGAGCAGGGTATGTGCTCCCCATCAGTCCACCACCAACACAGCATGGCCCCTGCACCATGGGCCAAGGTGTGCAGGTGTTTCCTGCAGGGTGACTGTTGACACAGAGACCTGTAAGAGAAGTCAGTGGCCTAATGTAATAGTCTTGTCCTAGGTAGATGATACAATTGCTTGTGGATAAGAAGAATTGGTAATAAAACAATTGTTAGATGACCTAGTAAAAATTCTTGAGCATGTGTGTGTATGTGTATGTCCTAAGAAGAAAACAATTTGAAAAGTATTTCAGAGAGAACTCAAATGACAAGTGTGGAACTTGAGTGTACAACAAGATATATCCATGAGAATCACAACAAATAAGTGAAAAGGAAGGGTTTCCTTCACTAATTTTTACCTAACCTTACAAATTCCATTATGTTCAAAATAATAAGGGCAGAAATGTATCTTTTGATTCTTACTGTTGTACAACAGCTAGTTTATAAGTGACAGCAGAGGCATAAGGTCTGTTCTGTGTGTGGCCCCTGCACTCACTGGAAAGGAAGACAATACTGTTGAAAGTGATCTAAAGTGATTGGAAATAATATCTTTTAGATTGCAAAGGAAGCATTGACTAATTTATATGTGCAGACTTTTTGTTTTGCAGGTCTTTGGGCTTGATCTCAGGGCTCAGGTGCTGTCCCTGAGTTGCTTTTGCTTAAGGGTAGCACTCTACAACTTGAGCCACCCACTACTTCTGGCTTTTTCTGTGTATGTGGACCTAAGGAATAGAACCTAGCTCCTCATTCCTGCGATGCAAGCCCTGTACCACTTAGCCAACTTCCCTGTCCTATAAGCAGACTTTTATTATGTTAAAAGAAGAAACAATAGGTTGGTATGTAGCATCCACCTTCCATGTGCAAGTCCCAAGGTTCAACCCCCAATGTGAAAGAAAGTTGAAAATGGAATGACATGAAGTATTCAGTTACAAATAGAAAGAAAAAGAGGAACAAAGGCCATGAGTAAGTAATGAGGTTTTTATTTGTTTGGGATTGTTTCTTTTTCCTTTTAATTGTTGGCTGTGGGGTTTGAACTCAGGGAGGGCCTGGCATATTCCCTAAGCTTTTCACTAAAGGCTAGCATGCTACCACTTCCAGCCAGAATGTCACTTTTAGTTTTCTGCCATTTAATTGGTGATAAGTCACAATGCATTTTCTGCTGAAGTGTTGCTGAGGAATGGAACTCAGTGCCTCATGTATGCAAGGCAAGCAATGTACCACTGAGCCACCTTGCAGCCCCTGTACTAGCATTTTCATAGGAGTTTATTAGGCCTTACCTATTTGTTTGTTTCACAGATTCAACAAACCATAGAACCAAAATACTTGAAAAATATGCCACCTATAGTAAACATGCAGTCTTTGAAAAAACTGGCATTATCCTAATAACAATGCAGTATAACAACTATTTAGTAGGATTTAAATTGTAGTAGGTATCAGAAGTGATTTAGAGTGTATAGAAGATTGCCTGGAGATTATATAACAGGTGATTTGCACTGCATCGTAGGCTGTGTGCAGGTTACATGAAAGCAAACTGAGAAAGAAGTATCAGATGAGACAAACAAAAAAATAGCAAAGTAATTACTAAAATGAAACCATGTTTATATTGTAATGTAAAAATAGTAAATATATCAGGTTCTGTCTGATTTGAACAGAAGAAAATACACTCAAAAATCTCAATAAGCTATTCAAGGAGCTTATACATTAATAATCAAGAATCAAAATGAATCAATATAAGGATACCCTAAGCAAAAATCAATAATGAAAAATACAAATACTGATAATATGAGAGGAAATAAACATCAGCACAAACTGTGTTACAACAGATACAGAGCATTGGTAATAACAGGTATATCATAAATCTGTATAATAAAAATTTTATGCTGAAAAGTAAAGTCTACAAAGACATGGTTAAAAGGCCAAAGAATGATGGATGATTTCTTTAATCTATCATTATGATTGGAGAACTGGTACTCCACTTTTATTTTGTTGGCCGTGGGGCTTGAACTTGGGGCTTGGGTACTATCCCTCAGCTCTTGAGATCAAGGCGAGTGATCTACCCCCTAAGACACAGCGACACCTCCGGTTTTCTAGTGCTTTATTGGAAACAAGTGTCTCATGGACTTCCTGCCCATGCTGGCTTTGAAGTGTGATCCTCATATCTCAGCCTCCTGAGTAGCTAGGATTACAGGTGGTAGCCATTGGGGCCCGGCCTCTAATACTCCTCTTAATGACTAAACAAACAGACAAGATGTGGAAGGCATTATCTTTACCTAAATGCTCTTTATAAAGCACAATGGTGTTATATTTACCAAGACAGACACACTGAGAATAGATTTGAAGATAAATTGTCGAGAAATCAGTATGAGAAAGGAATCTGTTATAAACACAATAAAATTCAATAATATATTTCTCATAAGCTAGCAGTAAAACAGATGGAAACTAGAATAGATCTGTATCAAATGTATGCTATTACTATAATGTATAGAATATTAAAGGGAGCAACTGTCTCAGGTCAGTTGTAAAATCATAAAAAGTGCTTTGAATTATGTATGGTGTATTCACTTGAATATCTTCTGGAGGGTGTGGTAGAGCCATAGAATTTGAGGGAAATAGGGTGATGAGAATATAGTATACAACTCAGGAGTAGAGACAGGAGGGAGGGGTTGGGAGAGAGTGAAGGAATGGAAGATACTGTATGAAAAGAATTTATTAATTTCTGTATGCATCATCTCCATAAAAATATTAAATTACATTAATAATAAAACAATACCTGCAGCATAAACGATTTGCTTGGTGATGAAAATCTACCACAGTTAGAAGAACAGTTGCAATTTTTAGAAATCTAACACAGCACTCAATTTGCAAGATAAACTATTTCAGTTTAGGTTGAATATTAACTCTACATAAACCAGTAGCAATAATCCTTTCATTGTGGTATCCAATTAAGTGTTAATGTTAAATGTTGAGGTAATAAAAAAACAAGACAAGCACTTCTGGCTCAAGACTGTCATTTTACCCTAACTATTAAGGAGGAAACTGAGGTCTGGAAGTCAGCCTAGATAGACAATTCAAATTAAGAAGCTAATGAACAGGTTAGAGGTAAGGCTCAAGTGATAGTGCCAACAGTGAGTGAGGAAGCTGACTGTCTGTGAGACCTGCAGTTCAAGCTCCAATAGTAGCTCTAGAAAGCCATGGTGGAGTCTGAGGTATGTGTATTACATGTGTTTCTAAATTAGAAACCTAATTGTTGTGAAAACTGGCAAGTCTTCACCTCCGACATAAAGAGAAAAGAAAATGAGTGGAGGAGGGAGAGAAGGGAAGCCAAAGGTCAGGAAAAAGATGGAAGAAGAGGAGACAAGAGAGTAGCGGAGAGAAAGGAAAAAGAGGGAAAGGAAAAGGAGGAGGAGAAAACAGGAGAGGAAGAAAGCCTTATGGCATTAGATTTGACAGTAAATCTTAAATAAGACACCAAAAGTGACTCATGCAACAAAGAGACAAACAAATGCCAGGCTCTGGTGGCTCACACCTAGAATCCTAACTACTCAGGAGAACCAGATCTGAGGATCGTGGTTCAAAGCCAGCCTGGGCAGGAAAACCTGTGAAATCTTATCTCCAATGAAACACCAGAAAGCCAGAAGTGGTGCAGTGGCCCTTGTGGTAGAGTGCTAGGCTTGAACTGATAAGCTGAGGCACAAGCTCAGACCAAGATTTCAAGCCCCATGACTGACAATAAATAAATTAATGAATAAGGGTTGGGATGGTGGCCCTGGGTTCCATTACTCAGCACCACATAAGTAGAAAAAGTCGGAAGTGGGTGCTGTGGCTTAAGTGATAGAGTGCTAGCCTTGAGCTGAATAGCTGAGGGATAGCACCCAGGCCCAGAGTTCAGGCCCCAGAATTGACCAAAAAAAAAAAAAAAAAACATAGCCAAGAAAATAAATCATAAGTAAAAATTAAAAAATAAAGACAAAACCAAAAAAACAAACAAACCAGATTAAGTGCACATAATCAAAATCTTGTATAATGAAAAGAACTATCAACCAAGAAGCAAAAGCATGGTAGGAGAAAATATTTGCATATGTCTTTAAATAGATTCCTAACAAATCTGAATTATAAAATATAAAGAAAATCCTACAAGTAACCCCACACAACAAAATCTAATTTTAAAATAGAAAAAAGATTGAAGAGACGTTTCTAAAATGGACATACACAAATAGCTGATTAAAATATAAAAGTAGTATCAATGGTCATGAGAATAATCCAAATCAAAATTACAATAAAATAACTATTTTACACATGTTAGTATGGCCGTAGTTTTAAACCAAACATCAAAAATCCTTCCAAACTCCAACAAAAGCTAGGAAAGTTGTGACAACAATGTGAACCTTGATGCATTTCTCTCAGGTATGTAAAAGTATCAAAGATGGCACAAAGAGTCCTAAAAAGAACTAAATATACAATTACATAGAAATATGGTCCAGCACTTCTACACTTGTACGTACCTTAGAGAAAAACAGAGATTTCTATAAATACCATCAAAAATACAGCCTAAGTTTCAAGAAAGACAAATACCACAAGGCAGTCCAAGAGTATTTACAGAGACAATTGAAGTACTTATAACACACTCAGGCCTGTACAGCAATCAAAGTTATGTTTGAACACACTATTTCAGCAAATCCAGTAAAACTTCATTAGGATAGTCTAATGTTGTGTATGAGGATGTGATGTCTGACCAGTTTCTAGCCAACCTTTACTTCCATGAGAAGTTACCTCCTAGGTGTCATTGAATCACATAACAAGTGGAACGACTTTGTCCTGACATTCAAAAATGAGAAACAAACTAAAGCAAACCTGCACTTAACTTAGAAGGCAAGTTTTGATAATCTGCTAAATCTTCAAGCCATCTTTAGCTTTTTTAGAAACATGTTTCTGAAGCTGAATCTTTTTTTTCTGTTCTTCAATCTTGGACACGCTTAGGTTCATAAAATGGAATGTCAAACAGTGAGAAATAAAAGAATTTCATCAGAGATCCTTCCATTCTTTCTTGCTGTTGACAATGAATAAAGATTCTGGAACCATGGCTAGGAGAGAAGACAAATGAGAGCGTCAGAAAAGAACCTGTGTGATTTTACACTAGAAGTTCCTGGTCAGACCATGATAGGTGGGTTGGAAAAGCATAAAGCCTTCTTTTGGGAGAAGAAACATTCCTGAATCAAGTAGAATATTAAAGTATCCAGTAATGACAAATCCACAGAAGACTAAAGCCTTATGTGTTACTAAACACTATTAACAGAAAATACACCCCAAAATGTAGATCCATAAAATGCAAAAAAAAACACAACTTATTTAGGTATGTGCTTTTGCTTATACTTGTTGGTTGATGACACAGGAAATTCTATTATCCAGCGTTCAGTTTATTTTTCCCATTTACCCAGAATAGTAATTGTTAATATAAAATGCATGAACTTTGCAGTGACATTTACAAAAAGCGAAAATTTATTCTGTTTACTTCAGTGAGGTTGTTTTTGATAGGAAACACAATATGAATCTTTTAAAAGCAGTGTTTGCACATTAGTACTGGTTTTTTCTACATCATAAGAATATTTTCTGTCTTTGAAAAATTAAAGTGGAGCTGGGAAGGTGGCTCAGTTGTAAAGCGCTACTCTTGCATGCCTGAGGCCCTGGGTTGGATACCTCAGCACCACATAAGCAAAAAGAAAAAGCCGGAAGTGGTACTGTGTCTCAAGTAGTAGAGGGCTAGCCTTGAGCTGAAGAACTGAGGGACAGCACCCAGGCCCAGAGTTCAGGCCCCACGACTAGACCCCCAAAAAGAAGAGAAAAATGTAAAGTGAATTTATTATAGCCTAAGTGTTTGTATTCACAATACTTAAGATGAGGAGTGTTACAAATTTCAAAGTGGGATATTTTTGTGTGTTTTGGGATTTGGACTGTCCTCATCCACATTAGTGACTGAACAATCTGCCTTAAAATTGTCAAGTTTTCTATTTCATCTTATTTCTATTTCATCTTATATTATAGAATATAATCTGAATTTAAAAGAGGACATTGTAACTAGGCTCTCATGTCTAATGGCTGTAATCTTAGCTTCTCAGAAGGCTGAGATCTGAGGAAAGTTAATATTATCCCCACCTTTGCTCCTCAGCTCCACCAAGACTAGAGCTCTTCCCAGACCTAGAGTTCCCTCCATACTGCTGACCACTCCCTCCTTCTACCCACACCTACCTGAGCATGTACCTGCCTAACTTCTTGCCCCCAGCTCCTGTTGCTACCTGAAGACAGACACATGCATGTGCTCCCTCTCCTAGGAAATATGGTCCTTCTACTAAACCTTATAATAATCTTTCTCCTGTGCCTGCTTGTAGTACCCTGGGATGCACATGATGGATCTCTACATGGATCACAAAATGAAGCCATTGGTAAAACAATGTCTGAGAGACTAATCTCCAATAAAATAGCCAAAGTAGCTGGAAGGGGAGGTGTGGCTTAAGTGGTACAATATTATCATTGAACCAAATAATTTCATGGTCATTTTCCAGACCTTGAGTTCAAGTATCAGGACAAGCGCACACATATCAAGGTCATTGTATTGTATTCAAATTATATTTTAACAATTAAATTGGAATACATAGATAGGAAGTCTCTCTCTCTCTCCTTTTTTGTTGGTTGTGGGGCCTGAACTCTGAGCCTGGGAACTGTTCCTCAGCTCCTAAACTCAAAGCTAGCACTCTACTACTTGAGCCACAGTGCACTGCCAGCTGTTCCTGCTTATGTGGTTCTGAGGAATCAAACTCAGGGTCTCATTCATGCAAAGCAAGCACTCTACCACTGAACCACCTGCCCAGCCAGTCTCTCTCATTTTCAGTGATGTAAAATAGACTAATTATATTAATGGAGAAATTGTAATTTGTCAAGAACAGACACAATAATTGGAGTATATCTGTGCCAGGTGCATTTTGAAAGTTTCAAACACCATAGGAAGTGCAGAGGGTGAAAAGAAGATCACTATGTTTATATAAGACATATTCAAGGAATGTTTACCATTCATTGGCTTCAAATCACAAAAATCAAGTTTATAAAGCCACATGGGTGAGTACCAGAATCTCTAGGTTCAGTCTGTAGACTCTCCTTGTCTAGAGAGCCAGAGGATTCTCAGCCAGTTTCTTGCACCTGCAGGAACAAGTGCTAATGGCAGCACAATTCCATTAGGCCATAAAATATCATCAACCTCAGACTGGGGAAAGATGGGAAGGGTAGACTTTGGCTGGCGACTCAGATTGCTTCAAGTTACAGCTCCCAAGTTCCTCTGAAGAAGAGACACTGGGCTTCTTCCTTTTGGCTCTGACTATGGAATGCAAAGCTGTACTTCAGAGCACTTCCAGCAGCAAGGCAAAAGGAAAGAAACTTGAATTTACAAACTAAAAACACCAACAGTGGCCAAGTGGGTTCAAGCGCCTTACCCCGGCCCCCCTCCACTCTTTCAAAGGATCTGTACCTCAATACAAACTACAATTCCCATAACATGATGCATTCAATTAGAGGAAGTAGGCTTGTTACAGGGTTTGGACTGGCACCAGATACTTTGTCCTAAGTGTGCATGGATGCATGGGGACCTTTCTCTCCCAACTGTGGGAACTAAGGTGAGTTTCTTCTTGAAAAATTAGTTTACCCCCTGAATCATTGTGAGATCAACCAAAACAAAGAAATGTATTAGGATCCTTAGATAATTTGCCTTTTTAATTCTTAGTTTTATTAATGTAATTGAGGTTATGAGACTCCATGGTTATTGATTTTGTTTTTGTTCAAAAGTATGTTCCTCTGAATATAAATTAGGTCACTGTTTTGCCTTAAAAATTTGAATATCTCCCCTCTCACAATAAAAAGGTATTTGCAGCTGGGTGCCAGTAGCTCATGCCTGTAATCCTATGTACTAAGGATGCTGAGATCTGAGGATGCTGGTCCAAAGCCAACTCAGGCAAGAACATTCATGAGCTTTCTCTCCAATTAACCACCAAAAATACGGAAGTGGCCTTGTGGTTCAGGTGGTGTAGAGCTCACCTTCAGCAGAAGAGCTCACGGATACTGCTCAGGCCCAGAGTTCAAGCCACAAGATCAGGTATTTACATACACTTAGCTGATTGATTCTGGGATGATTTCCCCCTTCTCTAATACATATATACGTATGTATATATATATATATATATATATATATATGAATAAAATAGCAGAATTTTAAGGTAGACATACTTTATAATCTTAGAATTAAATAGATTGGTCAAACTCTACCAATTATTTTTCCAGAAACTCCCAAATTCCCTCTATGCAATTTTAAGGAGTTTTTGGTTGTTTGCATATGAAATTTGCCTTTCCTTTAAAAGTTCTTTCCCCTCCTTTTGTTGTTGGTCCTGTGGCTTGAACTCAGAGCATGGGCACTGTCTGTGACCATTTGCTGTGCTGTGCTTGCCTTTCTTTTATTAATTGCTTCAGGAAACTAGTGAAAAATTTCCTTCCAGGGGTTTCTTAGAAAATGGTACTCCTCCTCCAAGACTCTTCCAAAAATGGTTGTCTAGGGTGATCAGGGTGTACGTGGGTGGAGATAGAGTTCAGGGTAGGTCTATGTTCATGTGAAGCTTGATAACTTGATCCAAACCAGTCTGTTTTTACTTTTCTGTTTTGCATATCCTGTTGTTTTGATTTTCTAACTGTTCTCTGACCCTACAAGTTTCTGCCAGCTAGGGGTCCTCAGACTTGTTTTCCCAACTGTATCCATTACACTGTGAAATAAACCTTTTGCGTCCCTCCCTCATATCAGACATCCTAAGATTTTCTCTTAAGTATTTGTTGTGATTGTTGATGATCCTTTCCCCACATCATGATTGGGAAGGATTGTGTAGGAAATATTCATGCCTGATATTCAGTCCTCCTGTGCATGGGTTCTCCATACCTCTTTTAGTGGATCTGAGCTATTCCTCATGAAAATGGTGATCCTGAGGCACATTTGGCTATATAGACATAACTTTGGAGCAACTATAAAATATGAAGGAAAAGTAATACTTTCTTTCTGTAAAAGTTAAAAGTAAGTTTCTGAGAGGCAAGGAGATAAAGATCAGGTATAAATGGGTGCTTCCTAGACTAGCTGTGTTACATAGTTTTCATTGTTCAATGGTACATTTTTCAAACATTCATTTCTAAGTATTATGTTCATTGTACTAGTAGAAATAGAATTTACTTCGTACATTATTTTTGAATTGTTCAATGTTCACAGATTAAGTCTCATTATTTGTTATACAAATATTATATCCTCTTCCTTCATTCATCTCAATGATTGACTGTTCCAGATGCTGAGGTAGACGGTACAAGTATAGTATGGTATTCAGGGATAGATTATGGTTCTGACGTCCTCTGGAGGAAAAGGTGAACGAATGGAAAACATGGAGCTCATGCATAACACTTCTAGAATTCCTTTGGCAGGAGATGTGGTGCACCCCTCATGGGTTCCACTATGCCCGGAGATTCCTGTGGTTGCAATGATGCACCACCATGGAGGGCATGTGGATTATGGAGAGCCTGTGGATTTCACATCTTGTCTACTTTTGTACTGGTAGAAGTCTCCCAGTATGCACTCCATAACTGGGCTCAAGGAGTGATGTGATCAGTGGTACCTTGTTGGCCCCCATGTTTGTCAGCCTGTTTCGTAAAGCTCACCCTAACATCTGCAACTGGCTCCTGCTGAGGCCTTTGGACTAATGTCTCTCTCCATCCCATACCTCTGTATCAGAGACGTGTCCTGTTTCATGGTTTTGTATCATTTACTGTGCAAGGTTGTGTTATGTATCCATACATGCTGTTAGTAGAGCTAGGTATGGTTTTCAAGGGTGGGGTAGTTTTTGATGCCTCTAGCAGGAACAATTGTGTTCTCACTAACTGCATAAATACTCTGAGATTACTATGCAATCACCTTAACTTATGTTGCTTGTTCAGTTGATATAAACATTATGGTATAATAAGTTTGGGTCTCTGTTTACTATTGAGGTTTACAGGCGCTTAGCCATTGCTGCAGATTTTTTGGAATATTGGTTGCCAGCATTTTTGCAACCCTAAATGTTCTTGCTAGTGCTACTGCTTCTGCTGTGAACCTTATCCAAACCATATATACAGCACAATATGTTAATAGTTTGGCTTGATATGTTTCTGGTGCCCTGGGATGCAGGTGGGCTTGGATAAGATTGTGATATGTTTTATGATTTGGAAACAACAATGATGTATATTGATAATCAAGTAGATGTGCTAAAGACCCGGTTAAAAATGATGTGACATGCTAATGGTTAGTACGCCTGTGTTATCCCTCAATATGATATGGGCCAATATCCAGTGACATATTTGAGGAATCTGGACCTTTGATAATTTTTTGGGGGGGAGGATCTGGTCATAGGGTCTGAACTCTGGGCCGGGGCGCTGCAAGGCTAGCGGGCTACGACTTGAGCGACAGTGCCATTCTTGCTTTTTTCTTTTTGCTTATGTGGTGCTGAGGAATCGAACTCAGGACCTCATGCATGCAAGGCAAGGGTTCTACCACTGAGCCACACTGAGCCACCTTCCCAGCCCTCCTTTGATAAATTAAGGTTAGACATTAGGCAGCTACAGGGTCAGAAATCTGATATTTGTCACTCCACCCTATAGGTAACACACCCTGCAGACTTAGCTGCATCAGTTCTCCATTATCTGCAGGGATTCAACCTGGGAAATAGCACTCCTTTTTCCATTTCTTGGGCATTTCTCTGCTTCTTGTTTTCGTATTCCTTTTTCTTCCATTCTTATTGAGATGTATGATCTGCTGCATTTTCTAGGCTCAAGCTGATAGACACTTGCTCAATTTACAAAATAAAAAGGAGGACTTGTTGCAGACTCAGAGGTGCAAGGACTGTCAAGGTGTGAGCAAAAGCTCCACAACCATGGACTGCAACCTTCAGGGCTGTAAGTACTTGCCATTTTCATAGGAGGGAGTGTTCCTTTTAGCTTCTGGGCCTGGGGCCTTACCTGTAGGAGCTTGGTGGACAAAGGTGGAACTAGAATGCGGAAGGATGCATATGATCTGCAGTTGTTGCCACATTGAGTCCTAGAACAATGTGATGCAAGAACTGGACAGATATAGAAAGTGTCTATAGCTAAGGATATTGCAGAAATAAAGAGAGATTCATCATTGGCCTGGTCTCTGTCTCTTCCATTATCATCCCCTTGTTCTTCTGGAGCACTGCTGGTGTTGTGGCTGGCCCAAGCAGTGGTAGTATGCTTACCTAGCATGCATGAAGCCCTGGTTCAAGTCCTCACTACCTCATACACAGGAACGCAAAATGTGGAATTGTGACTCAAGTAGTAGGATGCTAGTCTTGAGCAAAAGAAGTTCAGTGACAGTGTCCATGCACTGAGTTCAAGCCCCAGAGTTGGGACATAAAACACAAGAAATGCAAGTTGGGTGCTGGTTCCTCATGTCTGTAATCCTTGCTGTTCAATAGGCTGAAACCTGAGGATCCCAGTTCAAAGTCCGCCTGGCCACCAACATGTGTGAGACACTTATCTCCAGTGACCACTAGAAATCCAGAAGTGTGTTGTGGCTCACATGGTAGAGTACTTGAGCTCAGAGATGGTTCCCAGGTTCAGAGTACAAGTGCCATGAACGACCAAAAAAAAAAGGATAAAAATATAAGTAAATGCATCAGAAATACAGGCTTGAACAATGAAAACTACACTTCACATGTAGTCTTGGAAGTACTCCAATTCTTTCTGATCCTTTTCTCCTTGCCTCTCAGGAATTTACTTTTTTTGAATGAAATTAATTTTTCTTTATATTATTAGAGGTGCTTTTAAGTTGAAGTCTATAAATCCAAATATGCCCTTTGATTTCCATTTTCATGAGGAATAATTCAGGTCCAAAAAGGAGATATAGAAAACCTATACACTGGAGACCTAAAACCAGGCATGAAACTTTCCAATCCAAACCATCTCAATTATATTGTATGTAAAGGATCACCAAAAATCACAATAAATATTTAAGAGACAAGTATAGGATCTCTGAATATGAGAGAGGGAGACTGTTGTAGACCCTGGGGTGCCTGCCAGGAGCAGGCAAACTGTGAACAAAGGCTTCACAGTTGACTCCCACCCTCAGGGTTGCAAGTCCTTGCCCTTTCTTGGTTTGAGGAAGTGTGTGTTCTAGCTGTTTGGCCTGGGGCTTTAAGTGAAGGGAGGCTTTGGTGGAAAAGATAGATTGAAGTAGAATGAGGAAAGGTGTGTGCTGTTTGCACTTTTTGGCACAGTGGGCGTAGACCAATATTACACAAGCATTTGAGAAATATAGCAGAATTGTGCCATCAGCCATCTCTCTGTCTCCTTAATTATTATCCCGTTGGCCCACAGAAGTCTTACTTGTGCTCTGTACGACTGTGGCAAAAGGCAAAGATTTATTCCACAGCTTAATGGATAAGGTCTGAGAAGACAAGTCAGAGGTCCCCTAGATATGTAGCCTAAAGCTACTGAGAGGAAGTTTTAGGATCAGAGAAGAGGTAAGAATTCTAAAGAGATTTTCACATGCAAAATGAGAAGACAAAAGCAGACTGGTTTGTAAATGATTAAGATTCACATCAACATAGCCTAGCCTAAACTTCACTCTTCTACTCACCTGCATTCATTCTGACCCCCAAACCACTCTCTTTGTAGGAAAATCAGGGAAATGTGCCATGCTCTTAAAAATCCCTGTGAGGAAACTTTTCACTAGTTACCTGAAGAAATTATTAAAGGAAATCCAAGTAGAGCACAGCAAATGCTCACAGACAGTGACCAAGCTCTGAGTTGAAGCCTCAGGATGAACAGAAAAGGAAAAACCATAAAACCCTTAAATGAAAAGCAAAATTCAGAAACAGCCAAAAACTCATTTTCATTTAATAGATAGATTGGGGATTGTCTGGAAAAATTAATTGTTTGATTTTGCAAAATTTAAATCAACAGAAGGATTATGATGCATATCCACATAACCATCTTCTTATTCTATGCCTGTGTGTAAAATTACACCAATGGAAAATGACCCGTGATAAGTTCAGTGTCTATGAGTACGTTTGTAAGATGAGAGGGGAGGTATTAAACAATGTAAAGCAAAACAGATATATAATTTACACTCAGCAGAACACAGGCATAGAACAAAAAGAAAGGTATGAGAAACAGTCTCATAACCTCAATTTCATTATTAGAACTAAGTACCAAAAAGTCAAGGCATCCAATTCTCCCCATATATATCCATTTTCTGGTTGGTCTTACAATATTTTACAAAGGAAGAAGTGGTTTTTAAGAACAAACTCAGCTTAGCTCCCACAGCAGGGAGAGAAAAGTCCCAATGCATCCAAGCACTCTTCTGACCAGAGGTGAAGCAAGGTGGCGCCGAGCATTATGGGAATTGTAGTCTCCTTGGAGGGCTTTTGGTTTGAAAGTCCTGACTTGTTTTTGTTTTTGGAGGGCAGAAGTGACTCAGAGATCTTTTTGGGCATGCGTCTCCCCACCCCCCTTGGGCGTATTAAGTAGGCCCCTTCTGGATTCTTTCCCTTTGCTTGCTGCTGGAAGTGCCCTGAAGTAAAGTTTGCCTTCCATAGGTGGGAGCCAGGAGGCAGGCGCCCAGCTCTGCGCAGTGGAGCTTGGGAGCTGTAACTTGAAGGAATCTCAAGCTTTGGAACTGATGTTAGGTAGGAACTGTGGGATTGCTGCTGGAGTCTATCCTCCACGGGTTTCTTTTTCTGGTTCTTTTTTTTTTGGTCATTGGTGGGGCTTGAACTCTGGGCCTGCAAGCAATGTTCCTGAGCTCGTCAGCTCAAGAGGAGAGCTTTATACTTGAGCCAAAGCACCCGTTTTCCCCTCCACGCTTTTCTCCAGTCTGGGATTGATAATTTGCTTGATGTTCAGGAGTTTGTGCTGCCACTAGCTTCTGGGCCCTGAGCTGCAAGAACCTGGTTCCCAAATGTCTGAGAGCAAGCTGGGTGATTCTGCAGATAAGGAGAGCCCAAGAGCTATGCATTTGTACTCCAAGACCAAGGGATTCTTCTATTAATGCATGTGACTTTATTTGCTTTGCCCAGGTGGAAGAATTCTAGTAAAATTGTGAGGTGTGTGCCTGCCTTGAGTCCTCTTACATGGAAGTTGTATTTAGGGCTTCTGTGTTGTTTCTCCTAGAGATATTTTAATCTTTTGGCTTGAGGTTTTAATCTCCTGGCTTGAGTTGACAGATGTTTGTTCACCATCCTGTTTCGAGAGACAGTTGTACATGGGATATTGGAGTAGTGAGTGCTGGTCCTGTATTTTTAGGAATGAAGCCTAGCAATGTTTGAAGCAGAGCACCCTATGAATAAGAATCTCCATCCTAAATAGACAGACCTTTTCAATTCTGAGAAGCCCAAAAGGGAAGAAGCAGAAAAGCACAGGAAGGGGAAGATGCTGCTAGCTTCCCTTGCCTTATGCAAAAATTGTTGCTACTTCCCTAAGCACCAGATTCACGTGGTACTCTTTCCTACACCACTCTCACTTTGTGTTGTTACAAGATTTGAGCTAATTTCTAGGAGTCGTGATGAGCTGGCTTGAGCAATAACCCAGAGGCTAGTTATCAGAGGGTACCTGAGGCTGTGGTTTGGGAAGGTGGGGTAATTGTTATGACTGAAATATCTATTCATGTACTAATGCCTAATCCTCTTCTTGCTAATTTATTCAGCCTGGGTTACCACTATCATTTTTACTATGTACTCATTGAAACTTATCTTCCTCGTAGTTCAGAAAGTGTTGGTCGGGGACATTTGGCCTTAAATGAAAAATCACAGAAGAAAACTTGAGGTAATATGTCTTACTCAAGGTTGTATGCTTTGTAGGTGATGCTTATCTTCAAGTGTGTCACTCCTATATGGAGTATTTTATGTTGTATCTTTATGATGACCAAGGATCTTCGCATGACTGTTTAGGAAAATGAACATTAGGGACTTCTCAAACCTGGGTTTACCTCATCTTTACTCATGTTCCTTTGTCCAAAGCATGTTAAATGGCAAATTGCAAATCATCGCATATGTTTGCAGTGGATACAGTGAAATGTAACATTGGACAACCATTATTGAAATAGTATAACACAAGAAATATATTCTGTACATAGTTTCCTCTGTAACTTTGGGTGAAAACTACTGAGTTACATCATACATGCTTTCCATGATGTTTAAATATGTAAATGAATGAGGTAGAAAACAAATTCCAATGGATTCCTAGGATACCTTTGCATTAAAAAAAGCAGTTCATACATCCGGAAGTATATTCAGTAATAAATAGTTTCAGTGGAAATGTGATATGTTTTTGCTTTCAGTTATTCAATATTTTTTGTAGGAACATTCACTTTTATAAATATAGTATGTACATAAACATAGAAATTAGTTGGTTTAATAATATCTATCTCCCAGGAAATGGACTGGATTTGTATTTATTGTAGACTTTAATCCTCTGCCTGAGACATTAAAGATTCTTCTCTTGTAAGAAGTCTTTGCCATTTTCCAGCTCACGTATTATGTTGCAAGAGGAAATTCTGGTCCGAAAGTCTCACAGATTCATTTCTGAATACGTCATTTGTCTTGTATCCCAGCCATGCTTCCAGAATCTTCTGCTCATTGTCAGCAGCAAGACAGAATGAATGGATCTCTGGTGAGTTGTTTTTTTTATTTCTCATTTGGTTTTATTCCATTATATGAACCTAAAGATGTTCAAGAATTTAAAACAATTCCAACCACACAGATTCAGCCTCAGGAACATATTCATATGGCTTATAGATTATCAGATTAAGATTGCTTGTAGGTTTAGCAGATTAAATGGTTATATTCTTTCTAAGTTGAATGCAGATTGGCTTCAGAACGTCTAGGTTTCATCTTCTCATAAAATGTAATCAAATCTGTTATTTGATGTAATGACACTGAGCAGGTTTCTTCTCATGGAAGGTGAAGGATAGCTTGCAAACAGATCACATCCTCATGAGCAACATTAAAACTATTTCAATGAAATTTTCTTGGAATTGCTGAAATAGTGTTATGGACAGACACACATTCATGTGTTGTTATGGAATGATTAACCTATATGTACTTAAATTACTCTCCATATATAGTACTTGGTCGACTTCATGTTCTTCGTCTTACTTGAAACTTAGGGTATATTTGTTGCTAACCTTTATGGTCTTTCTACAAATTCCTGTTTGTTTTCTAAAGTATCCTCACAAAATTTCTTTCCTCTATTTTCTCTCTCTATTTTTGATTTTCTACTCACTAGTGTTGGTTATTTTTCTCTTTCTCTCTCTTTGTATCTATCTTTCTATCATTTTTTTCTTACTTTTCTCATTCCCTCTTTCCTCCATATGTGTCTCAGTTGTTTCTTTTCTTCAAATGATCTATCTGGGAACTATTTTTTCTTAGTGATCAGTTTTACTTTGCTGACATGGCTCTTAGGTTTGACATTTTTCTTACCCATTGTATAGGAAAATTGTTCCCTAGAGAGTTCTACAGGATTCCAGAAACAAAATTAGAAAATCACAAACACATAAACAGATAGACTTAGGGAAAACCAGGGTTCGGAAGGCTCTCTGGCACTTGGTCCCTTGGTGCCAGCAAGCAAGCATAGTTCCTTGAGTGCACACAGGGAAGATTACCATTGATAACATGCAAAAATGAAGTAACTATATTAGTAGTACAATCAGAGCCACAACAGGTTGTGAGGAAAACATGTTTCCTAATCTCCTGAGACAGAAGACTGGCTCCCAGATAAAATGCAGACATGAAGTTCACCTTACCTAGCCTTGAAGGTGAACAGCAGCTCAGTTTCAGATGCTATCTTTCTATCTTTCCAACAGTAAGGAAAAGGCCTGCCCTCCAGTCTCTTAACCCTCTCCAGAATTCTCTTTTAACCCTTCTGTGGCCAGCTCTCAGTGTTCTCATTGCGGTCAGGCTGGAATTCCAACCTCTCAAACCTTTTCCCCCTTCAGCTCAACTTCAGAGTTCCCACAGAAAAGTATTTCCTTCGCCCAACTTATAAACTACAAGAAAATCCTGATTCTGTTATCTTTGGTCTAACTTCATTTGATGTGGTATTTGTTTTGTCTTTCCTTACCACTACTTTTGAATATTTAAATTCACTGCCAGTATGTGATAGGAACTGGTTTTGATAAAAAAAAAAATACAGTGACAAGGTGTTCTTTATTAGAAATATCACTTGTTGCAAAATCTCTCGGATTTCTCAGGAAATGATTTGGATCTCTGAGGAATTTTGCGATTAACTAACACAAGTGGAAATATATCCTTAGGGATCTACTGGAGAAATGACTCAGAAATTTGTGACACATTGGAGCATTTGTTCATATTCATCATTTTTGTCATATTGAGTATTCCTTGAGCTTGTATACATTTTCCTCCACCTTCCATGAAATCTATTAAAATGAAAATATTGTAAAGAATATTTTATTCCCCTCCCACATATATTTTGTATTGTAGAAAGTAGGCAAAGTTTACAAAACTTCATGGTAGCAGTTCTTTTTTACATAGGATGGAAATATCAGGGTATCTGTGACCACTTTTCAATATTTAGTATTTAAACCAAACATGGTTAACCTAGGGTATTTTTATGTGTGAACTCAATTAAATCTTATATGGGCAAAATGAATCATTATCTACTTTCTGGAGTACTGTTAGTATTTTTGAATATTCATGTGGACACTGCTTCTCATAGGTCTAGTAATATTCTATGTTCTGTATTCCATGTCATATCCTGAATGTGTTCTACTTGCTTATGAGAGTACCTGTTAATAGAAAGTCAAAATAGGATTTAGGGTGAAGCAGTATATGTAAATGCAGAAAAAATATTTGTTTAATTCATTGTTACCCTTATATGTACTAAAATTTTATCAAAAAATGATAATATAATTTTTCAGACACCTCCTTAGACTTATTGTTGTCATGCCAGATTATTGTCTCCTTAGAGTTTTTATCTTGTCTCTATTGCTAGCAGCAGAAATGTGTTTGCATGCATTAGGGAAACTGTAATTTTTATTGGTCTTGGGGCTTGAATTCTGGGCCTGGTTCTTGTCCCTCAGCTCTTCATGTCAAAGTGAGTGCTCTACCACTTGAGTCACAGTGCTACTTTCAGTTTTCTGATGGTTTATTGGAGATAAGTGTCTCATGGACTTTCCTGCCTGGGCTGGCCTTGAACCTAGATCCGCAGACCTCAGCCTCCTCAATAGCTAGGAGGATAAGCCACCAGTGCCCTGCCAATCTGTGTGTTTTAATGACCAGATTTATATATTGTCCAATATTTCTAATTTGCTATTTAATTTTCCCAGTGAATAGATAACACAGCAAGCTGCAAACATTTAATGTAAGACAAAAGCATACCTGCAGCATAATGAAATTCCTGATTGGAATTCTCATGACCCAGGTCTAATTTCTTGATGGAAATGTGTCATTACAGAAGCTGATGTCATTTGATGATGTGGCTGTGTACTTCACATGGAAGGAGTGGCAGGATCTGGATCCTGGTCAGCGGACCCTTCACAGAGATGTAATGCTGGAGACCTATAGCAACCTAATGTCCTTGGGTGAGCAAAGGTCACTTTTTCTTGGAAGATCAAGTGCTTTTATTTTAGTAGACATTTGACTGTTTATGTTATCTAGGTATAAGATTCCAGTCCATTCCCAGCTAAAAAACTGCTAGTATAAAAGCCAGCCAAATTCAGGTCTGGGAGCTTGGTGTTGTTTGCCTTTGCACTACTGCATGAACCACAACTCCATTTTGGCTTTTGTTTTGGGGTATATTCTGGGTTTCCATGCCCAGGTTGGTTTCAAGCCTGCCACTTCAGATCTCATCTCGTCAAAGAAGGATTAAAGTTGTAAGCCTTTGAACTATAACATTTTCTAAAAACAAACAAACAAAAAAAAAACACTAAAAAAAGATTCCAGTCCATGGGAAGTGTCATTTCTTTGTAAGGGAAACTTCAACTTCATTATATGTAACTCAAGAGCTAATTTTATTTTCAGTCTTTAAGATTTCTAATCAATTTTGGACAAAAGTTCTAAACTATGATCCAATAATAGGAGACTGACTTCTCAGACTTGGGATAATTATTATAGGTGGATCTACAGTCTAGATAAAATATACATTACTACTGACAGTATGATCTGGAAATCAGTAGGTGAAAGTGTGTATTTGTAAGCCAAACTTGACACAGAGTTTAGTGCATCAAGATTGGAATTCTAGATACTCTGGAGGCTGAAATCTGAAGATTTTGGTTTGAAGCCAGCAACTTTGGAAAAGTGACCATGAAACTCTTATCTCTAATTAACCATTCAAAAACTAGAATCGTAGGCAAACTAGGAGAATGCTAGCTTTGAGCAAAAGAGCTGAGTTCAAGCCACACAATGGACACAATAAACTCAAAGCTGGGGGAAACTCCACCATGGAGTTATTAAGAATAGAGAAACCATGGTCTGGGAAGATGGCTCAGGGGTAGACCAATTACCTTGCATGCTTGAGGCCCTGTGTTCGATATCTCAGCACCACATAAGCAGGGAAATAAAGCTAGAATTGGTGTTGTGGCTCAAGTGATAGAGTGCTAGACTTGTGCTTAAGAGCTGAGAGACAGCTCCCAGGCCGAGAGTTCACACCCCACAACTTGACGGCCCCCCACAAAAACAATTGAGAAACCAGATTTAGGAGCAACCTTGTGAACAGGATGTCTGCGACCTTCCATTAATGATGACCCAGCAAGAGCAATTGTACTCCACTATTTCTTATTCACAGGGCACTGTGTTCCTAAACCTGAATTGATTGTGAAGCTGGAGCAAGGTGCAGAACCATGGATAAGAGAAACCTCAGACAAGAATTTTACAGGTTGGTTAAAGCATCTTGAATGGTGATGATGGATCCAGAGCCCAGTGGGTCTGTTTATATTGAGCGGTACGGAGCAATAGTATTCCTAGTGCCCCTGAGTCATGTGTGGCAGAGAACTAGGTGATCCTTTGTCTCAAGGAATTGTCAATCCAGAATTCACATGGAGACACACTGAATTTGGTGTGCCAGTGTAGGCAGTGTTAGCAATTCCCTTTTTCTGTAGAGAAGTCATTCAGAAAGAGAAAAAGAGAATAAGAAATGTAGAAAGGAGATCTCATTTTCTTTTAAACTAGTATTATGCAGGTAGGAGGAAAATAGGAGTATGCTAGGGCTGCTATCCTCTGATGGGGACAATTTCTTATCAGTGGTGCTGGGCATAGAGGGCGATTCAGAATGGAAGCATTAAGAGTATGGAGATGAATAATTTCAGGAAATATTTCCTGGGAAAACATATAATAATCTAAAATACAGAAAAACATTATTTTGCACTGTACAATGTCAGTACTACTTTCTTAATTACTACATTGCAGAGAAATGTATATATTCTGCATAAAGCAATGATTTGATATTTGAAAATCTAGTAACAAAATGTGAGGAAATATCGTTATCGTAAGGAATTTGTGGGTCTCATTTATGTTTTTGTCTATTTTTCTATTATTCATTTTAGATGTCCCAGAAATGGAGGATGTGAATAGCACCTGTCAGGAAAGTCACAATAAATATCTCTCTGAAGTAGCAGTCATGAATAGTAACCCAGGGGAGGAAAAAGTGAGACTTATAAAAAGTTTTCATTTGAGCTCCATACAGAAGTCAGAACTGATTAAGAATAATGGGAACTCCTTAGGGATGAGGATAGAAAAGGTCACTGGGTGTCAGAAAATGGGTGTTTTCAGTGAACCTGGTAAGATGTGTGCTGCCTATAGTCCTCATGTGTCTTCTGTAATTGAAGAATATAAACACTGTGAAAAGTCTTTCACTGAGAAGACACACACTCTTGTCCCTCAGAGAACACACACAAGAGAGAAACCTCATGAATGTAACGTGTGTCGAAAGTCTTTCACCAAGAAATCAAAGCTTACTGTCCACCAGAGAACACACACAAAAGAGAAACCTTTTCAATGCAACATTTGTGGAAAATCTTTCACCTGCAAGGCATATCTTACTAGACACCAGAGAACACACACTGGAAAGAAAATTTATGAATGTAACTCATGTGGAAAGTCCTTCTCCTGGAAGTCAACTCTCACTGTCCATCAGATAACACACACAGGAAAGAAACCTTTTGAATGTAACGTGTGTGGAAAGTCTTTTACCAAGAAATCAAAGCTTACTGTCCACTACAGAACACACACAGGAGAGAGACCTTATGAATGTAACCTGTGTGGAAAGTGTTTCACCCAGAAATCAAATCTTACTGTCCACCAGAGAACACACACAAAAGAGAAACCTTTTGAATGTAAGATTTGCGGAAAGTTTTTCACCCACAAGGAATATCTTTCTACCCACCAGAGAACACACACAGGAGAGAAAATTTATGAATGTAACTTGTGTGGAAAGTCCTTTACCTGGAAGTCAACCCTCACTGTCCATCAGATTACACACACAGGAAAGAAACCTTATGAATGTAATGTGTGTGGAAAGTCTTTCACCAAGAAATCAAAGCTTACTGTTCACCAGAGTACACACACAAAAGAGTATCCTTTTGAATGTAACATTTGTGGAAATTCTTTCACCTGCAAGGCATATCTTACTTGCCACCAGAGAATACACACAGGAGAGAAACTTCATGAATGTAATGTGTGTGGAAAATCTTTCACCCAAAAGGGTAACCTTACTGCCCACCACAGAACACACACAGGAGAGAGACCTTATGAATGCAACCTGTGTGGAAAGTGTTTCATCCAGAAATCAAAGCTTACTTGCCACCAGAGAACACACACACTGGAGAGAAACCTTATAAATGTAACACGTATGGAAAGTCTTTCACCAAGAAGTCATACCTTACTTGCCACCAGACAACACACACAAGAGAGAAACCTTATTAATGTAACATGTGTGGAAAGGCTTTCACCTGGAAGTAAAACTTCACTCTCCATCAGAAAACACACATGAAAGAAACCTTATGAATGTCATATGTGTGGAAAGATTTTCAGCTAGAAGCTACACCTTACTGTCCACCAGAGAGCACACACAGGAGAGAAATTTTATGAATGTAACCTATGTGGAAATTCTTTCACCCAGAACATACACCTTTCTGTCCATCAGAATAAAACCCACCAGAGAGAAATGTTATGTATGTAGTAGGCATGGAAATTCTTTCATCTGGAAGGCAAAACTTAACATCCATCACAGAACACAAGGAGAGAAACCTTATGAATGCAACCAGTGTGGAAAGACCTGGAGTTCACAGCTTAACACACATAAGTTGATTCACACAAATGAAATAACTTAGGATTGTACCAAATGGGGAAAGTCTTAGATCTTTAAGAAAATTGAAATTGCAATACAGAACCAATACGGGATAGAGACCTTATGATACAGCTGATGTGGAGTCCTCCAACTACAAGACACAGCTCAGAGTATATCACAGAACACCCAAAACACACAGAAACACAGACACATACTCTCACACACAAAGAGGAGAGAAATCATATGTAGGAAAAAATGGAAAGGTTTTCAAGAAAAAGTCCTAACTCAGTTTCCATCAGAGAACAGACACAGATGAGAAAATACAAATATATCAAATGTGGAAAGTCCTTTACTAAGTATTCATAGATCCAAGTTCATATAACACCCAGCAGAGAAATCTTAAAAATATTACAAATGTGGAAGGTCTTTGACCTGAAAGGAATATCTCAGTGTTCATGAGAGAACTGACTCACATAGGAGAAAAGAAAGTAGTGCATAGAACATATATGAAATGACTTTCAATCAGAACTGAGTCCTCATCATATGTGAGATCATACACAGGAGAGAAATTATGAGTATAGAAAACATTTTGCCAGAAGTCTTATCTGTACAGGTATCAGAGACCTGGACACATGACAGAATTTCTGTAAATATAAACATGAGAGGAAGTCTTTCAACCAGAAGCCAACCTTCAGCAATTATTAAAATATTCACCCAGGAAAGAAACCCAATGTAGGAAAATCTTTGTCAGAAAACCTCTGTAAATTATACAGAGAAATTCTTCATGGCAGAGTTAAGTTAGGGGTGATGGGAAGCCATTCTTCACTCTTCAGCTCTCTTTGAGCCAACATTTGTCATTATGTTGAGTGGGGATGGTGTCCTTCCATATTATCCAAAGCATGTAGAAACAACCAGTCTCGACAAATCATTAAGAAATTGAAATAATTCACTTGTGTCTTTTATACTAAGGAATGGTGTGTCAATGTAATTTGATAAACTCTTCTTAGAAATATGAGTTCTAGCCCTTTGGGACTGGGTTCAGATTATCTCCAACATGCTTATGGGAACAATAGATGAGTAAATACTGTTATGAACATGAGAACAACCATATTTCTACTGCTCCCTTAAATCTCCCTCTGTATGTGTGATCCATGCGTTATAGTACAATTTTTTTTTTTTTGTCGGTAGTGGGGCTTGAACTCTGGGCTTGGGCGCTGTCCCTCAGCTCTTCAGCTCAAGGCGAGCGCTCTACCACTTGAGCTACAGTGCCACTTCTGGTTTTCTGGTGGTTTATTGGAGATAGGAGTCACATGGTCTCTCCTGCCTGGGGTGGCTTTGAACCACGATCCTCAGATCTCAGCCTCCTGAGTAGCTAGGATTACAGGCGTGAGCCACCAGAGCCTGGCTCAGTTCAGTTTTTGAATGGAAGATCTAAAGGAAGATATTAGTCCTTATTGCAGTACATAAATAGTAGTAATGTCTTTCTCAGAGGGGTAACAATGCTCAAAAGGAAATGTATTCATGACCTAACTCATAATGGTATAACCAATCTGTACAGTATGTTTACAATAAAATATATATTTAAAAATATGATAGATTAATAAAGACGAGAATCTGCATTGTGCCTTGGGGGAGAACCCCAAAGTGTCTTCAGTGCTTGCTCTTTTCTTTAATTAATCATTGGTGATGAGCAACTTGTGATTGATTCACTCTTAGAATATTTAGTTGTTCTGCTGAGCAAGCTATTACAAAACACCAGTGTGGATGATGTGTCGCACCTGTGTTATCTCATAGAGGGCCAAAGTGGATAGGATATTAGGGGAAATAATTGAGCACACAAAGATATTGATCAACCTCTCACAAAAATTGAAGTTAACAAAAAAATAAAACCATCTGCTGCCGCGGACCGGATTCTGTCGGGACGACGGAGGATACCTTGGGGAGGAACCTGGAATAGGATGGGGAGATGGCAAACAGACAACTCACAAACATTAGGAGTGGATGCTGAGTGCTGAGTGCGATTTAATGCAGAGGATAACAAACTTTTATAGCAAAAAGTCTCCATAAGAAAGGGCAAAAGGTTACATAATCTTGCTGCAGGGCTTCATTCTTGTGCGGTCACCAGCTGGTCGCCTGAAAGGGCAAAAGTTTACACAACCTTGCTGTAGGGCTTCTTTCTTGGGTGGTCACCAGCTGGTTGCCTGAAAGGCACTTGTTTCCGGCTTATCTCTAAGAAATATAATGGGTTTCGATGTTTTGTCTTCAACTAACCATTACCTTATTTCTATAGAGGCCTTAACTGTCCCATAAGATCTTTCCTGTTCTTTCCTCAATAGCAAGGTCACCGAGGCCTAGATCTAGCAAGTCTCTTAGTAAATGAAAGAGAGTAACAGGAAGTTCTTTCTCCTAAGTAGTTATCTCAGCAATTGCCATACATTCCTTCTGTTCTAGCCGCGCCTACAGCTTCTTGTAAATCTCTTACAAACAATTCCTTCTGCTGAAGTGACTTTGTGAAACCCCCAATACTTTTATATTTGCTTATGACTTGTCTACTAGCCTCCATAAGAGGGGTTTCAGGGTAGCACTTAACTCTGGTGAGTTAGTCATATTTTTTAAGGCACTCATCAGATATTGGAGTCGTCAACACTCTTAAGAAAGAGCTTTGAATAAGGGAACGTTGACAATGAGTAAGTACAATGAACAGCAGAAACAGTAAAAGATTAATAGGCACTCTTATGAGGAAAAGAAAGGCAGAAACACATCTTTCCGAGGGGCTTGCCAGCCTTTTTCCAGGAGTAGGCCTCTTAGAAGCCCGATTCTCCAAGGTAGACTTCGGTGAAGTCCCAAAACTTGGAGATAGGTTTCTGTAAAGCCCCATTCTCTGAGGTAGACTTCGGTGAAGTCCCAGAACTCAGAGATAGGTCTCTGAAGCCCCTATCTTGTTCTGATAGATGGTTTCCCATGCTAAGCAGACTCCACTGGAGTCGGCGTGGCAATCTGCCACTTGAGTTACAGCATCACTAATAGGCCCTGAGAGGAAGGAAGGAAAGAAGGAAGGATAGAAAGAAGGAAAGAAAGAAGGAAGGAAGGAAGGCAGGAAGGAGTGATGTGAGAGAGGGAAAGAGGAAGGGGAGGAATGAAGAAGAAGGAAGAAATAAACTATTCAAAAGAAGAAGGTTTAGTTTTTGGTGAATGTGAGAATTATTGTTTCAGAGGTGGGGCTCAAGCAAAATGGCTTTTACAAAAGTTAATTCTTGAACTGTTTACAAAATTATAAGGAGGCTGTAACATTTTATAAATTGACTTAATATTTCAAGAATATTAAGTAAGGAGGTCAGGTGTGGCTGGTGCCCTATTGGGCACATGGTGGATGGTGGGGTCTGGCATCTTGTCTTCATGCAGGGGCAAGGAATACCTCCTTCATCACTTGCCACACAACTGATAAGTGTGGCTGATTCCCTGGAAGCAGGGGTGAGAATTTGGTTGATATGTTACTCAATCTCTTAGTCCACTGACTGGGATTGGAATTTCCTGTGGACCTGCCTCCTGCTTAGGCCCTATTTAGGCTGGACCAGCAGTGGCACTAGATGCTATGGTACATGTCTCTGTGATCATGTCCTGTGTCCTGTCTCCTGGCTTGTCTCTGGTCATCATAGTGTGCCAATTCAGCACTCTTTTCCTGCTGATTGGTTTCTGGGTGTTGTTTTAATTCTTTTTTTTTTTCCTTTCTGTCCTGTTAGCAAGCTGTCTATTTTTGGACTGCAAGTCCTTGTTACAACAGGCTGCTTGCAGACTGCTAGCTGTGTAATAAACACTGCAGTATTCCATCTTCCATAATGTGGCTTCCAACAAATGTACTGTCTTCTTTTACAGAAACACAAAGGTTGACCTAAATTTAGAATTTCTAGAGCCAAGATAGATGCCACTGTATAGTTATGTAATTAAAGATATCCATGAGGCATTCAGAAAAAATGTCTGTTACATCAGAAAGTGCTTAATTAGTAAACCAAGACCAAGACTCCAGATCCTATATAAGCCAGTCATTCTACATATGTCTGAAAGACCCCCAGACCGGGTGGGGTGCCTTTCAATCTAGAGAGACCCTTTCCCAAGGAACAACGAGACCACTTGAGCGGATGCAAACAGCAAGAGGTTTATTTGGGCATGCCTAGGCTCCCCAGTGCACACGACCTCGAGATCCACAAGGTTCGGGTCGGTGGCTGGGGGCCTGTTTGGATACACGGGTACCCGGGGCGACAAAGTCTATCGGGAGACTTGCGCGCCGGGGCACATGAGAGCACCCTCTTTTATGGGCAGCTGGAAGCAGGGTTACAGAAGCGAGATGCATGGTTACAGGGTGTTGACTGGCTAATTTTGAGTCATGTTTAGGGTGGGGATTGGTAGGGTTGAGTCAGGCGAACGGGTTAGGCAAGGTCCACTTAGGGGTTAGCGGTGGGGCTTTCCACAGGCAGTTGAGTTAGCGTGTCTGTACTCGCCCTTTAATTGTTAACTCAGAGACTTTTTGTTCCCTATTCCCGGTTTATCGGTTTAACCACAACATCCTGCCTCGCCCTCTTTGGTGGAGGCTTAGTTTCGCGGAAGGGGGGGTTGGTCAGCAAGTTCTCTGGGGGACCTAGTGGCAGAACATATACTAGGGTCTTTCATTCCCCCATTTTCTTTTTGCCTGAATGAAATCCTTCATTCAACCGGGGCTTCCTCTGTTGTTTTAAGTTGATGGTATTGTTGGGTTAGCACCAGGGCCTGTACCACTGATAGGCGGTCTTTTATAAATTGTATCAAGCGGCTTACAATGCAAGGGCCTAAGGTAAGAATTAGTACTAACAGTATTAGTGGTCCCATCAGGGAGGATAACAGGGGGTAGTGAACCATGGGGACTTGTTCCATAATCCTTCGTACCAGCTCTGTTGGGATGTCAATTCTCGCTGTCATCAGGGTGGTAGGTGATACGGGGCCAAATTTGCAGGAGTACGTAGAACAGCCTTAAGGCACCACCGTGATGCAGAAGCTTGCTAGATTTTAAGGCTAAGAGTATTACCTCCATTGATAACACACTCAGGTTATTACCGTACCAGAGCCAAACTAGGCTGTGACCATAGAGTGGATTTCCAGTCACTATGCACTGAAGTGCCTAAGACAAGTAAGCCAGTGATATCCTTGTCCCCAATATCCACTGTGGGAAGAGAGGGTTTCTGGATATCACCCAAAAGAATGTCCCACAAGATTTTAGATTTAGCAGCAGTCAACCAGGAAGCAGACTCAGGTGATAGAATCAGGCAGGAGTTTCTCCAGGTGGCTGTCAGGCTGTCATTGAACTTTGCCCATTAGGGTATGCAGCAGCAGCAGCAGCAGCAGCCGGGTCTCTCAGTGGCTCCAAGGGACTGTCACACCTCATGCTGGGCTGTGAATTCCTACACAGATTTTTGTAGACACAGAAGGCTCAGAAGGCTTAGTCTTGTAACCATCTCTGACAGATGCAGTCTCCACACCTTGCATATCAACAACTGTTAGCACTATTTTTTTATGCCTTTAAAAAAAAATTATTTTATCTATTTTGCCTCATTTTTCCAAAACTGACTCTGGACCCTTGATTTTAAAATGGGGGTAGAAGGGCGAAGGTCAATCTTCTGTAACTTCTTCAAGCTGACTTCAGGGGCGTTGATCTTACCTAGCCAGGAACCTATAACCTTAGCCTATTTTATAAAGAGGCCATCAGGGTTAGATGTCATTAAGAACAATATTTAACATTTGACAACTGTACAGACCTTTTCTCCGGCTACAGCAGTGTAGCTTGTTTAGCACTCTGGTTTGCAAAAGCATCTTCCTAGATGGCTTAGGAATGTGATCTCAACAATGCCTAAGATGCCTAAGTTACCTTTGCAGGCCTTTAGACAGATATCAATAGAAACACACTCAGGTTTGCAAACTTTTTCCTGAGCAGATGAACTTCATGTAACTAGTGTCAGCTCAATTAGAGCTGCCAATTAGAGCTTTTTGGCACATGAAGGGGTTGAGATTTAAACTATCCCCCACATTTTATAACATTAGCTTTTTACTATCACAGAGGACTGGCAAGTTCCTGTCCCTTACAAGGTAGTCATGAACATTAGGCATGCTTCCAAACTATCTTCCTATGACCTCCCGGCTCTGACCAGTTTTGAAGGGCCACGCACAAATGACACTAGGATCTGACATTTCTGCCATCCAAGCAGTGGCTTACTGCCTCTGGATGCTCCTCCATTGCTTTTGTCCCAGGAGTGTCTTCTCCACATTGGGATAAATGCCTCATTGGCATTTCCCTTTAGCTGGTTGCTGAACTCGAACTCAGGGCCTGAGCACTGTCCCTCAGCTCTACAGCTCAAGGCTAGCACTCTGCCACTTTGAGTCCCAGACTCGGGGCTTGAATGCTGTCCCCTAACTCTTCAGTCCAGGGCTAGTACTCTGCCACTATGAGTCTCGAGCTTGGGGCTTGAGTACTGTCCCCTGACTCTTTAGTCCAGGGCTAGTACTCTGCTGGCTGAATAGAGGTGACAGTCTCACAGGGACCTTTTTCTGCCCGGGCTGGCTTCGAACCAGTTTGCAGATCAATGAGTCTTATAAAAGGCCGCTTTACTCCAATTAAAAGCAACAAGGTGGTCAACATAGAAGTAGCTTTTAAGCATGCTCTTACCTGAAACTTATTAAGAGTCAAAGTTACATCTGACAAACTTGTAAGAATCCTCTGTGCTTTGCTCTGGGCTTGCTGGAAACTTAAAAAACCTATAAGAGCAAGCTAGAATAGCAATTATTTTGGTAATTTTAATTTTTTCCTTTGTGCACATTGAGGCCAATGTTAAGAACAATTTTACATTTAAACTTTATATCTCAAAATCCATTTTTTTTTTAAAATCTCCCACTAATCTTTTTTTTTTTTTTAATATACTTTAGTTTTTATTTGCATTTAAAAAAACCTCTTAAAATCTTGAGGCCAAGTGTCACTCATTGTCTCTTGGCTGCTTGTTTTTACACATTAAAACTTTTAAACTTAAATGACAATTTTAACCATCATGTTTTCAGTGTCTGACTGCAGAGAAAAGAGAGAACAAAGATGGGCCGTTCGGCCCCTTCTATGGAATGGGCACACCCAATCTGACTCTTTAGGGTTAGATGAACTGCGCTTGTGCCAGCTTACCCTCTTTCACCCTGCGTGGACTCCTCCCAGGGCTTGTCCACCATGCATGGCCAGCTGAACTGCACTTCTGCTTGTTTACCCCTTACCCCTAAAGATAGGTCTTCTGTTGGTTTCTAAGTTTTTTTCCATCTCTTCTCTTGGTTCTCGAATGAAATACAGTTTTAGACAGACAGAACAGGTCACATCTTTGACAGTGTTAAACTAACCTTTACATTTAAATTTTTAATATTTATCTCCAAATTTTAGCCAAGGGACTTAGATCCCAAACTGCCAATGCATTTTGTTAAGCCAGATAATTTGATTACAGTATAAACAGTCTTATGCATTTTAAAACAGTCTTTTAAAATACAGCCATTTAAAACAATGTGAACATTTTTTTTTTAAATTTTTGGTAATGTCCAAACCTCATAACCTTTTGAATTTGTAAACTTAAACTCACCCAATTGTTACAGCATGCTGACAATTTTTATCTTTGAACATGTTCACAGACACACACAAAGCAATCACACAGATCTTAAAGCGCGCAAAAATCACAATCAGTCGTACATACACCTTTTAAAGTTTTTAAACAAAAATTTAAGACAGTATTTCTTTTTAACTAGGTACCTTTGTTGGGCTTTATTTTCCCAGAGCTTGCTTATCTAGCAAGGCAATTCACTAATTAGTCTTTTGAATCCCTTCTGTAGGAGGAGGGCTGGGGGAGGGGATCACCTAAAACTAAACTGTCCAGATTTTTTTTTTTTAATCCAATTTTAGACAAGAGCACTTTACAAATTGTTACATTGTCAGGACTAGCTGAAAAAGTCCAAACCAGGCACACAGCCTTTTACACCCTCCCTGCTGGCAGCCTGCACAAGGAGAAAATGCAGCCTGAGGCTTGAAGGGAACCAAACTAGCCCAGTAACCTTCCATGCCTCACAGGGAGGGTGGGCGTAGCAGGTCTGTGACCCAGCCCAGCTGGAACTTTTATTCCCCCAGAGATGTTTAACTAAATAACAAAAACACAGATAAACACAAAAACCAAGGATCCACATTTAAAACTGGTACCAATTCTAAAACAGAACTAGACAAGAACTGAAGGCTGAGTTGGGGACTAATGAGCCCCAGTTTATCCCTACTGGAACTCTGTGCTGTTCTCACTCAGCAAGCTGAATCCAGAGTCTGCTGATTGAGCCGGCCACACTCACCCAGAACTTCCCTACCCCAGAAAACATAAAACACACACACTGAAGTTAACAATACAACCAAGTGGCCACAAAGACAAAATCAAGTCTCAGTGAATGGGGCGACATCTCACCACCATTCACTTACCAGGGGACTCAAACCCCCTATTTACCTCCGGAGGATTTTTTTTTTTTTTTCAGACGTTGACCCAGGGGCCTTCCAAGGCGGAGGAGAATTCCCAGTCATCTGGGGCAAGGGAAAAGAAAAATCCCTAGCGGCCGTCCCCTCAGACTGGCAGGTTCTCCCCCACGCTCAGACCCCCTGAGCCAAGGCCCAAGGCTGAGATCTAACTGGGGCCACTCACAGGTGGTCAGTGGCAATTTCATAATTGACAAACAAGCAAGTTCCTAAAACCTGACAATCTAGGCTCGGGCTGTAACTTGAACATCCTTCCAGTGCTGTAAAGTAAGGCTAAGGGGGGGTTGTGACAGTTTGTCCCATAGTGAATCTCAAAGCAGACACAAACAGAATAAAACAAACACAGACTACACTTATTTTTCGCTGCGCGGTTTCGGCAGCAAACCGAAAGTAGAAATCAAATGGAGACTGTGTTGAGAGTCCGGATCTCTCGTCTCCCAAATGAACCACGCGTCCAAAAGGACCGGGTTCCAGAAAACAAATGGGCCACTTTTTCAGACCCCAAACACCTCCAGGACGTCTCCTGGGGGCTGCGGTCGGGAGTACGAGCCCGTCAGCTCCTCCTCGGGTCCGCCAAAGTCAAACGAGCACGGCCGACTCACAAAATCGCAAGCGCACAGCAATTGACCACACAACTTAGTTACAGACAACACGCAGACAACACACAGACGCTGGCCAGCTTACCTCCCGGAAATGGGTCGGTGGTCCCTGGGTGGGGGGTCTCTATCCCAGACGAGTCCCCAGATGAAAGACCCCCAGACCGGGTGGGGTGCCTTTCAATCTAGAGAGACCCTTTCCCAAGGAACAACGAGACCACTTGAGCGGATGCAAACAGCAAGAGGTTTATTTGGGCATGCCTAGGCTCCCCAGTGCACACGACCTCGAGATCCACAAGGTTCGGGTCGGTGGCTGGGGGCCTGTTTGGATACATGGGTACCCGGGGCGACAAAGTCTATCGGGAGACTTGCGCGCCGGGGCACATGAGAGCACCCTCTTTTATGGGCAGCTGGAAGCAGGGTTACAGAAGCGAGATGCATGGTTACAGGGTGTTGACTGGCTAATTTTGAGTCATGTTTAGGGTGGGGATTGGTAGGGTTGAGTCAGGCGAACGGGTTAGGCAAGGTCCACTTAGGGGTTAGCGGTGGGGCTTTCCACAGGCAGTTGAGTTAGCGTGTCTGTACTCGCCCTTTAATTGTTAACTCAGAGACTTTTTGTTCCCTATTCCCGGTTTATCGGTTTAACCACAACATCCTGCCTCGCCCTCTTTGGTGGAGGCTTAGTTTCGCGGAAGGGGGGGTTGGTCAGCAAGTTCTCTGGGGGACCTAGTGGCAGAACATATACTAGGGTCTTTCATGTCCACAGCTGTTTTGTTACATGAAGGGCTCTATTTTCACACTTTCATGAAGAAATGTTTTTGTGCCAATATGAGGTCTTCAACTCAGGAACTGAGTTGAAGCCAACGAGAGCTCCTAGGAATCTAAAAAGCTAGGAATCAAAGCATGAGCCCTGTGGGCTGTTCTGAAGAAATCTCTCTCTGCGAATAAGAGGTTTCATTTAGTGCTTCACCTCAGGCTTCCTGTGCCTTCAACAATTTTAATTGTTCAAAGAGAATCCTTAAATCCTGGCCAGGATTCCATTTACAAGATAAGGACAGTGGACTTCACATTGCCAGATTTAGCTAGGTTGGTAGCTTACCCCCTCCCCTCACACTGTTCACCCATCTGCTTATCTACTGAGGCCTAGTAAAGAAGAAAAAATAGGGGAATTAGGAAGCCCTTGGCCTTTCTACTTGTACCATACACACACACATACACAAACACAGCTATTTGGATATAGTTCATTCTCCCATTTTTACAACTGGATGCTTTCCGATAAAGGATGGTTCATGGACCAGAGTCCCTTCTACCTAGGCCTGTCATATAGCTGTCATTAAAACTCATGAACCAACATACCACATTCAAAGTAGCCCTGATGATAACATTTTATTTTTGATTTTATCACTTTTGTTATTATCATTTGGCTAATAGTTTTCCTTGAGCTCAAAATTTAAGGGACTTGCTGCTCACTGAATTGGTAAAATACCTTTTCCTTCTTTTAGTTTAAAATCAGAAATTAAAAATGAGCAATTACAGTCCCTCGTGTGGAATCTTAGCTACTCAGGAAGCTGAAAGTACAAAGGTAGTATTTGTAGGCCATCCCATGCAAAAGCTTCATGAAAATGGTATCTTAGCCAAGAAAAGGATGGATCTGGTCATATGTGCCTATCTTGTTTGCTACTTGTGATATGTAATTATTACAATTAGTGTGTTGAAAGGCCTAGACAAAGAAACAAGACCCTAAGGTGCAAAATGAGTGATACAAAAGGGCATCTGGTATAGAAGGTAAAGGAAGCCTCACAAATTTTTGCCTCTGAATTCAACCTGAGGACCACTAATATGATCTGTGAAAACAATGCATTCTTCCAAATATTTAGTGGAAGAATTTGGATGTGGTTTACAGAATGATAGGTAAACAGTCCTTTACTGAGATTACAAAAGGACCTTTGCATATGTCTATATGATGTTATGAATTTTATATCCTATTCTGTGGAAACCATGAGTCCTGCTTGGATCAAGTAGTTAAGATCTCCTGATCTAACGGGGCACTGGTGCTTCACATCAGAATTCTTAGTTGCTCAAGAATATGAGGTTTAAAATCACAATTGAAAGGCCAACTAGGTAGTAAAGGCTGTGAGACTGTTATTGCCAATTATCATGAAATTTCCCACAATTAGTGCTGTGAATCATGCTGATAGGTTGTCATCACATTTGTTCCTTTATTACAAAATCTCAGGGACAGTACCCAGACCCTGAGTAGAAAGAACTCCAAGGCCAGGGAAGATATTTTGTAAAAATGGGTTCTTTGGCCTTCATGCAGGAAAGTTTCCAATCCTATAGAAACCTAAAATACTCCATAGGATATAGTCATTGTCCCTCAATTGAAGTTGATATTGAAATGTCTTATAAGCGTGGGTAATGATAAATTGTCACAAATAATTTGATACCTTTTGTCATGTGAATGCACATGCACATACCTTTATGTTTCTGACTAGTTCATAGTTCCTTGCAGAGGTTCAAGTTACTATGTAGGACAATGTGGTCCACATCTGTAAGGTGTGGAATTAGACATTCGAAGAGAGATCTCAACATCTAAACTGTGGCCAAATATTTCAGTATACTTGAAACAGGATCATAAGAAAAGGGGTCAAGTAGTGATCATATAAGATCCCAGAATACCAATATATTTGAATGAGAAGACAATGGTGTTCTACTGTGTGCACACAAATGTAAGAGAAATACTCTTTTCAGTCTGTTCTGTCGAGATGTGCAGAAGCACTTTTGCTGTTCTTCCCTTATGGACTGCAATTTATTTCAAGGCCACTCCCAGGAGTGAATGACAGGATATTTAGTTTCAGCTCATTCTAAAAGCTCCTATGTCCTGAGAAGAGAAGTGGTGAACCATGACTTGGCTACATATCCACCTTAGACCTAATCAATAAGAGTGGGTTACGTTACATAATTTTTCAGAATGTCAACGGTCCTACCACAAGGTTCATCCTGTAGCAATATCCAAAGTTAGGCTTTAGAAAATTCTGCCTTTGTTCAAAGATTTCAACTCTAATTAGATTATTTTCAATAACCATTCATTGAATGTTACTGGATAAAGTATACAAACATAGTCATATCTATGTTACAGAACATTGTGATATCATCAGCAGGGGCAGTTCATACGAGCCAAAGTCATGACCCTGAAGAGTCTGCTCTCCAGAGATCTAAGTATTTAACCAAAACCCTCCAGTTCCCAAGCAATCGTGACCCCAATGAGAGAGCAGGATGTTAGATGAATCCTTGTTTCTTCTTGAGGTTAACCTGGAATGATGCACTTCAGAATGACTGGAAAGGACAGAAGCTGGGATACTGAACACAGTGGGTACTGAACAAGGCTATCATAGGATTTTCATTAGAACCTCAGGGACCACCCAAGGCCTCCTTCCATTACCTTGAGCATTTATATCTTTATTGTTGTCCACCTCTAGGCCATTTTTCCTCCCATAATTAGCATAGTATTAGGTGTACATTTTTCTTGCTCCTTTGAGAAACATCTTACCCTAACCTCTCTTTTCTCTTTCCTCAATGAATTGTGAAGATCTTTTAAATATTTTTTTGTTCAGGTTTCTTGATCAGAAATATCCTTGTATGAAGTCCCTGTTATAGAGTTGTCAGTATTTTGAGAAGTACTAACAGCTAACCATCTTTTTTTCACTTGTCAATGGGGTCTGAGCAAAACCAAGCCAAATCTTTATATGTGCATTCTAACTTAAATGTTTGTTACCAAAATTTGATGTGGAGACTTCATCAGGTGTGTTGGAAATTGGCTGGGCTCATAGTCTAAGCCAGATCTCAAAATGGAAGGTACAGGAAAGAAAAGATTGGTGAGGAGCCAGCCGAGGAGAGGAGCACAGTGCCAAAGTCTTCAAGCAATATGCGAACCTGGCAAGCCCCTTGGGACAGGAGTAAGGAGCCCAGATCAGGGCCTGTGCTACCCATCAGTACACCACCAGCACCACATGGCAAATCTAGCATGGGACATGGTGTGCCCAGGTTTCAGGAGGGCTGACTGTTGACACAGGGACCTGTTAGTCAAGTTAAGCCAGTGGCCTAATGTAATTGTCTTGTCTTATGTACATGATACAATTGCTGTGGACAAGAAGAATTGGTAGTAAAACTATTGTCTGATGAACTAGTTAAAATTCTTCAGGATATTTGTGTGTGTGTGTGTGTGTGTGTGTGTGTGTCCTAAGAAGAAAACAAATTGAAAAGTAGTCAGAGAGAACTAAAATGACAGGAGTGTCAGACTTAAGTCCTCACCAAGATAGATCCATTACAATCACAACCAATAAATGAAAAGGAAAAGTTTCCCTCACTTATTTTTACCTACCTTGGCAAAGCCCATTGTGTTCAAAATAATAAGAACAGATATGTATGTGTTGATGCTTACTGTTGTACAACAGTAGTTTACAAGGGACAGCAGAGGCATAGAGTCTCTTCTGTGTGCGGCCCCTGCACTCACTGGAAAGGAGGACAGTAGTATTGAAAGGGAACGAAAGTTACTTGTAAGTTTGTCTTTCAAATTGCAGAGGAAGCATTGACTAAATGAGCAGACGTTTTGTTTTGCTGGTCCTTAGGCTTGACCTCAGAGGCCAGGTGCTGTCCCTGAGCTGCTTTTGCTAAAGGGTAGAATTCTACCACTAGAGCCACAGCACCACTTCCAGGTTTTTCTGTGCATGTGGAACTGAGGAATAGAACCCAGCTCCTCATTCTTGCAATGCAAGCACTGTACTGGTTTGCTACCTTGCCTGTCCTATAAGCCGACATTTTAGGTTAAAAGAAGAAAGAATAGGTTGGTATGGAGTATCCACCTTCCATGTGCAAGTCCCAAGGTTCAATCCCCCAAAGTGAAAGGAAGAAAGTAGAAAATGGAATGATATGAAGTATACAGATACAAGAACAAAGAAAAATAGAAGAACAAAGGCAATGAGCAAGCATTTAGGTTTTTGTTTGTTCATAATTGTTTCTTTTTTCTTTTGTTACCTGTGTGGTTTAAACTCAAGGAGGGCCTGCCATATTCCCTAAGCTTTTCACTAAAGGCTGGCATGCTACCACTTCCAGCCAGAATGTCACTTCTAGTTTTCTGGCATTTAATTGGTGATAAGTCACAATGAATTTTCTGCTGATGTGGTGCTGAGGAGTGGAACCCAGTGCCTCATGTTGCAAGGCAAGCACTCTACCACTGAGCCACACTCCCAGCCCTGTCTCCATTCTTAAAATAGTGTGGATGGGGCTGGCAATGTGGCTTAGTGATAAAGTGCTTGCCTACCATGCATGGAGCACTAAGCTTGATATCTCATTACCTAACAAACAAGAAAAACTACCAAACACTCCTAGAAGCACTGGTGCTGTAGCTCAAGTGGTAGAGTGGTAGCCTTCAGAATAATGAAATTCAGGAACAATTCCCACACCATGAGTTCAAGCCCCAGGAATGTCAAACAATAACAACAACATATGAGCAAATGAAAACAAAAAACCCATTGTGAGCAAGTTTCATTGATAAACACCACACACACACACACACACACACACACATTTTTTTTAAACCATATTCACCTCCTTTACTGTGTGTGCTCACCCACCGGGCTCCAAATGCTACCTACATTCATAGGAGAACTTATTCTATGTTTCTGTTGTATTTGCATTCTTAAAAAAATTATTGTGGGGGCTGGGAACGTGGTTCAGTGGTAGAGCACTTGCCTTGCATGCCTAAGGCCCTGGGTTCGATTTCTCTGCACCACATAAGCAAAAAGAAAATAAAAGGTGGAAAATGGCGCTGTGGCTCAAGTGGTAGAATGCTAGCCTTGATCTTAAGACCTGAAGGACAGTGCCCAGGCCCAGAGTTCAAGCCCTCTGACCAGACAACCCCCCCAAAAAAATATTGTAAAGGTGATATATACACATATACATCTGTACATACATACATATGTATGTTTCTAGATACATACATATGTACATATACATATGTATATACATACATATATACATATGTGTATATATATACATCTATATACATATATATACATATACACATCTATGTATATATACATATGTTTGTATATATGTATATATACATAGATGTATATATGTATGTCAAAGTTACATAAACCATGTATTGAATTCATTACTTGATTGATTACTCGATTGATTTCATTGATTTCATTACTTATTGAACAATATGCATTTTTGCACAATTCCAACCACTTTTGAAAAGCAGCATTTATTTCCATATAACCCAGTATAATATACCAATATTAGGTATTGATCTCATTGTCTGGGTGCTGTCCCTGACCATTTTATCTTAAGGCTCTATCACTGGAGCCATCTATCAATTTCTACCCCTGGAGTTTTAGGTGATTAATTGTAGATAAGAGTTTCATTGACTTTTCTGAAAGGGCTGGATGAAATCTCAATCCTCAGGTCTCAGGTTTACTACCAGGAGACACTTGTGTCCAGCACCTTTAAATATTATTATATGCACTATGTTATTTGTGGTATGTTTTTTCTTTTCATCATTTACGGGGCTTGATCTCTGGGCCTGGGCTCTGTCTCTCAGCTCTTCACCTCAAGAGTCCTAAAAAGAACTAAACATAGAATTATATAGGAATATGGTCCAGCATTTCTATTCTTGTGTGCAACAGCAGATAAAGCAGGGAGTACAACAAATGCTTAGAGAATCACTTCTCAACATCTACTCACAATAAGCAAAACATTGAAGCATGGAAAACCATAAATATATTCAAAGGAGAAAACTTTACTACATTTTATGGCAGGGATGAACTTTAAGTAAAATAAGCTAAATAAAACAGATCAGTCATAAAGGAACAGCCATAGTATAATCTCCTTTACTGAGCTTCCAGGGATCAACAAACTTGTGGAGCCCAAATGTAGGATGATTCCAGAGACTGGGATAGAGAGGAACAGGAGCTGCCTATTAAATGATCAAATAGCTTCACAGATGGAAGATGAAAAGTGTTGTAGATGAATGGGTGGAATGGCCTCACAACAGTGTGACCCAGTGTTTTATCAATGAACTGTACACATAAGAATGGCTAATGTAGCCACACACAGTCTGAAACACAACTATTCTCCCTAGACTTGGGAAACTCAAGAAAGATTAGTTGCAAGCCTAGAAGATGAAGAGATTGCTGAAGGTGGGTGGGGGAGTATAGTTGAGGAGATGAGTGGGCTGGGATGGTAGGGGAAAAATAAAAAGGAGGAGGCAACAATGCTTAATAAGAAATGTACTCATTACCTTGCTCATGTAAGTGTAACCCCTCTGTATAGTATTTTCACAATAAATAAACTTATTTAACAAAAAAGAGCTTGCTGCACTACATAGCAAGACCTGTCATCAAAGGGCACATGGAAAAATCAATTTTGGATTCTGTGAAGACATATGGGTGACAAACATATCTATTTTACCTACTAAAATAACAAACACACAAAGTGTTTGAACACATGCTCAAACAGTGTTTAGTTGGAAATACACACTACAAATAGCATTAATAACAAACACACATGGACAAAAATACAAATTATTATAATTTGTGTAGGTTTTGCAGATGATTTCACTGACTATGTTTCAAATGTGTCACATATTCCTGAACTATTTCTTCCACTAGATTCCAAAGGATACATCGCCACACATGCTATTTAGTATTGATGTTCCTGAGATTAAAGTTTACTACTTAGCAAATGTATGTCAGATTTTTCCATTAGTGATATTTCAAATATGAAAACTATAGTCAGTGTATTGTTTATTTTCACAACCAGCTTCTATCTTATAATGTCAGTGAAAGCAAATATGCAAGCAGAGCAAGAAGAAAAAGGAAAACTGCAGGAACCACATCAAATGAGGTTAAGCCAGAGAAAGATAATAGAATCTGGGAAACTCAAATTATTTTATGTTTAGCAACAATTTTCCTGTATAAAGAGTGAGAAAAATGTCAATTTTAAGAGCCACGTCACCAAAAGAAAACTGATCAGTAAGAAAATCTACTTCCCAGATAAACCATTTGAAGGAAAGTAAAATTAAGAGAAAAATGGAGGAAAGAGAAGCTGAGAGAATGAAAGAGAAAAAGAAACAGAGAGAAAAATAGACTATGTGAGAAGAAAGAGAGAAACAAAGCTAGTGAAGCCACATGGTTGTGGCTCATGCATGTAATCCTAGCTACTCAGGTGGCGGAGATCTGAGCAGAGAAGTTCAAAGACAGCCCAGGCAGAACCATCTGTGAGACTCTTATCTCCAATTAACCACTAGAAAACTGGAAGTGGTGATGTGGCACCAGCGGTAGGGTACTAGCCTTGAGCTGCAGAGTTTAAGTATAGTACCTAGGCCCAGAGTTCCAGACCTACGACTGAAAAAAAAAAAAAAGAAAGAAGGGATGGTAAAGGGAAACAAAGGAGGAGGCAACAATGTGTGATAAGAAATGGACTCACTATCTTGACCATGTAATTGTAACCTCTCTGTATGCTATTTTCACAATAAATAAATGTAATGCAAAAGAAAGAAAGAAAGCTTATAAACATGAAAAATAGAATGAATTGGGAAAATAGGTAAGAGAACTCCTATGAGAGCACCATAGAGAAAAACAGAGATTTCTATGAATACCATCAAACTCAGCCTAAGTTTCAAGTAAAACAAAGACCACAAAACAGTCCAAGAGTATTTACAGAGATTAATTGAAGTACTTAAAGCTCACTCAGTCCTGTAGAATATTTGAAGTTATGTTTGACCACACTATTTCAGCAAATCTAGTAAAATTTCATTAGGATAATTTACTATTCCATATGAGGATGTGATGTCTGAGCAGTTGCTAGCCATCCTTCACCTTCCATGAGAAGTCATCTCCTAGGTGTCACTGAATCACATAATTAGTGGGACAACTTTCTCTCACACTAGAAAATGTAGAAACAAAGAAGCATATCTGCACTTAACTTGGAATGTCAGATTTTATAATCTGCTAAATCTCCAAGCCATCTTTAGCTTTTTTTTTTTTTGGTCAGTCGTGGGGCTTGAACTCTGGGCTTGGCGCTGTCCCTGTGCTCTTCAGCTCAAGGTGAGTGCTCTACCACTTGAGCCACAGCGCCACTTCCCATTTTCTAGTGGATTATTGGATATAAGAGTCTCACAGACTTTCCTGCCCAGGCTGGCTCTGAACCCTGATCCTCAGCTCTCACCTCCTGAGTAGCTAGGATTACAGGTGTCAGCCACAGGCGCCTGGCTACATCATTAGCATTTTTAGAAACATGTTCCTGAAACTGAATCTTTTTTTTTTTTTTCTTTCCTTCAATCTTGGCGCCCTTTGGTTCACAAAATGCAATGTCAAACAAAGTGAGAAATAAAAGAATCTCACTAGAGATCCTCTCATTCTTTCTTGCTGATGAAAATGAATAAAGATTCTGGAACCATGGCTGACTATAGAGTGCAGAGCTGTACTTCAGAGCACTTCCAGCAGCAAGGGAAAAGCAAAGTAACCTGAATTTGCAAAATAAAAACACCAACAGTGGGCAAGGAGGGACTGGTGCCTCTTCCTCCCTCCACACCCCATCCTCTCCCCCCCCCACACACACACTTTCAAAGTATCTATGCCCCAATAGAAACTACAATTCCCAGAATGCAATGCACAATTCACCTAGAGGAAGTGGGCTTGTTACAGGGTTTTTGACTGGCACAAGGCACTTGGTCCTAAGTGTGCAAAGATGCATGGGGACCTTTCTCTCTCAGGTGCAGAAACTCAGGTGAGTTTCTTCTTGAAAATTCAGTTAACCAACAGAAATATTGTGAGACCAATTAAAAACACAAATGTATTAGGAGCATTGCATAATTGGGCTTTTTAATTCTTAGTTCTTTTAATATAATTGAGGTTATGAAACTACGTAGTTTTTATATTTGTTTTTGTTCAAAAAGTACGTTCTGCTGAATGTAAATTATGTCTCTGTTTTTCCTTAAAGTTTTGAATATCTCCCCTCTCACTTTACAAAGGTATTTGCAGCTGGGTGCCAATGGCTCATGCCTGTAATCCTAGGTACTCAGGAAGCTGCAGGAGGATCCCATTCAAAGCCAGCCTGGGCAGGAAAGTTCATAAGTCTTATCTCCAACCAACTACCAAAAAAATGGAAGTGGCCTTGTGGCTCAAGTGGTAGAGAGCTCACTTTGAGCTGAAAAACGCAGGGACAGTGCTCAGGCTGGGTTCAAGCCACAAGATCGACCAAAAAAAAAAAAAAGTACTTGCAGACAGTAAACTGATTGATTCTGGCATCATCTTCCCCTGCTCTAATATATATACTGGAATAAAATAACAGAATTTAAAGACATATACTTCATAATCTTTGAATTAAATTGATTTGTCAAATTCTACTCATTATTTCCCAAAACCTCCCAAATTCCATCTATGAAATTTTAAGGAGTTTTTGCTTATTTCTGTCTGAAATTTGCCTTTCCTTATAAAGATTTTCCCTCATTTTTTGGTTGGTCCTGAGGCTTGAACTCAGAGCTTGAGCACTTTCTGTGAGCATTTGCTGTGCTGTACTTGCCTTTCTTTTATTAATTGCTTCAGGGGACTAGTGAAAAGGATCCTCCCAGGGGTTTCTTAGAAAATGGTACTCCTCCTCCAAGACTGTTCAAAAAAATAATTGTTGTCTAGGTAGATTAGGATGAATGTGGGAGGAGGTAGAGTTCAGGGCAGGTCCAGGTTCATGTGAAGCTTCATTACTTGCTCCAAACCAGTCTGATTTTACTTTTCTGTTTTGCATATCCTATTTTGTTTTGATTTTCTACCTCTTCTCTGAACCTAAAAGTTCCTGTCAGCAAGTCTAACCCTCATATCTAGGGGTCCTCAGACTTGTCTTCTCAGACTGTATCCATTACACTGTGGAATAAATCTTTTGCCTCCCTCCCTCATATCAGACATCCTAAGCTTGTCTCCTAAGGGTTTGTTGTGATTGTTGATGATCCTTTCTCCACATCATGATTGGGAAGGATTGTGTAGGAAAGTTTCATGCCTGATATTCAGTCCTCCGGGGTAAGGGTTTTCCATCCCTCTTTTAGTGGACCTTAGCTATTCCTCATGAAAATGGAGATCGTGAGGCACATTTGGATGTATAGATGGCAACACTGGAGCACCTATAAAATATGAAGGAAAAATAATTCTTTATTTCTGTAAAAGTTAAAAGTAAGTTCCTGAGAGGCAAGGACATAAGGATCAGGTAAAAATTGGTGCTTCCTAGACTAGCTGTGTCCCATAGTTGTCCTTGTTCTTGGTTACATTTTTCAAACATTCATTTCTATGTATTACGTTTATTGTACTAGTATAAATAGAATTTACTTCCTACATTATTTTTGAATTGTTCATTGCTCACAGATGTAAGTCTCATTATTATACAAATATTATATTCTCTTATTTCATTGATTACAGTTATTGACTATTGCAGATCCTGAGGTAGAAGGTACAAGTATGATAAGGTATTCAGGAATAGATTATGGGGCTGACTTCCTCTGGAGGAAAAGGTGAACCAATGGAAAAAGATGGAGCTTAAGCATAACACTTGTAGAATTCCTTTGGCAGGAGATGTGATACATCCCTCTTGGCTTCCGCTATGCCCAGCGATTCCCATGGTTGTGATTCCATCGTCCTGGAGGGCCTGTGAATTTCACACCTTGTCCACAGTTCTGGTGGTAGGAGTCCCCCAGTATGAAAGGCAGGACTGGTCTCAGAGGAGTGACATGATCAGTTGTACCTTGCTGGCTCTCATGTTTGTCAGTTTGTGTGGACAAGCTCACCCTGACATCTTGAGCCTGGCTGCTGCCATGAGGCCTATTTGAACTTATGCCTCTCACCTTCCCATACCTCTGTTTCAGAGACCTGTCCTGTTACATGGTTTTGTATCATTTACTGTGCAAGCTTGTGTTATGTATCCATATATGCTAGTAGTTGGGCTGGGTATGGTTTTCAAGGATGGGGTGGTGTTTTATGCCTCTTGCAGGAACAATTATGTTCTCACTAACTGCATGAGTATTCCTAGTTTACTATGCAATCCCCATAATTTACATTACATGATCAGTTGATAGAACCATGGTATAATAAGTTTGGGTCTCCATTTGCTATTGAGGTTCAGAGGACTCTTAGCCATTGCTGCAGATTTTGGGGAATATTGGTTGCCCTCATTATTGCTACCCCAACTCTTCTTGCTAGGGCTACTGCTTCTCCTGTGATCCTTGTAAACACAACATGCTAATACTTTAGTTTGAAATGTTTCTAGTACCCTTGATATTCAGGTGGGAGTAGATAAAATGATTGTGATATGTTTTATGATTTGGAAACAGCAATGATGTATGTTGATGATCACATAGACCTGCTAAAGAGCCAGTTAAAAATGATATGTCATGCTAATTGTCAGTACATCTGTGTTACCCCTCTTAAATATGATGGAAATATGACTTGTACCAGTATCCAGTGACATATTTGACGAATGTTGCCCTGTGATCATTTAAGCTTAGGCATTATGCAGCTTCAGGGTCTGATATCTGGTATTGGTTACTCCACCATGTAGACTTAGCGGTATCACTTCTCAATTACCTTCAGGGATTCACCTGGGGTATTAGCACTCTTTTTGCTATTTCTTAGGCATTTTCCTTTTTTTTTGTTTTGGTATTTCTTTTTTCTTCCATTCTTCCTGAGATGGATGATCTGCTGATTTTCCAGGTTCAGGCTGATAGACACTTGCTCAATTTACAAAATGAAAAAGGGGGAAGTGGTGCAGACCCTGAGGTGCCACGAGCTGGCAAGGTGTGAGCAAAAGCCCCACAACCACAGACTCCAACCTTCAGGGCTATAACTACTTGCCCTTTTTGTAGGATGGTGTGTTCCTTTTAGCTTCTGGGCCTCGGGGCTTACCTCTAGGTGTTTGTTGGACAAAGGTTGAACGCGAATGAGGAAAGATGCATATGGTCTGCACTTGTTGACTCAGTGAGTACTAGACCAATGTGATGCAAGCACTGTACCGATCTAGAAAGTGTCTATAGCTAAGGTTATTGCTGGAATAAAGAGAGATTCAACATTGGCCTTCTCTCAGTCTGTTCCATTATCATACCATTGCCCTTCCAGAGCACTGTTGGTGTTGTGGCTGTCCCACAACAGTGGTAGAGTGCTTACCTAACATGCATGAAGCTCTGGTTCAAGTCCTCAGTACCAAATACATAGAAAAAGTCAAACGTGGAATTGTGGCTCCAGGAGTAGGGTGCTAGTTTTGAGCAAAAATTTAGGGACAGTGTCCATGCACTGAGTTCAAGCCCCAAGGCTGGGACATAAAAGAAAAGAAATGCAAGCTGGGTGCTGGTACCTCATGTCTTTAATCCTAGCTATTCAAAAGGCTGAAACCTGAGGATCGCAGTCCAAAGTCAGCCTGGGCAGCAAAGTCTGTGAGACACTTATCTCCAATAAAAACTAGAAAACCAGAATTGGTGCTTTAGCTCACAATGTAGAGCACTTGGCTTGAGCTGAAGGACTAAGGGATGGTTCCTAGGCTCACAGTTCAAGTGGCATGACCAAAAACTAAAACAAACAAAACAAAAGGATAAAAGAATAAAGAAATTCATCACAAATGTAGGCTTGAACAATGAAAACTATATTTCAGGGATGGGAAGGTGGTTCAGTGGTAGAGTGCTTGCCTTGCATGCATGAGTCCCTGGGTTCGATTCCTCAGCACTACATAAGCAGAATAAGCCAGAAGTGGCACTGTGGCTCAAGTGGTAGAGCACTAGCCTTGAGCTGAAGAGCCAAGGACCAGTACCTAGTCCCAGAATTCAGGCCCAATGACTAACAAAAAAAAAAAAAGAGGGCTGGGAAGGTGGCTCAGTGGTAGAGCACTTTCCTTGCATGCATGGGGCCCTGGATTTGATTCCTCAGCTCCACATAAACAAAAAGAAAAAAGCCAGAAGTGGTGCTGTGGTTCAAGTGGTGGAGCGCCAGCCTTGAGCTGAAGAGCTGAGGGATAGCGCCAAGGTCAATTGAGGCCCAACGACTGGACCCCCTCCCCCCAAAAAAAAGAAAAAGAAAAGAAAACTACATTTCACAGGTACTCTTGGTGGCACCCCAGTTTTTACCTGATCCTTAACTCTTTGTGTCTCAGGAATTTAGTTTTAGGGAGGATTTTTTTTTTTTTTTTTTGGCCTTGGGGCTTGAACTCTGGGCCTGAGCACTTTTCCCTCAGCTCTTCGGCTCAAGGAGAGCGATCTACCACTTGAGCAGTGCCACTTCCCTGGAATTTAGTTTTAAAGAATGAAATATTTTTTCTTTCTAATGTTAGAGGTGCTTTTAAGTTGAAGTCTATACATTCAAATATGCTCTTTGATTCCCATTTTCATGGTCCACAAAAGAGACATGGAGAACCCATACATTGGAGAACTAAAATCAAACGTGAAAGTTTCCAATCCAATCTTTCCCAATTATTTTTTATGGAAGGGATTACAAAAAATCACAATAATCATCTCAGAGACAAGTGTAGGTTCTCTGATAAGAGACAGGGAGACTGTTGTAGACCCTGGGGTGCCTGCCAGGAGCAGACAAAATGTGAGCAAAGGCTTCAGGGCCATTGTCTCCCACCCTCAGGACTACAAGTCCTTGCCTTTTCTTGGTTTGAGGAAGTGTGTGTTCTAGCTTTTTGGCCTGGGGTTTAACTGACAAAAGGCTTGGGTGGAAAAGATGTATTGAAATACAATGAGGAAAGGTGTGTGCTATTTGCACTTTTGGGCCAACTGGGTCTAGACCAATATTACACAGGTATTTGAGAAATATAGCAGAATTGTGCCATCAGCCATCTCTCTGTCTCCTTAATTATCATCCCATTGGCTCTCAGAGCCTTGCATGTGCTCTGATGGGATTGTGGTAGGAGAAAAAAGATTTATTGCACACTTTAATGGATAAGGTCTGAGAAGACAAGTCTGAGGGCCCTTACATATGTAGCCTAAAGCTACTGAGAGGAACTGTTAGGATCAGAGAAGAGGTAAGAATTCTAAAGAGATTTTCACATGCAAAATGAAAAGACAAAAGCAGACTGGTTTGCAAGTGATTAAGCTTCACATCAACATAGCCTAGCCTAAACTTCACTCTTCTATCTCTCCTGCATTCATCCCTTCCCCCCTAACCACTATCTCTTTGAAGGGAAATGGAGGTGATGTGCCATGTTCATAAGAATCCCTGTGTGGGAACTTTTCACTAGTTACCTGAAGAAAGTATTAAAGGGAATGCAAATAGAGCACAGCAAATGCTCACAGATAGTGCCCAAGCTCTGAGTTCAAGCCATTGGACCAACAACAAAACAAAACATAAAATCCTTAAATGAAATGCAAAATTCAGAAATAAACAAAAACTCATTTGATTAAATAGATAGAATTGGAAAGTTTCTGGAAAATTAATTGTTAGATTTTGTGAAATCCAAATCACCAGAAGTATTATGCTGCATATTTACATAACAATCTCACTATTTTATGCCAGTGTTTTCATTACAGCAATGGCAAATGACCCAGGTATAAGTTTAGTGGCTGCGAGTACCTTTGTAAAGTAAGAGGGGATGTATTAAAAATTTTAAGACAAAACAGAGATATAATTTACATTCAGCAGATGGCAGGCATTGAATAAACAGAAAGGTATAAGCAACGCAGTCTCATAACCTCAATTTCATTTTTAGAACTAAGAATCAAAAAGCCAATGTATCCAATTCTCCCCATATATATCCCTTTTCTGGGTGGTCTTATTATTTCAAGAGGAAACAGGGGTTTTCAAGAAGAAACTGAGCTTAACTCCCACAGCAGGGAGAGAAAAGTCCCAATTCACACAAGCACACTTGTTCCCAGGTATGTAGCCGGGTGGCACCGAGCATTGTGGGAATTGTAGTCTCCATGGAGGATATTTTCTTTGAAAGACCTGGGTTGATTTTGTTTTCTGGAAGGTGGAGGTGGGGCAGAAGATGCATTTGTGCAAGCGTCTCCCCGCCCACCATGGTCGTTTTAGGTCTGCCTCTTCCGGATTCTTTTCTTTGCCTTGCTGCTGGAAGTGCCCTGAAGTACAGTTTGGCCTTAGGAAGCCAGGAGGCCGGCGCCCAGCTCTGTGCATTGGAGCTTGGGAGCTGTAACTAGAAGGAATCTCAGGCTTTGGAACTTATGTCAGGTAGTAACTGTATAATTGCTGGGGGAGTCTACCCTCCATGGGTTTCTGTTTCTTTTTCTGTTCATATCAGTTTGTTGGGGTTTTAACTCTGGGCCTGCAAGCAGCATTCCTGAGCTCCTCAGCTCAGAGGGAGAGCTTTATACTTGAGCCAAAGTGCCTACTTCCCTCTCCACGCTTTTCTCCAGTCTGGGGTTGATAATTTGCTTGAGGTCAGGAGTTTGTGCTGCTTTTAGCCTCTGGGCCTTCACATGCAAGAACCTGATTCCCAAATGTCGGAGAGGAAGCTGGGTGATTGGCCAGATGAGGAGAGCCCGAGAGCTGTGCATTTGGACTCCAAGACCAAGGGATTCTTCTCTTAACTCATGTGACTTTATTTGCTTTGCCCAGGTGTAAGAGGAATACAGGAAGAATTCTAGTGAAATTGTGAAGTGTGTGCCTGCCTGAGTCCTCTTACACTGCAGTTGTATTTGGGGCTTCTGTTTTGTTTCTCTTAGAGATGTTTTAATCTGTTTGGCTTGAGTTTTTATTTTCCTGGCTTGAGTTCCCAAGCGTTTGTACACGATCCTGTTTCTAGAGACAGTTTTACATGGGATATTGGAGTAGTGAGTACTGGGCCTGTATATTTAGCAATGAAGCCTAGCAATGTTTGAAGCAGAGCACCCTATGAATAGGAATCTCCATCCTAAATGAACAGACCTTGTCAGTTCTGGGAAGCCATATAGAGCAGAAGCAGAAAAGCACAGGAAGGGGAAGATGTTGCTAGCTTCCTTTGCCTTATGCAAAAATTGTTGCCACTTCCTTGAGCACCAGATTCAGGTGGCACTCTTTCCTACACCACTCTCAATCACTTTTTGCTGTTGCAACATTTAAACTAATTTCTGGGAGTTGTGATGTGCTGGATTGAGGAATAAACCAGAGTTTAGTTATCACAGGGTAGCTGACGCAATGGTTTGGGATGGTGGGGCAATTATTTTGACTGAAGGTATTTATTTATGTACTAATCCCTAATCTTCTTGTTAATTTATGCAGCCTTTTTCCACTAAGACTTTTAGTATGTAATCATTGAAACTTATCTTAAATGTGCCATCTGTGGATTTGCTAATGCTAGCTCTAATCAGTTTGGTTGTGCCTGGTAGTTCAGAAAGTGTTGGTCAGGGACCTTTGGTCTTATAAGAAAAATCACCGAAGAAACCTTGATGTAATATGTCTTCTCAAGGTTGTATGCTTTGTAAATGTTGCCTATCATCCGGTGCGTCACTCCTATATTGTGTTTTTTATGTTGTATATTTTTTTAGCCCTGTATCTCCAGTAGGATGGCCAAGGTTCTTCCCATGACTGTTTAGGAAAGTGACCAGTAGGAACTTCTCAAACCAGGGTTTACATCATCTTTCCTCATGTTCTGTGGCCAAAGCATGCTAAATGTCAAATTACAAGTCATTGCATAGGTGTGCAATGGGTACAGTGAAATTTGCCATTTGACAATCATTATTGAAATAATATCACACCAGAAATATGTTCTGTATACATTTTCCTTTATAACATTTGATAAAAAACTGCTGAGTTTCATCAGACATGCATTCCATGGACTTTAAATATGTACATCAATGAGGTAGAACATAAATTCCAATGGATTCCTAGGATACCTTTGCATTAAAAGAAAGCAGTTCATACATTTGAAATACATTCAGTAATAACTACTTTTAGTGGAAATCTGTTATGTTTTTGCTTTCAATTATTCATTTTTTGGGGGGGGAAACTTTCATTTTTACAAATTTAGTGAGTACATAAACATGGAAATTAGTGCTTTAATGATATCTATGTACCAGGAAATGGGCTGGATTTGTGTTTATAGGAGACATTAATGTTCTTGAGACATTAAAGATTCTTCACTTATTAGAAAGCTTTATGCTTTTCCAGACCATGTATCATATTTGCAAGAGGAAATTTTGGGACAAAATACTCACAGATTCTTTTGTGAATATGTCATTTGCCTTATATCTCAGCCATCCTTCCAGAATCTTCTGTTCATTGTCAGCAGCAAGAAAGAATGAAAGGATCTCTGGTGAGTTTTTTTTTTTCAATTTTTATTTCTCATTTGTTTTCCATTCCATTATATAAACCTAAAGATGTTCAAGAATTAAAAAACAAGGGGGTGGGAAGGTGGCTCAGTGGTAGAGCGCTTGCCTTGCATGCATGAGAACCTGGGTTCCATTCCTCAGCACCACATAAGGAAAAAGAAAAAAGCCGGAAGTTGTGGCTCAAGTGGTAGAATGCTAGCCTTGAGCTGAAGAGCTGAGGGACAGCGCCCAGACCCAGGGTTGAGGCCCTTTGATTGGACCCAAAAAAAAAAAAAGAATTGAAAACAATACCAGCCACACAGATTCAGCCTCAGGAACATATTCTTAAATCAGATAAAGATGGCTTGTAGATTTAGCAGATTAAATGGTTATATTCTTTCTAAGTTGAATGCAGATTTGCTTCAGAATGTCTATGTTTTGTGTTGTCATAAAGTTGATTCACACTTGTTATGTGATGTAATGACACCAAGGAGGTTATATCTCATGAAAGGTGAAGGATAGATTGCAACCAGATCACATCCTCATGAGTAACATTAAACTATCTCAATGAAACTTTCCTGGAATTGCTGAAATAGTCTGGTCACACACAAATTCATGTGTTCTTAAGGAATGATTAACCTATATGTCCTTAAATTAATCTCCATATCTACTTTTTGAGCTACTTCATGGTCTTGGTCTTACTTGAAACTATATTTGTTGCTAAACTTTATGGTCTTTCTACAAAACCCTGTTTGTTTTCTAAAGTATCCTCACAAGATTCTTTTCCTCTATATTCTCCCTCCATTCTTGATTTTCTACTCACTAGTGTTGGTTATTTTTCTCTTCCTCACTCTTTGTATCTATCTTTGAATCATTTTTTTTTACTTTTTGCATTCCATCTTTCCTTCATATATGTCTCAGTTGTTTCTTTTCTTCAAATGATTTATCTGGGAGCTAGTTTTTCTTAGTGATCAGTTTTCCTTTGTTGACATGGCTCTTATGATTAGCATTTTTCTTACTCATTGTATAGGAAAATTGTTTCCTAGAGAGTTCTACAGGATTCCATAACCAAAGACAATTAGAGAAACACAAAAACATAAACAGATTGACTTAGGGGAAATTAGGGTTTTGAAGGCTCTCTGGCACTTGGTCCCTGGGTGCCAGCAAGCAAGAATATTTTCTTGAGTGCACATAGGGAAGATTACTATTGATAACATGTAAAAATGAAGTATCTATATTAATATTACAATGAGAGCCACAACAGGTTGTGGGGGAAACATATTTCCTTATTCTCCTGAGACAGAAGACTGGTACCCAGAGAAAATGCAGACATGGGGTTCACCTTACCTAGCCTTCAAGGTCAACAGCACCTCAGTTTCAGCTGCTATCTTTCCAAAACTAAGGAAAAGGCCTGCACTCCAGTTTCTGGACCCTCTCCAGAACTCTCTTTTAAGCCTTCTGCAGCCAGCTCTCAGTGCTCTCAATGCTGTTAGGCTGGAATTCCAACCTCTCCATCCTTTTTCCCCCTCAGCTCAACTTCAGAGTTCCATACAGAAAAGTAGTTCCTTCCCCCAATTGATACTCTACAAGAAAATCGGATTTCTCCTGCTTCTGTTATCTTTGGTCTAACTTCATTTGATGTGGTATTCAGTTTTGTTTTTCCTTCCCACTACTTTTGAATATTTTCATTCACTGCCAGTTTAAGATTTGAACTACTTTTGATAAAAAAAAAAAAACAATACAGTGCTGAGGTCTTCTCTATTAGAAATATCACTTGTTGCAAAATCTCACAGATGTTTGCTCAGGAATTTATTTTGATCTCTGAGGAATTTCACTATTAACTAACAAAAGTGGAAATATATCCTTAGCGATCTACTGTTGAAATGACTCAGGAATATGTGCCACATTTGAGCATTTGGTCATATTTATCATTTTTGTCATCTTGAGTGTTCCTTGAGCCTGCATAAATTTGCCTCCACCTTCCATGAAGGCATATTAAAATAAAAATCGTGTCAAGGAACATTTTATTCCCCTCCTACCTATATTTTGTATTGTAGAATGTAGGCAAACTTTACAAAACTTCATGGTAGCAGTTCCTTTTTATGTAGGAAGGAAATATCAGGGTATCTATGACCACATTTCAATATTTACTATTTAAACCAAACATGGTTAACCTAGGATATTTTTTTTCTTTTTTGGGGGTAGGGGGGTCCAGTCGTGGGGCCTGAACTCTAGGCCTGGGCACTGTCCCTCAGCTCTTCAGCTCAAGGCTAGCACTCTACCACTTGAGTCACAGTGCCACTTCGGGCTTTTTCTTTTTGCTTATGTGGTGCTGAGGAATCAAACCCAGGACCCCATGCATGCAAGGCAAGCGCTCTACCACTGAGCCACCTTTCCAGCCCAACCTAGGATATTTTTATATTGGAACTAAATCAAATCTTATAAGGGCCCAAAAAATCATTAGCTTCTTTCTGCAGTACTGCTACTTTTTTTTTTTTTTTGGGTCCGGTCGTGGGGCCTGAGCTCTGGGCCTGAGCGCTGTTCCTACACTCTTCAGCTCAAGGCTAGCGCTCTACCACTTGAGCCACAGCGCCACTTCTGGCTTTTTTTTTTTGCTTATGTGGTGCTGAGGAATTGAACCCAGGGCCTCAGGCATGCAAGGCAAGAGCTCTACCACTGAGCCACCTTCCCAGCCCCATGCTACTTTTTTTTAACATTCATGTGGACACTGCTTTTCATAGATCTGGTCATGTTCTATGTTCTGTATTCCATGTGATATTCTGAATATGTTCTGTTTGCTTATTATAGTACTTGTTAATAGAAGATCTAAATAGGATGTATGGTGATGTAGTACATGTAAATGCAGGAAAATTATTTGTGTAATTCATTGTTACCCTGATATGTACTAAAATTTTATCAAAATTGATAATATAATTTTTAAGATACCCCCTTAGACTTATTGTTGTCATGGCAGATTATTGTCTCCTTAGAATTTTTTTTTTTTTTGGTGGGGGGTCTGGTCCTGGGGCTGAACTCTGGGCCTGGGCGCTCTCCCTCAACTCTTCAGCTCAAGGCTATTGCTCTACCACCTGTGCCATAGCGCCACTTCTGGCTCTTTTCTTTTTGCTTATGTGGTGCTGAGGAGTAGAACCCAGGGCCTCATGCATGCAAGGGAAGTGCTCTACCACTGAGCCACCTTCCCAGCCATCTGTAGAATTTTTACCTTGTCTCTATTGCTAGCAGCAGAAATGTGTTTGCATGCATTAGGGAAACTAATTTTTTATTGGTCTTGGGCTTCAATTCTGGGCCTGGCTGTTGTCAATCAGCAATTCGGGACAAGGTGAGTGCTCTACCCCTTGAGTCACAGTGCTACTTTCAGTTTTCTGGTGTTTTATTGGAGATGTGTCTCATAGACTTTCCTGCCTGGACTGGCCTTGAACCATGATCCTCAGAACTCAGGCTTCTGAGTAGCATGGATTACACGCATAAGCCACCATCGCCCTACAAATCTGTGTATTTTAATGACCAGGTTTATATATTGTCAAATATTTCTAATTTGCTATTTAATTCTCCCAGTGAATAGATAACACAGCAAGCTACAAAAATTTTATGTAAGACAAAAGCATACCTGCAGCATAATGAAATTCCATATTGGAGTTCTCATAACCCAGGTCTGATTTCTTGATGGACATGTGCCATTACAGAATTTGATATCATTTGAGGATGTGGCTGTGGACTTCACCTGGAAGGAGTGGCAGGATCTGGATACTGGTCAGAGGACCCTTCATAGAGATGTGATGCTGGAGACCTATAGCAACCTCATGTCCTTGGGTGAGCAAAGGTCATTTTTACTTGGAAGATCAAGTGTTTTTATTTTATTAGACATTAGACTGTTTAGGTTATTTAGGGATAAGATTCCAGTCCATTGGAAGTTTCATTTCTTTCTAAGGGAAACTTCAACTTGATTATATGTAACTCAAGAGCTAATTTTATTCTCACTCTTTAAGAAAGCAAATCAGTAGTTGGAAAAAAAATCCTAAACTATGTTCCACTAATAAAAGACTGACTTCTCAGACTTGGAATGATTATTGAGGTGGATCTGCAGTCTAGATAGAAAATACATTACTACTGATTATGATGTGGAAATCAGTAGTTGAAAGTGTGTATTTGTACGCCAAACCTGATATAGAGTTTAGTGCTTCAAGCTTTGAATTCTAGATACTCTGGAGGCTGAAATCTGAAGATTTTGGTATGAAGCCAGCAACTGTAGAAAAATGACCATGAGACTCTTATCTTCAATTAACCATTCAAAAACTAGAAATGTAGCTAAGATTCAAACTAGTAGAATGCTATCTTTGAGCAAAAAAGCCAAGGTCAAGCCACACAATTGACACAATAAACCAAAGCTGGGGAAACTCCACAATTGGGCTGTTAAGAATTGAGAAACCGCTACTCAGGAGGCTGAGATCTGAGGATCGCGGTTCAAAGCCAGCCCGGGCAGGAAAGACCATGAGACTCCTATCTCCAATAAACCACCAGAAAACCGGAAGTGGTGCTGTAGCTCAAGTGGTAGAGCGCTTGCCTTGAGCTGAAGAGCTGAGGGACAGCGCCCAGGCCCAGAGTTCAAGCCCCACGACCGACAAAAAAAAAAAAAAAAGAATTGAGAAACCATGGGCTGGGAAGGTGGCTCAGTGGTAGAGTGCTTGCCTTGCATGCTTGAGTCCCTGTGCTTTGATTCCTCAGCACCACATAAGCAGAAAAAAAAAGCTGGAAGTGACGCTGTGGCTCGAGTGGTAGAATGATACCAAGACAGGGATTCTGATCAAGCTGCCAATTTTTATTTTTCACACAAGGGTATTTATATGCTTGGAATAAGTAAGCTTTTTCATTGGCCGAAGCAGCTGCAGGGTGCTTGCTTAGGGCAAGTTGAAAAGGTGGTTGTTAGTAACTTTAGGGTGTTTACTTAGGGCTGGGTGAAAAGGTGGGATTCTGTAAACTCAGCCTCTAGATGTTCCAGTGAGATAGTTCAGCCTATTATGTTGAGAGATTTAACTTTTGGCTCCCAACACTCCCCTCCCCCCCAAAAAAATAACAATTGAGAAATAAGATTTAGTAGAAACCTTGGAACCAGGATGTCTGCGACCTTACGTTAATGATGACCCAGCAAGAGCAATAGTTCTCCACTATTTCTTAATCACAGGGCTCTGTGTTCCTAAACCTAAATTGATTGTCAAGCTGGAGCAAGGTGCAGAACCATGGATAAGAGAAGGCTCAGAAGAGAATTTCACAGGTGAGTTAAAGCATCTTGAATGGTAATGATGGGTCCAGAGCACCGTTGGTCTGTTTAACTTGAGCTGTACAGAGCAATAGTATTCCTAGTGCTGCTGAGTCATGTGTGGCAGAGAAGTAGGTGATCCTTTGTCTCAAGGAATTGTCAATCCAGAATACACGTGGAGACAAACTGAATTTGGTATGCCAGTGTAGTTAATGTTAGCAATTCTCTTGTCTTTAGAGAAGTCATTCTTGAAGAAAGAAACACAATGAGAAATGTAGAAAAGGAGATCTCATTTTCCTTTAAACTAGTATGATGCAGGTAGGAGGAAAATAGGAGTATGCTAGGGCTGCTATCCTCTGATCAGGACAATTTCTTGTCAGTGGTGCTAGGCATAGAGTGAGATTCAGAATTGAAGCATTAAGAGTACATAGATGAATAATTTGAGTAAATATTTCCTGGAGAAAAAAAGAAAAATCTGAAAAACAGAAAACATTGTTTTCTATTGTAAAATGGCAGTACTACTTTCTTCATTACTACATTTTTTAGAAAAGTATATATTCTGCATAAAACAATGCTTTAATATTTGAAAATCTTGTAACAGAATGTGAGGAAATACCTTTACAGTAAGGAATTTATGGATCTCATTTATGTTTTTGTCTATTTTTCTATTATTCATTTTAGATGTCCAAGAAATAGAGGATGTGATTAGCACCTGTCAGGAAAATCACAACGAATATTTATCTGAAGTCCTGACTAGTAACCAAGGGGAGGAAAAAGTGAGACTTGTAAGAAGCTATAATTTGAGCTCAAAACAGAAGTCAGAACTGATTAAGAATAATGGGAACTCCTTAGGGATGAGGACAGAAAAGGTCACTGGGTGTCAGAACATGGATGCTTTCAGTGAACCTGGTAAGATATGTGCTGCATATAGACCTCATGTGTCTTCTGTAGTTGAAGAATATAAACAGTGTGAAAGGTCTTTCACCGAGAAGACACACCTTATTCTCCCTCAGAGAACACAAACAGGAGAGAATACTTATGAATGTAACATGTGTGAAAAGATTTTCACCTGTAAGGCATATCTTACTGTCCACCAAAGAATCCACACAGGAGATAAACCATATGAATGTAGCTTGTGTGGAAAGTCTTTCACCCAGAAGCGAAACCTTACTGGCCACCAGAAAACACACACAGGAGAGAGACCTTATGAATGTAACGTGTGTGGAAAGTCTTTCACCTGGAAGACACACCTTACTGTCCACCAGAGAACACACACAAGAGAGAAACCTTATGAATGTAACATGTGTGGAAAGTCTTTTTCTGGCAAGCTAGGCCTTACTGGCCACCAGAGAACACACATAGGAGATAAACCTTATGAGTGTAACATGTGTGGAAAATCTTTCACCTGGAAGTCAAACTTCATTGTCCACCAGAGAATACACACAGGAGAGAAACCTTATGAATGTAACACGTGTGGAAAGTCTTTCACCCTGAAGGCATACCTTACTTTCCACCAGAGAACACACACAGGAGAGAAACCTTATGAATGTAACATGTGTGGAAAGTCTTTCTCCAGGAAGGTACTATTTACTGTCCACCAGAGAACACACACAGGAGAGAGACCCTATGAATGTAACTTGTGCGGAAAGCCTTTTACCTGGAAGTCATCGCTCACTGCCCATCAGAGAACACACAGGAAAGAAACCTTATGAATGTCATATGTGTGGAAAGTCTTTTAGACAGCAGGTATACTTTACTCTCCACCAGAGAACACACACAGGAGAAAAACCTTATGAATGTAACATTTGTGGAAATTCTTTCACCCAGAAGTCAAGCCTTATTCGCCACCAGAGAACACACACAAGAGAGAAACCTTATGAATGTAACATGTGTGGAAAGTGTTTCACCTGGAAGTCAAACCTTACTGTACATCAGAAAACACACAAGAAAGAAAGCTTATGAATGTCATATGTGTGGAAAGTCTTTCAGCCAGAAGCCAGACCTTACTGTCCACCAGAGAGCACACACAGGAGAAACTTTATGAATGTAACCTATGTGGAAATTTTTTCACCCAGAACATACACCTTTCTGTCCATCAGAAAAAACCCCACCAGAGAGAAATGTTATGTATGTAGCAGGCATGGAAATTCTTTCACCTGGTAGGCACACCTTAACATCCATCACAGAACATAAGGGCAGAAATCTTATGAATGCAACCAGAGTTCATGGATAAATACACATAAGTTGATTCACACAAATGAAATAACTTAGGATCGTACCAAGTGGGGAAAGTCTTTCATCTGTAAGAAAATTGAAATTGCAACACAGAACCCACACGGCATAGAAACCTTATGGTATAGCAGATGTTGAGTCCTCCAACTAGAAGACACAGCTCAGGGTTCATCACAAAACACACAGACACACACACACACTCACACAACAAGAGGAGAGAAATTATATGTAGGAAAAATAAAAGGAAAGGTTTTCAAGAAAAAGTCATAACTCAGTTTGCATCAGAGAACAGATACAAGTGAGAAAATATAAATGTAAAAAATGTGGATAGGGGGCTGGGAAGGTGGCTCAGTGGTAGAGTGCTTGCCTTGCATGCATGAGGCCCTGGGTTCAATCCTCAGCACCACATAAGCAAAAGGAAAAACGCTGGATATGGCGCTGTGCCTCAAGTGGTAGAGCATTAGCCTTGAGCTGAATTGCTGAGGGACAGCGCCCAGGCCCAGAGTTCAGGCCCCACAACCGGACCCCCTCCCCCCCAAAAAATGTGGATAGTGCTTTACCAAGTAGTCATGGATCCAGGGTCATAGGACACACAGCGGAGAAATCTTAAAAATATTACAAATGTGGAAAGCCTGTGATCTGAAAGGAATAGCTCAGTGTTCATCAGAGAACTGACTCACATAGGAGAAAAGAAAGTAGTGCACAGAACATTTTTGAAATGATTTTTAATCAGAATTGAATCCTCAGCATATGTGAGAGCATACACAGGAGAGAAATTATGAGTATAGAAAACATTTTGCCAGAAGTCACATCTGTACAGGTATCAGAGACATGGACACATTACAGAATCTCTGTAAATATAAACATGAGAGGAAGTCTTTCAACCAGAAGCCAACCTTCAGCAATTATTAAAACATTCACCCAGGAAAGAAGCCCAATGTAGGAAAATCTTTGTCAGAAAATCTCTGTAAGATGCTGGAGGGGATGTGGACAGAAGGGAACCTTACTTCATTGTTGGTGGGACTGTAAACTTGTTCAACCACTTTGGAAAGAAGTATGGAGGTTCCTCAAAAGACTTCACATAGAGCTCCCCTATGACCCAGCAATCCCTCTTTTGGGCATTTACCCAAATGTACAAACAAGATCACACTAAAGCTACCAGCACAACTCTGTTTATTGCAGCATTATTTACCATAGCTAAGATATGGAATCAACCCAGATGCCCCTCAGTAGAAGAATGGATCAAGAAAATGTGGTATATATACACAATGGAATTCTATGCCTCGATCAGAAAGAATGACATTTTCCCATTTGTTAGGAAACGGAAAAGCTTGGAAAAAATTATATTAAGTGAAGTAAGCCAAACCCAAAGAAACATAGGTCCCATGGTTTCCCTTATTTGTAATATCTAGTATATGTATGAGTCAAGCAGAAAAGGTCAGATAATGTGATGTTAGGCAAATGAACCCTTCGATATGTATTTAAATGGCTTTTTTTCTTTCATACATTTGTTTCTAATGCATTTATAAGATTATTTCTTTGTTGCTTTGTATGTCCCTCCCCCACAGTATAACCCCTGCTTTCACTGTATTTGATGTCAATATAATTTGTGGAGGAGAAGGGGAAAAACAAGTCGTTTAAGTTTACAGGTGGACCTGTTGCAACGATGAGAAGTACAAGTTGTCATGTCGAAAATGAACTTTAAACTTTGGTAGGGGGTGGCAGATTGCGTAGGAGGCCGGGGGAGGCTGAGAAGTGATGTGAAGGGTAAACAAAGGAGGAGGCTGCAATGCTTGATAAGAAATGTACTCATTATCTCACCCATGTAATTGTAACCCCTCTGTACAGTATGTTCACAATAAAAAAAAAAAGAAAGCCTCTGTAAATTATTCAGAGAAATCCTTCATGGCAGAGGTAAGCTGGGTGTGATGGGAAACCATTCTTCACTCTTCAGCTCTCAAAGCCAACATTTCTCATCCTTTCATCGTGTTGAGTGGGGATGGTGTCATTCAATATTATCCAAAGCATGTAGAAACAACCAGTCTCGACAGTAATTCAGAGATTGAAGTTATTAAATTGTGGTTTTTATACTAAGAAATAGTTTGTTAGGGTAATTTGATAAACTCTTCTTAGAAAAATGAGCTCTGGCCCTTTGGTACTGGATTCAGATCATCTCCAACATGGCTAGGAGAACAATAGATGGGTAAAGACTGTTATGATAGGAGGCAAGAACATGAGAACAACCTGTTTTCTACTGCTCCCTTATGTCTCCCTCCGTATGTGTGATCCATGCCTTATAGTACAAATGACTTACTTACTCCAGTTCATTTTTGAATGGAAGATGTGATGGAAGATATTACTCCTTATTGCAGTACATCCATAGTAGTAAAATCTTTCTCAGAGCGGTAACAATGCTTGATAGGAAATGTATTCATGACTTCCTCATATAATTGTATAATCAATCTATACAGTATCTTTACAATAAAAATTCAAAAATGTGGTGGATAAATAAAAACAAGAGTCTCTGTATTTTGTCTTGGGGGAGAACCCCAAAATGTCTTCAGCCCTTGCTTTTTTCTTTAATTAATTACTGGTGATGAACAACTTGTGATTGATTCACTCTTAGCCCATTTAGTTGTTCTGCTGAGTGAGCTGTGATAAAACACCAGTGTGGACAATGTTGTGAGCCTACATTTTCTCAATGTTCTAGAGGCTGATTACAAATTTTATTGCCCTTACTTTGAAATACAATATGATGTTCCATATTTTGTTTATGCAATGAGTTTATAACCAAGCCATGAGTATATATCCAAAACCCAGAACACATATATTTCTGAAGTGGGTATTTTTTTTTTTTGGGGTCCAGTTGTGGGGCCTGAACTCTGGGCCTTGGCACTGTCCTTCAGCTCTTCAGCTCAAGGCTAGTGCTCTACCACTTGAGCAACAGCAACACTTCCGACTTTTTTCTTTTTGCTTATGTGGTGCTGAGGAATCAAACATGCATGCAAGGCAAGCGCTCTACCACTGAGCCATCTTCCCAGCCCTGAATACATATATTACTTTGATATGAGAAGAAGGCTTTCATTTGCTATCTCATAAAGGACCAAGATAGATAAGACATTAGGAGAAATAAGACATTTTGCAATCACTCGCAAATATTTAAGTTAAAGAATAAAACTATCTGCTACTTGAGGTATAGCATCACTTGTAGGCCGAGAGGAACGAAGGAAGGAAAGAGGGAAGTGAGAGAGGGAAAGAGGAAGGGAAGGAAGGAAGAAGAAGGAAGAAACAAAGTATTCAAAAGAAGAATGTTTAATATTTGGTGAATGTGAGAATTATTCTTTCAGAGGTGGGGCTCAAGAAAAATGGCTTTTACAAAAAGCAAATTCTTGAACTGTTTAGAAAATGATACAGATGCTGTAACATTTTATAAATTGATTTACTAATTCAGTAATATTAAGTAAGGAGGTCAGGTGTGGCTGGTGCCCTATTGGACACATGGTGGATGATGGGGTCTGGCATCTTGTTTTCATGCAGGTGGAAGGAAATGCCCCATCCATCACTTGCCTCCCAACTGATGGGTGTGGTTGGATCCCTGGAAGCAGGGGTGAGCATTTGGCTGATATGTTACTCAATCTGTTAGTCCAGTGAATGGGAGTGGGAAATTCCTGTGGACCTGCCTCCTGCTTAGGCCCTATTTAGGCTGGACCAGCAGTGGCACCAGACACCATGCCACATGTCTCTGTGATCATGTCCTGTGTCCTGTCTCCTGGCTTGTCTCTGGTCATCATAGTGTCCCAATTCAGCACTCTCTTGGTGCTCATTGGTTTCTTGGTGTTGCTTTTATTCTTTTTTTCCTTTCTGTCATGTTTCCAAGGTGTCTAAGTATATTTGTGGACTGCAAGTCTTTGTCAAAACAGGCTGCTTGGAGACTGCTAGCTGTGTAATAGACTCCAGTATTCCATCTTCCAAAATGTGGCTTCCAACAAATATACTGTCTTCTTTTACAGAAACACAAAGGTTGACCTAACATTAGAATTTCTAGAGCCAAGATAGATGCCCCTGTATAGTTATGTAAATAAAGGTATCCTGGCAGCATTGTGAAAAAATGTCTGTTGCATCAGAAAGTGCCTAATAAGTAAATCAAGACCAAGAGTCCAGATCCTATATAAGCCAGTCATTCTAGGTATGTCCAGAGCTGTTTGGTTACATGGAGAGCTCTACTTTCACACTTGCATGAAGGAATGTATTTGTGCCAATATGAGGTGTTGAACTCAGGAACTGAGTTGAAGCCAGTCAGAACTGGCTTCAAAGGACATTCTCTCATCTTGGCCTCCATAAAAGCTAGGAAGCAAGGAAAGACTCCTGTGGGCTGTTCTGAAGAAATTTCTGTCTGGGAACAAGAGGTTTCATTCAGTGCTTCGCCTCCGGCTTCCTGTCCCTTCAACAATTTCAGTATTTATTTTAATTGTTGAAAGAGAATCCTTAAATCCTGCCTATGACTCCATTTACGAGATAAGGACAGTGGATTTCACATTGGTAGATATAGCTAGGTTCCTAGCTTAACCCCTTCCCTCACACTGTTCACCCTTCTGCTTATCTACAGAGGCCTAGTAAAAAAAAATAGAGGGATTGGGAGGCCCTTGGCCTTCCTACTTATCACACACACACACGCACACACACACACACACACACACACGTGCACACGCACACGCACACGCACACACACACACACCGGCCTTTTGGATATAGCTCATTCTATTTTTCCAAATTGGATGCTTTCTGATAAAGGATGGTTCAGGGACTGGAGTCCTTCTAGCTAGGCCTGTCATATAGCTGTATAATTCATTCGAAGTATCCCTGGTGATACCATTTTATTATTGATTTTATTATTTTTGTTAGTATAATTTGGCCGACACTATTGCTTGAGCTCAAAATTTAAGGGACTTACTGCTCACTGAATTGGTAAAGCACCCTTTCCTCCTTTTAATTTAAAACCAGCAATTAGAAATGAGCAATTACACTCCCTCATGTGTGGAATTTTAGCTACTCAGGAAGCTGAAATTAGACAGTATTTGTAGGCCATCCCATGCAAAAGCTTCATGAAAATGGTATCTTAGCCAATAAAAGATGGATCCGGTCATATGTGCCTATCTTGTTTGCTACTTGTGATATGTAATTATAACAATTAGTGTGTAGAAAGGCCCAGACAAAGAAGCAAAACCCTAAGGTGCAAAATGAGTGATACAAAAGGGCATCTGGTATAGAAGGTAAAGGAAGCCTCACAAATTTTTGCCCCTGAATTCAACCTGAGGAACACTAATATTATCTGTGCAACAACACATTCTTCCAAATATTTAGTGGAAGAATTTGGGTGTGGTTTACAGAATGATAGGTAAACAGTCCTTTACCAAGTGATTGCAAAAGGACCTTTGCATATGTCTATATGATGTTATGAATTTTATATCCTATTCTGTGGAAACCATGAGTCCTGCTTGGATCAAGTAGTTAAAAATCTCATGATCTAGGGGCTGGGAGGGTGCCTCAGTGGTAGAGCGCGTGCCTTGCATGCCTGAGGCCCTGGGTTCCATTCCTCAGCACCATATAAACAAAAAGAAAAAAGCCAGAAGTGGCACTGTGGCTCAAGTGGTAGAGCGCCAGCCTTGAGCTGAAGAGCTGAGGGACAGCACCTAGGCCCAGAATTCAGGCTCCACGACTAGACCCCCCCCCCAAAAAAAAGAAAAAAAAGATCTCCTGATTTAATGGCACTGGTGCTTCACATCGGGATTCTTAGTTGCTCAAAAGTATTTATCTTTTAAATTGCAGGGGTAGCCTTGACTAAATGAGCAGACTTTTTGTTTTGCTGGTCCTCATGCTTGAACTCAGGGCCCAGGTGCTGTGCCTGTGTTGCTTTTGCTGAAGTGTAACATTCTACCACTTGAGCCACAGCACCACTTCCAGGTTTGTCTGTGCATGTGGACCTGAGGAATAGAACCCAGCTCCTCATTCATACAATGCAAGCAATGTACCACTTCCCTACCTTGCCTGTCCTATAAGCAGACTTTTTATTTTAAAAGAAGAAAGAATAGGTTGGTATGTAGTATCCACCTTCCATGTGCAAGTCCCAAGGTTCAATCCCCCAAGGTGAAAGGAAGAAAGTAGAAAATGGAATGATATGAAGTATACAGCTACAAGAACAAAGAAAAATAGAAGAACAAAGGCAATGAGCAAGCATTTAGTTTTTTGTTCGTTCATGATTGTTTCTTTTTTCTTTTAATTGTTGTCTGTGGGGTTTAAACTCAGGGGGGGCCTGGCATATTCCCTAAGCTTTTCACTAAAGACTACCATGCTACCACTTCCAGCCAGAATGTCACTTCTAGTTTTCTGGTATTTAATTGGTGATAAGTCACAATGAATTTTCTGCTGATGTGGTGCTGAGAAATGGAATCCCTTGCCTCATATGAGCAAGGCAAGCACTCTACCACTGAGCTACACTCCCAGCCCTGCCTCCTTTCTTAAAACAGTGTGGTTGAGGCTGGCAATGTGGCTTAGTGATAAAGTGTTTGCCTAGCATGCATGTAGCACTGGGTTTGATTTCTCAGTACCTAACAAACAACAAAAACTACCAAACACCCCTAGAAGCACTGGTGCTGTAGCTCAAGTGGTAGAGTTGTAGCCTTCAGCATAATGAAATTCAGGAACAGTTCTCATGCCCTGAGTTCAAGCCCCAGGAATGTCAAACAACACAAACAACAACAACAAATGAGCAAATGAAAACAAAAAGACCAGTGTCAGCAAATTTCATTGATACACACACACACACACACACACACACACACACATACACACACACACCGTTTTTAAAACTGTATTCACCTGCTTTACCGTGTCTGCTCACCCTCCCTGCTCCAAATGCTACCTACATCCACCGGAGAACTTATTCTATAATTCTGTTGTTTCTGCATTCTTAAAAAAGTTATTGTGAAGGTGACACATATATATGTGTATATATAGATATAAATATAGATATCTATATCTATCTATATATGTCAAAGATACATAAGCCAGGTATGGATTTCATTACTTATTGAACAGTTTGCATTTTTGCACAATTCCACCTACTTATTAAAAGTAGCCTTTTTTTCCCATATATAACAGTAAAGTATACCAATATTAGGTATTGATCTCATTGTCTGGGTGCTGTCCCTGAACATTTTATCTTAAGGATCTATCACTTGAGCCATCTATCAATTTCTACTTCTGGATTTTTATGTGATTAATTGTAGATAAGAGTTTCATTGACTTTTCTGAAAGGGCTGGATGAAAGCTCAATCCTCAGATCTCAGGTTTACCACCATGAGACACTTGTGTCCAGCACCTTTAAATATTATTATATGCACTATTTTATTTGTGGTATGTGTTTTTCTTTTCATCATTCACACAGCTTGAATTCTGGGCCTGGGCTCTGTCTTCAGCTCAAGACTACTGCTCTACTACTGGAGCCACAGCACCACTTCCAGCTTTTTCTGTGTATCTGGTGCTGAGCAACCTAACCCAGAGCCTCATGCATGCAAGGCAAGCACTCTACCACTGAGCCACCTTTCCAGCCCCTTCAGTAGCATTTTCAAAGGAATATATTAGGCCTTACATATTTGTTTGTTGCACAAGTTCAACAAACCATAGAACCAAAATACTTGAAAAAGTATGGCACCCATAATAAACATGCAGTCTTTGAAAAAACTGACATTATCCTATGAACAATGCATTGTCACAACTATTTAGTAGGATTTAAATTGTAATAGGTATCAGAGGTGATTTAGAGTGTATAGAAGATTCTCTGGAGATTATATTAGAGGTGATTTGCACTGTATAGAACGATGTGTGCAGGTTACATGAAAGCAAACTAAGAAATATACATCAGATGAGACAAATATAATTAATAGTAAAGTAATCACTAAAATGAAACCATATTAATATTGTAATATAAAAATAGTAAATATATCAGGTACTGTCTGATTTGAACAGAAGAAAACATACTCAAGAAAATCAATAAGCCAAAAAGACATACATTAATTATCAAGAAATAAAAATAAATCAATATAAAAATACCATAAGCAACAGTGAATACTGAAAAATACAAATAGTTATAATATGAAAGGAAAAGAACATCAGCACAAATTGTGTTACCACAGATACAGAGCATTGATAATAACAGGCAAATTATAAATCTGTAGAACAAAAGTTCTATTCTGAAAAGTAAAGTCTACAAAGACATGATTAAAAGGCCAAAGAATGATAATTTGTTTAATCTGTCATTATGATTGGAGAACTCTTAATGTCTGAATAACTAGACAAACGGTCAGTAGAAACACACACATGGATAGCATTATCTTTACTAAGTGCTGTTTATAAAGCACTATGCTGTCATATTAACCAAGACAGACACACTGAGAATAGATCTGAAGAGAAATTGTCTAGAAATCAGTATGACAAATAAATATGATATAAATACAGGATAAAAGCCAACAATATGTTTCTAATAATCTAACAGTAAAACAAACAGAAGGAAACTAGAATGAATATGTAAAAATATATGTATGCTCTCATTGTGATTTATTCAATATTAAAGGGAGCTACTTTTTTACTTCACTTGCGAAATAAAACAATTACTTTCAATTATGTATGGTGTTTTCACATGTATATCTTCTGGTGGGTGTGGCAGAGCCATAGAATGTGAGGGAAAGAGGGTGATGAAAGTGAAGTATACAACTCAAGAGTAGAGATAGGAGGGAGGGATTGGGAGAGAGTGAAAACATGGAAGACACTGTATGAAAGGAAAGGTATTTATTACCTGACTCATGTCGTTATAATCTCTGTATACATGACTTCTATAATAACATCAAATTACCTTAGTTATAAAACAATACCTCCAGCATAAATGATTTGCTTAGTGAAGAAAATCTACCACAGTTAGAACAGTTACAATTGTTAGAAACACAATACAACACTTAATTTGAAAGATAAACTATTTCAGTTTAGGTTGAATATTAATTCTACATAAACCAGTAACAATGAACTGTTTCATTGTAGTATCCAATTAAGCATTAATGTTAAATGTTGAGGTAAGAAAAACCAAGGCAAGTACTTTTGGCTCAAGACTGTCATTTTAGCCTAGCTACTAAGGAGGAAACTGAGGTCTGGAAGCCAGCCTGGATAGACAACTCAAACTAAGCAGCTAATGAACAGGTTAGAGGTATGGCTCTAGTACCAACAGTGAGTGAGGAAGTTGACTGATTGTGAGACCTGTAGTTCAAGCTCCAATAGTAGCTCAAGAAAACCATGAAGTATGTGTATTACTGTGTTTCTAAGTTAGAAACCTAACTGTAGTGATACTAGCAAGTCTTCATCTCAGATATAAAGGGAAAAGAAGATGAGTGGAGGAGGGAAAGAAGGGAAGCAAAAGGTCAGGAATAAGAAGGAAGAAGAGAGGACAAGAGAGTAGTGGAGAGGAAGGGAATAGAGGGAAAAAGAAATGAGGAGAAGGAGGGAGGAGGGGAGGAAAGCTTCATGGCATCAGATTTGACAGTAACTGGTCTGGGAAGATTGCTCAGTGGTAGAGTACTTGCTTTGCATGCATGAGACCCTGGGTTCGATTCCTAAGCACCACATGAGCAAAAAGTTGGAAGTGTTCCTTTGGTTCAATTTGTAATGTACTCACCTTGAACTGAAGAGCTGAGCAACAGTGCCACAGTTCAGGACCCCCGTGTGAGCAAAAAAAAATAAAGAAAAAAAACGAAAGAAAGATTTGAATGTAACCCCAGAAATTCAACTCCAAAAGTACCTCCTGGAAAAAACAAAGAAACAAACAAACAATGTGAGTCTCTGGTGGATCAAAACTGTAATCTTAGGTACTGAAGAGGGTGAGATCTGAAGATTGGGTCTCAAAGTCACCCTGGGCAGGTATAGCTGTGAAACTCCTACTTCCAGTAAGTCACCAGAAAACCGGAAGCGGTGCTGTGGCCAAAGTGGTAGAGTGCTAGTCTTGAAGTTAATTGCTGAGGGACAGTGTTCAGGCCCAGAGTTCAAGCCCCATGACCTACAATGAATGAATGAATGAATAAATAAATAAATAAATATATAAATAAAACAAATGAAAACTGTGTATATTGAAAAACACTACCAACAAAGAAAAAATAGCATGGTATGAGAGAACTTGCATAACTCTAAATAGATTGCTAACCAATATGAATTATAAAATATAAAGAAAATCCTTCAAGTAATCCAAACACAACAAAATCTAATTTTAAAATGGGAAAAAGATTGAAGAGACTTTTCTAAAAAGGACATACACATGTAGTACATTAAAATATAAAAGTAGTTTAATATCAGTAGTCATGAGAAAAATTCAAATCAAAATTCCATTAAAATAACTATTTTACACATGCTAGTATGGACATAGTTTTAAATAAAAACAACAAAAATACTCCCAAAGTCTAAAAAAAACTAGGAAAGATGTGAAAAGAATGTGAACCTTGGCTCATTTCTCTCAGGTATGTAAAACTATCAAAGATGAAGCCAGGTGCCAAGGGCTCACGCCTGTAATCATAGCTACTCAGAAGGCTGAGATTTGGGGATCAGGGTTCAAAGCCAGCATGGGCAGGAAAATCCATGAAACTCTTATCTTCAATACAAGCACCAGAAAACCAGAAGTGGTGTTGTAGCTCTAGTGGTAGAGTGCTAGCCTTGAACTAAAGAGCTGAGCAACTGCGCTCAGGCCTGGAGTTCAAGCCCCTTGATCGACCAAACAAACAAACAAACAAACAAATGATCAAAGATGGTACAAAGAGTCCTAAAAAGAACTGAATATAGAATTATATAGGAATATGGTCCAGCATTTCTACACTTGTATGCAACAGCAGATAAAGCAGGGAGTACAACACATGCTTGGAGAATCACTTCTCAAAATCTACTCACAATAAGCAAAACATCGAAGCATGTAAAACTATAAATGTGTTCAAATGCAGGGATGAACTTTAAGTAAAATAAGCTAAATAAAACACACCAGTCATAAAGGAACAGCCATGGTATAATTTCCCTTACTGACCTTTCAAGGACCGACAAACTTGTAGAGCCCAAATATAGGATGATTCCAGACACTGGGATAGAGAGGAACAGGAGCTGCCTATTCAATGATTAAACAGCTTCACAGATGGAAGATGAAAAGTGTTGTAGATGGATGGATGGAATGGCCTCACAACAGTGTGGCCCAGTGTTTTATCAATGAACTGTACACATAAGAATGGCTAATGTAGCCACACACAGTCTGAAACACAACTATTCTCCCTGGACTTGGGAAACTCAAGAAAGGTTAGTTGCCAGCCTAGGCTACATAAGAAGATGAAGAGCTTGCTGGAGGTGGGTAGGAGAGTGTAGTCGAGGAGCTGGGAGGGCTGGGATGGTAGGGGAAAATCAAAGAAGGAGGAGGCAACAATGTTTAATAAGAAATGTACTCATTACCTTGCTCATGTAAGTGTAACCCCTCTGTATGGTATTTTCACAATAAATAAACTTATTTAACAAAAAAGAGCTTGCTGCACTACATAGCAAGACCTGTCATCAAAAGGAACATGGAAAAATCAAATTTTGGATTGTGTGAGGACATATGGGTGACAGACATATCTATTTTACCTACTAAAATAACAAGCAAACTGAAAGTGTTTGAGCACATGCTCAAACAGTGTTTAGTTGGAAATACACACTACAAATAGCACTAATAACAAACACACATGGACAAAAATACAAATTATTATAATCTGTGTAGGTTTTGCAGATGATTTCACTGACTATTGCTCAAATGTGTCAAATATTCCTGAACCATTTCTCCCACTAGATTCCCAAGGATACATCGCCACACATGCTATTTAGTATTGACATTCCAAAGATTAAAGTTTACTACTTAGCAAATGTATGTCAGATTTTGCCATTAGTGATATTTCAAATATGAAAACCATAGTCACTGTATTGTTTATTTTCACAACCAGCTTCTATATTATAATGTCAGTGAACACAAATATGCAAGCAGAACAAGAAGAAAAAGGAAAACTGCAGGAACCACATCAAATGAGGTTAAACCAGAGAAAGATAATAGAATCTGGGAAACTCAAATTATTTTATGTTTAGCAACAATTTTCCTGTATAATGAGTGAGAAAAATGTCAATTTTAAGAGCCATGTCACCAAAAGAAAACTGATCAGTAAGAAAATCTACTTCCCAGATAAACCATTTGAAGAAAAGTAAAATTAAGAGAAAAATGGAGGAAAGAGAAGCAGAGAGAATGAAAGAGAAAAAGAGACAGAGAGAGAAATAGACAATGAGAGAAGAAAGAGAGAGATAAAACTAGTGAAGCCACATGGTGGTGGCTCATGCCTACAATCCTAGCTAGTCAGGTGGCTGAGATCTGAGCATAGAGGTTCAAAGCCAGCCCAGGCAGGACCATCTGTGAGCCTCTTAGCTCCAATTAACCACTAGAAAATTGGAAGTGGTGATGTGGCACCAGTGGTAGAGTACTAGTCTTGAGCTGCAGAGTTTAAGTATAGCACCTAGGCCCAGAGTTCCAGAACCACGACTGAAAAAAAAAGAAAGAAAGAAGGGATGGTAAAGGGAAACAAAGGAGGAGGCAACAATGTGTGATAAGAAATGTACTCACTATCTTGACCATGTAATTGTAACCTCTCTGTATGGTATTTTCACAATAAATAAATGTAATGCAAAAGAAAGAAAGCTAAAAACATGAAAAATAGAATGAATTGGGAAAATAGGTAAGAGAACTCCTATGAGAGCACCATAGAGAAAAACAGAGATTTCTATAAATACCATCAAACTCAGCCTAAGTTTCAAGTAAAACCAAGACCACAAAGCAGTCCAAGAGTATTTACAGAGATTAATTGAAGTACTTAAAGCTCACTCAGTCCTGTAGAATATTTGAAGTTATGTTTGACCACACTATTTCAGCAAATCCAGTAAAATTTCATTAGGATAGTTTACTATTCCATATGAGGATGTGATGTCTGAGCAGTTGCTAGCCATCCTTCACCTTCTATGAGAAGTCATCTCCTGGGTGTCACTGAATCACATAACTAGTGGGACAACTTTCTCTCACACGAGAAAATGTAGAAACAAACAAGCATATCTGCACTTAACTTGGAATGTCAGATTTTATAATCTGCTAAATCTCCAAGCCATCTTTAGTTGTTGTTGTTTTTTTTTGTCCATTGTGGGGCTTGAACTCTGGGCTTAGGTGCTGTCCCTGTGCTCTTCAGCTCAAGGTGATCATTCTACAGCTTGAGCCACAGAGCCACTTCCCTTTTTCTAGTGGTTTATTGGATAAAAGAGTCTCACAGACTTTCCTGCTCGGGCTGGCTCCGAACCCTGGTCTTCAGCTCTCACCTCCTGAGTAGCTTGGATTACAGGTGTGAGCTACCCGCGCCTGGCTACATCTTTAGCATTTTTAGAAACATGTTCCTGAAGCTGAATCTTTTTTTTTTTTTCTCTTCATCCATCTTGGACACCCTTAGGTTCATAATGGAATGTCAAACAAAGTGAAAAATAAAAGAATCTCACTAGAGATCCTTTCATGCTTTCTTGCTGTTGACAATGAATAAAGATTCTGGAACCATGTCTATGAACGAAGGCAAATAAGGGAGTCAGAAAAGAACCTGTGTGATTTTACCCTAGATGTTCCTGTACAAAACATGATATGTGGGCTGGAAGAGCCTTCCTATGGGAGAAGAATCATTCCTGTCTTAAGAAGAGCATTAAAGTGTCCACTAAAGACATATGCATGGGGGCTGGGAAGGTGGCTCAGTGGTAGAGCACTTGCCTTGCATGCCTGAGGCCCTGGGTTCGATTCCTCAGCACCACATAAGAAAAAAGAAAAAAGCTGCAAGTGGCGCTGTGGCTCAAGTAGTAGAGCGCTAGCCTTGAGCTGAAGAGCTAAGGTACAGGGCCCAGGCCCAGAGTTCAGGCCCCAAGACCAGACCCTCCCCCAAAAAAAGAACAGAAAAAAAACCTAGAGCTCCTACAAAAGATTGTTGAAAAATTGAACCCAAAAAAGGAAAACATGTCACTTGTTCACTAAAAGTAATTATCACTGAAATACACCTAGGGATATATAAACTATTTTTCTATTAATGTAAAGATATCTTAGGAATCCATTGATTATTTGTACTCTACCTCATTTATTTACATATTCAAACACATGTATGTTATGAACAGTATTTTCACACAAAGTTACAGAGATAAAATATATAAAACACATATTTTTGTTTTATAATGTTTCAGTAATGGTTGTCATATGGCACATTACCCTTTATGCAAATAATTAGCATACCTTGTACAATGACTTGCAATTTGAGTTTGAACCTGCTTTGGCCAAAGGTACATCAGTAATGATGACATAAACACAGATTGAGAAGTCCCTCACTTTCCTAAGTAGTCATATTAAGCATCATGTCCATTCTGCTGGAGATACAGGGCCTAATAAAGATGCAAGATAAAATGCTGGTCAGAGGAGTGACAAAATCCCAGTCAACCATCCCCAGCCAAGGCACCAGTAGATTGAAGTCTTATGTGTTACTACACAATATTAAAAGAAAAAACACCCCAAAATGTAGATCCATCAAAATTAAAACCAACAAATTATATCCCTATGTGCTTTTGCTTGTACTTATTGGTTGATTACACAAGATATTCTGTTATCGAGTAGTGATGTAGTTTTTACAATTACTTAGAAAGGTAATTGTTAATATAAAATACATGACCTTTACAGTGACATATACAAAAAGTGAAAATCTATTCTGTATACATCATTGAGGTTGTTTTTGCTCAGAAAGACACTATGAATCCTTTAAAAGCAATACTTGCACATTACTACTGCGTTTTATTGTCACAAGAATGTTTTCTTACTTTGAAAAACTTAAAAGAATTCATTATAGACTAAGTGTTCACATTCACAATACTTAAGATCAGGAGTGTTACAGATTTCAAGGTGGGGGCATTTTTTGTGTGTTTTGGGATTTGGACTGTCCTCATACACCTTAGTAACTGAACATCCTGCCTTGAAAATTTCAAGTTTTCTATTTCATATTATTGCATTAGAATATAATCTGAATTTTAAAAAGAGCATTGTAAGTGGGCTATCATGTTTAAGAGCTGTAATCTTAGGTATTCAGAAGGCTGAGATCTGAGGAAAGTTAGTATTATCCTCACCTTTAGTCCTCAGCTCCACCCAGACCTGAGCTCCTCCCAGACCTAAAGTTCCCTCCACACAGCTGGCCACTCCCTCTCTCATCTCAGACTCACCTGAGCAAGTACTTAACTCACTTCCTGCCCCCCAGATCCTGTTGCAACCAGAAGAGGGACAAATGCTTGTGCTCCCTGTCCTAGGAAATATGATCCTTCTAATAAACCTTATACTAATCTTTCTCCTGTGCCTGCTTGTGGTCCCCTGGGAAGGACATGAAGGAACCCTACAAAGATAACAGATTGAAGCCAGAGGGATATGGAAGTCTGAGAGACTTATTTCCAATACACTACCAAAGTAGTGGGAAGTGCAAATGTGGCTTAAGTGGTAGAACATTATCATTGAACGGAATAATTTCAAGGTCAGTTCCAGACCTTGAGTTCAAGAATCAGGACAGGCAGACACATATCAAGGGCATTTTATTGTATTCAAATTATTTTTTAACAATTGTTTTTGGTATACATGTATAGGAAATCTCTCTCATTTTTTTTTTGTCGGTGTGGGGCCTGAACTCTGAGCCTGGGCACTGTCCCTCTGACCTTCAGCTCAAAGCTAGCACTCTACTACTTGAGCCACAGTACACTGCTGTCTTTTTCTGCTTATTTGGTTCTGAGGAATCAAACCAGGGCTTCATTCACGCAAGGCAAGCACTCTACCACTGAACCACCTGCCCAGCCAGTCTCTCTCATTTTAAGTGATGTAAAATAGGCTAATTAAATTAGTAGAGAAATTGTAATTTGTCAGAACAGACACATCAATTGGAGTATATCTGTGCCAGCAGCATTTTGAAAGTTTCAAAAGCCATAGGAAATTCAGATGATGAAAAGAGGATCAGTATTTTTATATAAGACATTTTCAAGGAATGTTTAGCATTCATTGGCTTCAATTCACAAAAAGCAAGTTAATAAAGTCACCTGGGTGAGTACCAGAATCTCTAGGTTCAGGAATATAAACGCACAACTCCTGACTCTCCTTGTCTGAAAATCAGAGGTTTGTGAGCCACTTTCTGGCACCTGGAGGAACAAGTGCCAATGGCAGCACAAACCTATGAGCCCTAAAATATCATCCACTCCAGCCTGGGGAAAAATGGTAAGGGCAGACTCTTGCTAGGAGCCTCAGATCCCTTCATGTTTCAGCTCTCAAGTTCCCCTGAAAAAGAGAATCTGGGCTTCTACCTCTTGGCTCTGACTATGGTGTGCAAAGCTGTACTTCAGAGCCCTTCCAGCAGCAAAACAAAAGCAAAGTAACCCGAATTTGTAAACTAAAAACACAAACAGTGGACAAGGAGGCATTGGCACCTCTGCCCCCCCCAGCCCCCAATCCCCCATCCCTCCACACACTTTCAAAGGATCTATGCCCCGATAGAAACTACAATTCCCAGAATGCGATGCACAATTCACCTAGAGGAAGTGGGCTTGTTACAGGGTTTTGACTTGCACAAGACACTTGGTCCTAAGTGTGCAAGGATGCATGGGAACCTTTCTCTCCCAGCTGAGGGAACTTAGGTGAGTTTCTTCTTGAAAATTCAGTTTACCAACAGAAATATTGTGAGACCAATTAAAAACACAAATATATTAGAAGCATTGTATAATTTGGCTTTTTAATTCTTAGTTCTTTTAATATAATTGAGGTTATGAATCCACATAGATTTTATTTTTGTTTTTGTTCAAAAAGTACGTTCTGCTGAATGTAAATTATGTCTCTGTTTCTTCTTAAAGTTTTGAATATCTCCCCTCTCACTTTACAAAGGTATTTGCAGCTGGGTGCCAATGGCTCATGCCTGTAATGCTAGGTACTCAGGAAGCTGAGATATGAGGATCCCCGTTCAAAGCCAGCCTGAGCAGGAAATTTCATAAGCCTTATCTCCAACTAACCACCAAAAAATTGGAAGTGGCTTGTGGCTCAAGTGGTAGAGAGCTCACTTGAACTGAAAAACGCAGGAACAGCACTCAGGCTGGGTTCAAGCCACAAGATCGACCAAAAAAAATAAAGTACTTGCAGACAGTAACTGATTGATTCTGGCATCATCTTCCCCTGCTCTAATATATATTCTGGAATAAAATAACAGAATTTAAAGACAGATATACTTTTTAATCTTTGAATTAAATTGATTTGTCAAATTCTACTCATTACTTTCCCAGAAACTCCCAAATTCCATCTATGAAATTTTAAGGAGTGTTTGGTTATTTGTGTCTGAAATTTGCCTTTCCTTATAAAGATTTTCCCTCATTTTGTTGTTGGTCCTGTGGCTTGAACTCAGAGCTTGGGCACTGTCTGTGAGCATTTGCTGTGCTCTACTTGCCTTTCTTTTAATAATTGCTTCGGGGGACTCGTGAAAAGTTTCCTCCCAGGGGTTTCTTAGAAAATGGTACTCCTCCTCCAAGACTGTTAAAAAAAAATGGTTGTCTAGGAAGATCAGGATGAATGTGGGAAGAGGTAGAGTTCAGGGCAGGTCCAGGTTCATGTGAAGCTTGATTACTTGCTCCAATGCAGTCTGTTTTTACTTTTCTGTTTTGCATATCCTATTTTGTTTTGATTTTCTACCTCTTCTCTGACCCTAGAAGTTCCTGTCAGCAAGTCTAGGCCACATATCTAGGGGTCCTCAGACTTGTCTTCCCAGACTGCATCCATTACACTGTGGAATAAATCTTTTGCCTCCCTCCCTCATATCAGACATCCTAAGCTTGTCTCCTAAGGGTTTGGTGTGATTGTTGATGATCCTTTCCCCACATCATGACTGGGAAGGATTGTGTAGGAAATTTTCATGCCTAATATTCAGTCCTCCAGTGTAAGGGTTTTCCATCCCTCTTTTAGTGGACCTGAGCTATTCCTCATGAAAATGGAGATCATGAGGCACATTTGGATGTATAGATGGCAACACTGGAGCACCCATAAAATATGTGGGAAAAATAATTCTTTATTTCTGTAAAAGTTAAAAGTAAGTTCCTGTGAGGCAAGGACATAAGGATCAGGTAAAAATGGCTGCTTCCTAGACTAGCTGTGTCCCATAGTTGTCATTGTTCTTGGTTACATTTTTCAAACATTCATTTCTAAGTATTATGTTTATTGTACTAGTATAAATAGAATTTACTTCTTACATTATTTTTGAATTGTTCATTGCTCACAGACGTGTCTCATTATTATACAAATATTATATCCTCTTACTTCATTGATCACAGTTATTGACTATTGCAGATCCTGAGGTAGAAGGTAAAAATATGTAAGGTATTCAGGGATAGATTATGGGTCTGACTTCCTTTGAAAGAAAAGGTGAAACAATGGAAAAAGATGAAGCTTAAGCATAACACTTGCAAAAATTCTTTGGCAGGAGATGTGGTGCATCCCTCTTGGGTTCCAGAGACCTGTCCTGTTTCATGGTTTTGTATCATTTACTGTGCAAGCTTGTGTTATGTATCCATACATGCTAGTAGTTGGGCTGGGTATGGTTTTCAAGGGTGGGGTGGTGTTTCATGCCTTTTGCAGGAAAAATTATGTTCTCAATAACTGCATGAGTAATCCTAGCTTACTGTGCAATCCCCTTAACTTACATTGCATGTTCAGTTGATAGAACTATGCTTTAATAAGTTTGGGTCTCTGTTTGCTATTGAGGTTTAGAGGACTCTTAGCCATTGCTGCAGATTTTGGGGAATATTGGTTGCCCTCATTATTGCTACCCTGACTCTTCTTGCTAGTGCTCCTGCTTCTCCTATCATCCTTGCAGAGACAATATATACAGCACAACATGTTAATACTTTAGTTTGAAACATTTCTGGTACCTTGGGATGCATATAGGAATGGATAAAATGATTGTGATATGTTTTATGATTTAGAAACAGCAGTGATGTATGTTGATAATCACATAGACCTGCTAAAGACCCAGTTAAAATGATGTGTCATGCTAATTGTCAGTATATCTGTGTTATCCCTCTTGAATATGATGGAAATATGAATTGGACCAATATCCAGTGACATATTTGAGGAATCTGGCCCTCTGATAATTTGAACTTAGACATTACGCAGCTTCAGGGTCAGATATATGATATTGGTCACTCCACCAAGCAGGCTTAGCTGTATCACTTCTCCATTACCTACAGGGATTCACCTGGGGAAATAGCACTCTTTTTGCTATTTCTTAGGCATTTTCCTGTTTCTTGTTTTGGTATATCTTTTTTCTTCCATTCTGCTGCTTTTTCCAGGTTCAGGCTGATAGACACTTGCTCAAGTTACAAAATGAAAAAGGGGGAAATGGTGCAGACCCTGAGGTGCCAGGAGTTGGCAAGGGGTGAGCAAAACTCCACAGCCATGGACTCCAACGTTCAGTGCTATATGTACTTCACTTTTTGTTGGAGGGAGTGTTCCTTTTAGAGTCTGGGCCTGGGGGCTTACCTCTAGGAGTTTGGTGGACAAAGGTTGAACTAGAATGAGGAAAGATGCATATGGTCTGCGCTTGTTGGCACAGTGAGTCCTAGAACAATGTTATGCAAGCACTGGACAGATCTAGAAAGTGTCTATAGCTAAGGTCATTGCTGAAATAAAGAGAGATTCATCATTGGTCTTGTCTCTGTCTCTTCCATTATCATCCCATTGCCCTTCCAGAGCACTGTTGGTGTTGTGGCTGTCCCGCAACAGTGGTAGAGTGCTTACCTAACATGCATGAAGCCCCGGTTCAAGTCCTCAGTACCACATACATAGAAAAAGCCGAGTGGGAATTGTTGCTCCAGTACTAGGGTGCTAATGTGGAGCAAAAATTTTGGGACAGTGTCCATGCACTGAGTTCAAGCCCCAAGGCTGGGACATAAAAGAAAAGAAATGCAAGCTGGGTGCTGGTACCTCATGTCTTTAATCCTAGCTATTCAAAAGGCTGAAACCTGAGGATCACAGTCCAAAGTCAGCCTGGCCAGCATTGTCTGTGAGACACTTATCTCCAATAAAAACCAGAAAACCAGAATTGGTGCTTTAGCTCTAAATGTAGAGCACTTGACTTGAGATGAAGGGCTGAGAGATGGTTCCTAGGCTCACAGTTCAAGTGGCATGACCAAAAACCAAACCAAGCAAAACAAAAGGATAAAAGAATAAAGAAATTCATCACAAATGTAGGCTTGAATAATGAAAACTATATTTCAGGGATGTGATGGTGGTTCAGTGGTTGAGTGCTTGCCTTGCATACATGAGGCCCGGGTTTTGATTCCTCAGCACAACATGATCAAAAAAAAAATCCAGAAGTGGCGCTGTTGATCAAGTGGTGGAGCGCCAGCCTTGAGCTGAAGAGCTGAGGGACAGCACCCAGGTCCAGATTTCAGGCCCTATGACTGGACCCTTGCCCCCCCCAAAAAAAGAAAAAGAAAAGAAAACTGCATTTCACAGGTATTCTTGGGAGCACCTCAGATTTTTCCTGATCCTTATCTCTTTGTGTCTCAGGAATTTAGTTTTAGGGAGGATTTTTTTTTTTCATCGTGGAGCTTGAACTCTGGGCCTGAGCACTTGTCCCTCAGCTCTTCAGCTCAAGGAGAGCGATCTACCACTTGAGCCACAGTGCCACTTCCCAGGATTTTTGTTGTAAAGAATGAAATTATTTTTTCTTTATATTGTTAGAGGTGCTTTTAAGTTGAAGTCTATACATTCAAATATGCTCTTTGATTCTCATTTTCATGAGGAATAGTTCTGATCCACAATAGAGACGTGTTGAATCCATACATTGGAGAACTAAAATCATACATGAAAGTTTCCAATCCAATCTTTCCCAATTATTTTTTATGGAAGGGATTACAAAAAAAATCACAATAAACATCTAAGAGACAAGTGTAGGTTCTCTGATAAGAGAGAGGGAGACTGTTGTAGACCCTGGGGTGCCTGCCAGGAGTAGACAAAATGTGAGCAAAGGCTTCAGGGCCATTGACTCCCACCCTCAGCACTGCAAGTCCTTGCCCTTTCTTGGTTTGAGGAAGTGTGTGTTCTAGCTTTTTGGCCTGGGGCTTTAACTGACAGGAGGCTTGGGTGGAAAAGATGTATTGAAATAAAATGAGGAAAGGTGTGTGCTGTTTGCACTTTTGGGCACATTGGGTCTAGGCCAATATTACACAAGCATTTGAGAATTATAGCAGAATTGTGCCATCAGCCATCTCTCTGTCTCCTTAATTATCATCCCACTGGCTCTCAGAGCCTTGCTTGTGTTCTGATGGGATTGTGGCAGGAGACAAAGATTTACTGCATACTTTAATGGTTAAGGTCTGAGAAGACAAGTCTGAGGTCCCCTAGATATGTAGCCTAAAGCTCCTGAGAGGAACTGATAGGATCAGAGAAGAGGTAAGAATTCTAAAGAGATTTTCACATGCAAAATGGAAAGACAAAAGCAGACTGGTTTGCAAATGATTAAGCTTCACATCAACATAGCCTAGCCTAAACTTCACTCTTCTATCTCTCCTGCATTCATCCTGACCCCCCTAACCACTATCTCTTTGAAGGGAAATGGAGGTGATGTGCCTTGTTCATAAGAATCCCTGTTTGGGAAATTTTCACTAGTAACCTGAAGAAATTCTTAAAGGAAATGCAAATAGAGCATTAAAAATGCTCACAGACAGTGCCCAAGCTCTGAGTTCAAGTCATAGGACCAACAACAAAACAAAACATAAAATCCTTAAATGAAATGCAAAATTCTTAAAAAATCAAAAACTTATTTGATTTAATAGTTAGAATTGGGGAGTTCCTGGAAAATTAATTGTTAGATTTTGTAAAATCCAAATCACCGGAGGTATTATGCTGCATATTTACATAACAATCTCACTATTTTATGCCAGTGTATATTTTACAGCAATGGCAAATGACCCAGGTATACGTTTAGTGGTTGTGAATAACTTTGTAAAGTAAGAGGAGATGTATTAAAAATTTTAAGACAAAACAGAGATATAATTTACATTCAGCAGAAGGCAGGCATTGAATAAACACAAAGGTATAGGCAAGGCCGTCTCATAACCTCAATTTCATTATTAGAACTAAGAATCGAAAAGCCAATGTAGCCAATTCTCCCTATATATATCCATTTTCTGGTTGGTCTTATGTATTTCAAGAGGAAACAGTGGTTTTCAAGAAACAGCTTAACTCCCACAGCAGGGAGAGAAAAGTCCCAATGCACACAAGCACACTTGTTCCCAAGTAAGTAGGAGGGTGGCACCGAGCATTGTGGGAATTGTAGTCTCCTGGAGGCTATTTTCTTTGAAAGTCCTGGGTTGTTTTTGTTTTTTGGAGGGTGAAGGTGGGGCAGAAGATGCTTTTGCGCATGCGTCTCCCCTCCCACCATCGGCGTTTTGATGCTGCGTCTTCGGGATTCTTTTCCTTTGCCTTGCTGCTGGAAGTGCCCTGAAGGACAGTTTGGCCTTCCACAGGTGGGAGCCAGGAGGCTGGTGCCCAGCTCTGTGCAGTGGAGCTTGGGAGGTGTAACTTGAAGGAATCTCAGGCTTTGGAACTGATGTCAGGTAGGAATTGTGTGATTGCTGCAGGAGTCTCCCCTCCACGGGTTTCTGTTTGTTTTTCTGTTTCTGTTTGTTTGGTGGGGGGGTGAACTCTGGGCCTGCAAGCAGCATTCCTGAGCTCCTCAGCTCAGAGGAGAGCTTGATAATTGAACCAAAGCGCCTACTTCCCTCTCCATGCTTTTCTCCAGTATGGAGTTGATAATTTGCTTGAGGTTCAAATGTCTGAGAGCAAGCTGGGTGATTGTCCAGACCAGGAGAGCCCAAGAATTGTGCATTTGTACTCCAAGACCAAGGGATTCTTCTATTAACCCATATGACTTCATTTGCTTTGCCTAGGTGTAAGAGGAGTAGAGGGAGAATTCTAGTGAAATTGTGACGTGTGTGCCTGCCTTGAGTCCTCTTACATTGAAGTTGTATTTGGGGCTTCTGTGATTTTTCTCCTAGAGATATTTTAATCTATTTGGCTTGAGTTTTTAATCTCCTGGCTTGAGTTCACACGTGTTTGTATTCGACACTGTTTCTAGAGACAGTTGTACACTGGATATTGGAGTATTGAGTGCTGGTCCTGTATTTTTAGGAATGAAGCTAGCAATGTTTGAAGCAGAGCACCCTATGAATAGGAATCTCTATCCCAAATGAACAGACCTTGTCAATTCTGAGAAGCCCTAAAGGGAAGAAGCAGAAAAGCAAGGAAGGGGAAGATGTTGCTAGCTTCCTTTTCCTTATGCAAAAATTGTTGCTACTTCCCTGAGCACCAGATTCACGTGGTACTCTTTCCTACACCACTCTCAATCACTTTGTGTTGTTGCAAGATTAAACTAATTTCTAGGAGGCGTGATGAGCTGGATTGAGGAATAAGCCAGAGCATAGTTATGAGAGGGTACCTTAGGCTGTGCTTTGGGATGGTGGGGTAATTGTTATGACTGAAAGTATCTATTCATGTAGTAATCCCTAATCCTGTTTTTGCTAATTTATTCAGCCTGTTAACACTGTGATTTTTAGTATGTAATCATGCAAACTTACATTAAATGTGCCATCTATGGATTTGCTAATGCTAGCTCTAATTGGTTGGTGGTGCTTGGTTGTACAGAAAGTGTTGGTCTGGGACATGTGGCCTAAAAAGAAAATTCACAGAAGAAAACTTGAGGTATTATGTCTTATGCAAGTTTGTATGCTCTGTAGGTGTTACTTATCTTCAGGTGTGTCACGCCTATATCGATTATTTTATGTTGTATCTTTATGATGGCCAAGGTTCTTCGCATGACTGTTTAGGGAAATGAACCTTAGGGACTTCTCAAACCTGGGTTTACCTCATCTTTACTCATGTCCCTTTGGACAAAGCATTTTAAATGGCAAATGGCTAATCATTGCATATGTGTGCAATGGGTAGAGTGAAATGTGCGATTTGACACCCACTATTGAAATAGTATAACATAAGAAATATATTCTATAAATATTTTTCTCTCTAACTTTGGGTGAAAATTACTGAGTTACATCATACATGTTATCCACGGTGTTTAAATATGTAAATGAATGAGGTAGAACACAAAATACAATGGATGCCTACGATACTTTTGTATTAAAAAAGCAGTTCATGGGCTTGAAAGGTGGCTCAGTGGTAGAGTGCTTGCCTTGCATGTATGAGGTCCTGGGTTCGATTCCTCAGCACCACATAAGCAGAAACCACTGGAAGTGGTGCTGTGGCTCAAGTGGTAGAGCACTAGCCTTGAGCTGAAGAGCTGAGGGACAGCGCCCAGGCCCAGAGTTGAGGCACCTTGACTGGCAAAAAAAAAAAAAGGAAAAAAAAGCAGCTCATACATCCCGAAGTATATTCAGTAATAATAACTTTTAGTGGAAATATATGTTTTTGCTTTCAATTATTCAATAATTTCAGTGGGAACATTCATTTTTTTTAATTTAGTGTGTACCTAAACAAAGAAATTGGTTGCTTTAATAATATCTAACAGGAAACTGACTGGATTTGTGTTTATTGGACATTTTAATGCTCTGCCTGAGACATTAAAGATTCTTTGCTTATAAGAAGGCTTTACGTTTTCAGGGAAAAATGAATAAAAATTTAAAAAAAAGTTTATGGTTTTGCATCCCATGTATCATGTTTGCAAGAGGAAATTCTGGGCCCAAAATCTCACAGATTCATTTCTGAATGCATCATTTCCCTTATATCCCAGCCATGTTTCCAGAATCTACTGCTCATTGTCAGCAGCAAGACAGAATGAATGGATCTCTGGTGAGTTGTTTTATTATTTTTCATTTGTTTTCCATTCCATTATATGAACCTAAAGATGTCCAAGAATTAAAAACAATACCAACCACACAGATTCAGCTTCAGGAGCACATTCATAAATCAGATAAAGAAGGCTTGTAAATTAGCAGATAAAGATTGCTTGTAGGTTTAGCAGATTAAATGGTTATATTCTAAGTTGAATTCAGATTGGCTTCAGAATGTCTAGGTTTCATCTTGTCATAAAATGTAGTCATACCTGTTATTTGATGTAATGACACCAAGCAGGTTACTTCTCATGGAAGGTGAAGGATAGATTGCCACCAGATCACATCCTCATGAGTAACATTCAACTATCTCAATGAAATTTTCCTGGAATTGCTGAAATAGTGTGGTCATACATACCTTCATGTGTTCTTAAGGAATGATTAACCTATATGTACTTAAATTACTCTCCATATATAGTTCTTGGACTGCTTCATGGTCTTGGTCTTACTTGATACTTCACCTGTATTTGTTGCTAAGCTTTATGGTCTTTCTACAAATTTCTGTTTGTTTTCTAAAGTATTCTCAAAAGATTTCTTTCCCCTATTTTCTCTCTCTATTTTTGATTTTCTACTGGCTAGTGTTGGTTATTTTTCTCTTTCTCTCTCTTTGTATCTATCTTTCTATCATTTTTTTCTTTTTTCAATCCCTCTTTCCTCCATATGTGTCTCAGTTGTTTCTTTTCTTCAAATGATCTATCTGGAACAAGATTTTCTTAGTGATCAGCTTTAAGTTGCTGACATGGCTCTTAGGATTGACATTTTTTTTACCCGTAGTATATGAAAATTATTGCCTAGAGAGTTCTACAGGATTCCAGAAACAAAGAAAATTAGAGCAACACAAAAACACAAACAGATAGATGTATGGGAAACCAGGGTTCCAAAGGCTCTCTGGCACTTTGTCCCTGGGCATCAGAAAGCTCGCATAGTTCCTTGAGTGCACACTGGGAAGATTACCATTGATAACATGCAAAATTGAAGTATCTATATTAATAGTACAATCAGAGCCACAACAGGTTGTGAGGAAAACATGTTTCCTTATTCTCCTGAAACAGTAGACTGTCACCCAGAGAAAATGCAGACATGGAGTTCACCTTACCTAGCCTTCAAGGTCAACAGCACCTCAGTTTCAGATGCTATCTTTCCAATAGTAAGGAAAAGGCCTGCACTCCAGTCTCTTAACCCTCTCCAGATTTCTCTTTTAACCCTTCTGCGGGCAGCTCTCAGTGCTCTCAGTGGTGTGAGGGTGGATTTCCAACCTCTCAAACCATTTTCCCTTCAGCCAACTTCAGAGTTCCCTACAGAAAAGTACTTCCTTCTACCAATTGATACTCTACAAGAAAATCTGTTTTCTGCTGATTTTGTGTTGGTCTAACTTCATTTGATGTGGTACTTAATTTTTTTTTCCATCCCACTACTGTTGAATATTTTAATTCACTGCCAGTATAAGATTGGAACTAGTGTTGAAAAAAAAAAAATACAGTGACGAGATGTTCTCTATTAGAAATATCACTTGTCGCAAAATCTCACAGATGTTTGCTCACTAATTGATTTTGATCTCTGAGGTATTTCACTATTAACTAACACAAGTGAAAATATATCCTTAGAGATCTACTGCAGAAAGGACTCAGGAATATGTGATGCATTTGAGCATTTGTTCATATTTATCATTTTTGTCATCTTGAGTGTCCCTTGAGCCTCTCTATATTTGCCTTCACCTTCCATGAAGGCCTATTAAAATGAAAACTTTGTCAAGGAACATTTTTTTCCCTCCCGCCTATATTTTGTATTGTAGAATGTAGCCAAAGTTCACAAAATTTCATGGTAGCAGTTCTTTTGTACATAGGAAGGAAATATCAGGGTATCTATGACCGCATTTCAATATTTAGCATTTAAACCAAACATGGTAAACCACGGATATTTTTATGTGGGAACTCAATTAAATCTTATAAGGGCCTAATCAATCATTAGTTACTTTCTGCAGTACTGTTACTGTTTTTTGAACATTCATGTGGACACTGCTTTTCATAGATCTAGCAATGTCCTATGTTCTGTATTCCATGTGATATCCTGAATATGTGCTGCTTGCTTTTTGAGTACTTGTTAATAGAAGGTCTAAATAGGATTTATAGTGAAGCAGTATGTGTAAATGCAGGAAAAATATTCGTTTAATTCATTTTTACCCTGGTATGTACTAAAATTTTATCAAAAATGATAATATAATTTTTCAGACACCTCCTTAGACTTAATGTTATCATGCCAGATTATTGTCTCCTTAGAGTTTTTATCTTCTCTCTACTGCTAGCAGCAGAAATGTGTATGCATGCATTATGGCAACTGTAATTTTTTATTGGTCTTGGGGCTTGAATTCTGGGTCTGGCTGTTTTCCCTCAGCTCTTTCAGGTCAAGGTGAGTGCTACCACTTGAGTGACAGTGCTACTTTCATTTTCTGGTGGTTTATTGGAGATAAGTGTCTCATGGACTTTCCTGCCTGGGCTGGCCTTGAACCTTGATCCTCAGACCTCAGCCTCCTGAATAGCTAGGATTACAGGTATAAGCCACCAGCGCCCTGCAAATCTGAGTATTTTAATGACCAGATTTATGTATTGTCAAATATTTCTAGTTTGGTATTTAATTCTCCCAGTGAATAGATAACAAAGCTAGCTGCAAACATTTTATGTAAGACAAAAGCATACCTGCAGCATAATGAAATTCCAGGTTGGAATTCTCATAACCCAGGTCTAATTTCTTGATGGAAATGTGCCATTACAGAAGCTGATGTCATTTGATGATGTGGCTGTGGACTTCACCTGGAAGGAGTGGCAGGATCTGGATCCTGGTCAGAGGACCCTTCATAGAGATGTAATGCTGGAGACTTATAGCAACCTCATGTCCTTGGGTGAGCAAAGGTTATTTTTACTTGGAAGATCAAGTGCTTTTATTTTAGTAGACATTAGACTATTTATGTTATTTAGGGAGAAGATTCCAGTCCATTCCCAGGTAAAACACTGCTAGTATAATAGCCAGTCAAATTTGTGTCTGATAGCATGGTCTTGTATGTCTTTCACACTAGTGCTTGAGCCACAGTTCTATTTTCGCTTTTGTTTTGGGGTATATTCTGTGTTTCCGTGCCCAGGTTGGTTTCAAGCCTGCCTCTTCTGATCTCACCTCCTAAATGTAGGATTACAGGTGTAAGCCTTAGGACCATTACATTTCCAAAAAAAAAAAAAAAGATTAGAGGCCATGGGAAGTGTCATTTTTTTCTAAGGGAAACTTCAACTTCATTATATGTAACACAAGAGCTAATTTTATTCTTTTTTTAAGAAGGCAAATCAGTAGTTGGACAAAAGTTCTAAGCTATGATCCACTAATAGGAGACTGACTTCCCAGACTTGGGTAATTATTATAGGTGGATCTACAGTCTAGAACATACATTACTACTGACAGTATGATCTGGAAATCAGTAGGTGAAATTGTGTATTTGTAAACCAAACCTGCTACAGGGTTTAGTGCTTCAAGCTACCAATCCTAGATACTCTGGAGGCTGACATCTGAAGATTTCAGTTTGAAACTAGCAGCTGTAAAAAATTGACCATGAGACTCTTATCTCCAATTAACCATTCAAAAACTAGAAATGTAGTGAAGACTGCAACTAGTAGAATGCTAGTTTTTAGCAAAAGTGCTGAGTTCAAGCCACACAGTTGGCAAAATAAACCCAAAGCTGGATGCTACTCCACAATGGAGCAGTTAAGAATTGAGAAACCATGGGCTTGGAAGTTGGCTCAGTGGTAGAGGAATTGCCTTCCATGCATGAGGCCCTGTGTTCGATTCTTCAGCAGCACATAAGCAGAAAATCAAAGCCGGAATTGGCATTGTGGCTCATGTGATACAGTGTTATCCTTGAGCTGAAGATCTGCCGGACAGCGCCCAGGACCAGAGTTCAGGCCCCACAACCAGACTGCCCCCACAAAACCAATTGAGAACCACATTTATGAGCAACCTTGTGAGCAGGATGTCTGTGACCTTACGTTAATGATGACCCAGACAAGCCAAATTGTTCTCCACTATTTCTTATTCACAGGGTACCGTGTACCTAAACCAGAATTGATTGTGAGGCTGGAGCAAGGTTCAGAACCATGGATAAGAGAAGCCTCAGACAAGAATTTCACAGGTGAGTTAAAGCATCTACAATGCTAATGATGGGTCCAGAGCCCAGTTGATCTGTTTATCTTGAGCTGTACAGAATGATAGTATTCTTAGTGCCCCTGAGTCATGTATGGCAGAGAACTAGGTGATCCTTTGTCTCAAGGAATTGTCAATCCAGAATTCACTAGGGACAAACTGAATTTGGTGTGCCAGTGTAGTTAATATTAGCAATTCTCTTTGTCTGTAGAGAAGTCATTGTTTAAGAGAAAAAGACAATAGGACATGTACAAAAGGAGATCTCATTTTCTTTTAAACTAGTATTATGCAGGTAGGATGAAAATAGGAGAATAGTAGTGCTGCTATTCTCTCATCAGGACAATAGCTTATGAGTTGTGCTGGGCATAGAGTGACATTCAGAATGGAAGCATTAAGAGTACGTAGATGAATCATTTGAGTAAATATTTCCTAGAAAAATATAGAAAAATCTGAAATACAGAAAAACATTATTTTCCATTGTAAAATGTCAGTACTACATTCATAGTATGTTGCAGAGAAAAGTTTATTTTCTGCCTAAAACAATGCTTTGATATTTGAAAATCTTGTAACAGTTAAAATGTGAGAAAATACCTTTACAGTAAGGAATTTATGGATCTCATTTATGTTTTTGTCTATTTTTCTGTTATGCACTTTAGATGTCCCACAAATGGAGGATGTGATTAGCACCTGTCAGGAAAGTCACAATAAATATCTCTCTGAAGTAGCAGTCATGAATAGTAACCAAGGGGAGGTAAAAGTGAGACTTATAAAAAGTTTTAATTTGAGCTCAAAACAGAAGTCAGAACTGATTAAGAATAATGGGAACTCCTTAGGGATGAGGACAGAAAAGGTCACTGGGAGTCAGAACATGGGTGTTTTCAGTGAACCTGGTAAGATGTGTGCTGCCTATAGTCCTCACTTGTCTTCTGTAGTTGAAGAATATAAACAATGTAAAAGGTCTTTCACCGAGAAGACACACCCTATTGTCCCTCAGAGAACATACACAGGAGAGAAACAATATAAAAGTAAAATGTGTGGAAAGATTTTCACCAGTAAGGCATATCTTACTGTCCACCAGAGAAGACACCAAAATGAGAATCTTTTTGAATGTAACATGTGTGAAATATCTTTTACCTCGAAGTCAAACCTTACTCTCCACCAGAGAACACACACAGGAAAGAAACCTTATGAATGTAACATTTGTGGAAAGTCTTTCACCTGGAAGTCAAACCTGACTATCCACCAGAGAACACACACAGAAGAGAAAACTTATGAATGTAACATGTGTGGAAAGTCTTTTGCCAAAAAGGCATGCCTTACTATCCACCAGAGAACACATACTAGAGAGAAGCCTTTGAATGTAACATGTGTGGTAAGTCTTTCACCCAGAAATCAAAGCTTACTGTCCACCAGAGAACACAAACAAAAGAAAAACCTTTTGAATGTAACGTGTGTGGAAAGTCTTTCACCCAGAAGTCAACTCTCACTGTCCATCAGAGAATACACACAGGAAAGAAACCTTATGAATGTAACGTGTGTGGAAAGTCTTTCACCCAGAGGTCACACCTTACTTACCACCAGAGAAGGCACACAGAAAAGAAACTTTATGAATGTAACATGTGTGGAAAGTCTTTCATCCGGAAGTCAGAGCTTACTGTCCACCAGAGAAGACACACAGGCGAGAAACTTTTTGAATGTAACATGTGTAAAATGTCTTTTGCCTGGAAATCAAACCTTACTGTCCACCAGAGAACACACACAGGAGAGAAACCTTATGAATGTAACATGTGTGGAAATTCTTTCACCAAGAAGTCAAACCTTTCAGTCCACCTGAGAACACACACAGGAAAGAAACCTTATGAATGTAACGTGTGTGGAAAGTCTTTCACCCAGAAGGCACACCTTACTGTCCACCAGAGAACACACACTGGAAAGAAACCTTATGAATGTAACGTGTGTGGAAAGTCTTTCACCCAGAAGGCACACCTTACTGTCCACCAGAGAACACGCACAGGAAAGAAACCTTATGAATGTAACATGTGTGAAAGGTCTTTTACCTGGAAGTCAAACCTTACTGTCCACCAGAGAACACACACAGGAAAGAAACCTTATGAATGTTACGTGTGTGGAAAGTCTTTCACCCAGAAGCTACACTTTACTGTCCACCAGAGAAAACACACGAGAGAAACCTTATGAATGTAATGTAACATGTGTGGAAAGTCTTTCACCAAGAAGTCAAAACTTACTGTCCAACAGATAACAGACACAGGAAAGAAACCTTATGAATGTAACGTGTTTGGAAAGTCTTTCACCCAGAAGGTATACATTACTGTCCATTAGAGAACACATACAGGAGAGAAACCTTATGATTGTAACATGTGTGGAAAGTCTTTCACCAAGAAGTCATACCTTACTGTCCATCAGAAAACACACACAGGAAAGAAACCTTATGAAGGTCATATGTGTGGAAAGTATTTCAGCCAAGAGCTACAAGTTACTGTCCACCAGGGAGCACATACAGGAGAGAAATTTTATGAATGTAAGCTTGTGGAAAGTCTTTCACCCAGAACATATACCTTTCTGTCCATCAGAAAAAAACCGACCAGAGAGAAATGTATGTAGCAGGCATGGAAATTCTTTCACCTGGAAGGCACAACTTAACATCCATCACAGAACACAAGAAGAGAAACCTTATGAATGCAACCAGTGTGGAAAGACCTGGAGGTCACAGCTTAACACACATAAGTTGATTCACACAAATGAAATAACTTAGGATTGTACTAAATGGGAAAGTCTTTGATCTGTAAGAAAATTAAAATTGCAATACAGAACCAATACAGGATAGAGACCTTATGATATAGCAGATGTGGAGTCCTCCAACTACAAGATACAGCTCAGGGTTCATCACAGAACACACAAAACACACAGACACACACATACACACACAAACACCACTCAAAGAGGAGAGAAATCCTATGTAGGAAAAATAAATGGAAAGGTTTTCAAGAAAAAGTCCTAACTCAGTTTGCATCAGAGAACAGATGCGGGTGAGAAAATACAAATGTAACAATTTTGGAAAGTCCTTTACCAAGTATTCATGGATCCAAGTTCATAGGACACACAGCAGAGTAATCTTAAAAATATTACAAATGTGGAAATCCTTTGATCAGAAAGGAACACGTCATGTTCATCAGAGAACTGACTCACATAGGAGAAAAGAAAGTAGTGCATAGGACATACGTGAAATGACTTTCAATCAGAAGTGAGTCCTCAGCATATGTGAGAGCATAGACAGGAAAGAAATTATGAGTATAGAAAACATTTTGCCCGAAGTCCCATCTGTACAGGTATCAGAGACCTGGACACATGACAGAATCTCTGTAAATATAAACATGAGAGGAAGTCTTTCAACCAGAAGCCAACCCTCAACAAGTATTAGAACATTCACCCAGGAAAGAAACCCATTGTAGGAAAATCTTTGTCAGAAAACCTGTGTAAATTATACAGAGAAATCCTTCATGGCAGAGATAAGCTAGGTGTGATGGGAAATCATTCTTCACTCTTCAGCTCTCTCTGAGCCAACATATCTCATCTTTTCATCGTGTTGAGTGGGAATGGTGTCATTCAATATTATCCAAAGGTGGAAACAACCAGTTATAACAAGTAATTCTGAGATTGAAGTTATTAACTTGCATCTTTTATACTAAGGAATGGTATGTTAGAGTAATTTGATAAACTCTTTTTAGAAATATGAGGTCTGTCCCTGTGGGACTGATCAGATCATCTCTAACATGGTTAGGGTAACAATGATTGAGTGATGACTGTTATGATAGGAGGCAAGAACATGAGAACAACTTTTTTTCTCTTGCTCCCTTAAATCCCCCCTCTGTATGTGTGATCCATGCATTACAGTACAAATGACTTACTTATTCCAGTTCAGTTTTTGAATGGAAGATACTAGTCCTTATTGCAGTACATACATAGTAGTAAAGTCTTTCTGGGAGGGGTAACAATGCTCGATAGGAAATGTATTCATGACCTAATTCATGTAATTGTATAACCAATTTGTACAGTATCTTTACAATAAAATATATATTATAAAAATATGGTGGATTTATAAAGACAAGAGTCTCAGCATTTTGCTTTGGGGAAAAACCTCAAAATATCTTCAGTGCTTGCTGTTTTCTTTAATTAATCACTGGTGATGAGCAACTTGTGATTGATTCAATCTTAGCCCATTTAGTTGTTCTGCTGAGTGAGCTATAATAAAACACCAGTGTGGACGATGAGTCGCACCTGTGTTATCTCATGGAGGGCCAAAGTAGATATGACATTAGGGGAAATAATAAAGCACACAAAGATATTAATCTCTCACCAAAAATTGAAATAAACAAAAAAATACTATCTGCCACTTGAGCTACAGCATCACTTCTAGGCCTTAGAGGAAGAAACGAAGAAAGGAGGGAAGTGAGAAAGGGAAAGAGGAAGGGAAGGAATGAGGAAGAAGGAAGAAATAAACTATTCAAAAGAAGAATGTTTAATTTTTGGTGAATGTGAGTATTATTCTTTCAGAGGTGGGGCTCAAGAAAAATGGCTTTTACAAAAAGCAAATTCTTGAACTGTTTACAAAATGATAAAGAGGATGTAACATTTTATAAATTGATTTAATATTCAGTAATATTAAGTAAGGAGGTCAGGTGTGGCTGGTGCCCTATTGGCCACATGGTGGATGGTGGGGTCTGGCATCTTGTCTTCATGCAGGGGGAAGGAAATGCCCCATCCATCACTTGCCTCCCAAATGATGGGTGTGGCTGGTTCCCTGGAAGCAGGCATGGACATTTGGCTGATATGTTACTCAATCTGTTAGTTCAGTTTGTGGGACTGGGAATTTCCTGTAGTGATGATTTAAGTTCCCAGAATATCAATATATTTGAACGAGAAGAGTGTGGTCTCGTGCTGTGTGTTCATAGATGTAGGAGAAAACCTCTTTTCAATCTGAGCTGTTCAGATGTGTTTAAGCATTTTTGTTGTTTTTCCCTTTCTGATTGCACTTTATTTCAAGGCCACTCCCAGGGGTGAATGACAGGATATTTAGTTTCAGCTCATTCTAAAAGCTATGTCCTCAGAAGAGAAGTGGTCATCCATGATGAGTACATATTCACCCTAGACATAATCACTAAGAGTGGGTTAAGTTACACAAGTTCTCAAAATGTCAAGAGTCCTTCCACACGGTTCATCCTGTAGCCCTTTTCAAAATGAGGCTTTTTAAGAGTTCTGCCTTTGTATGAATATTTCAGTTCTAAATTAGATTATTTTCAATAGCCATTCAGTGAATGTTACTGGATAAAGTATACAAATAAAGTCATATTTATTTTAGAGAAAATTCTGATGTCATCAGCAGGGGCAGTTAATATGACTCAAAGTGAGGACCCAAAGAGTCTGCTCTCCAAAGATCTAAATATTTAACCAAGAACCTCTAATTCCCAAGCTATATGAACCCTAATGAGAAAACAAGATGTTAGGCGAACCCTTGTTTCTTCCTCAGGTTAACCTGGAATGATATACCTCAGAGTGACTGGAAGGGAAAGAAGCTGGGATACTGAGCACACTGGGTACTGAACAAGGCTATCACAGGATTTTCACTAGACCCTCAGGGAACACCCAAGGCCCCCTTGCTTTACCTTGAGCACTTATATCTTTATGTTTGTCCAGCTCTAGGTCATTTTTCCTCCCATAATTAGCTTAATATTAAGTGTACATTTTTTTGTTTGCTAAATGAATTGAGAACTTCTTTTAAAATTTTATTTTTCTGGATCACTTACACCCCTGTATGAAGTCCCTGTTATAGAGGTCTCAGTACTTTGAGTAGATGACTACCTGGAGCATCCACAGCCAACCATCTTTTGGCTCACTTGATTATGAAGTCTGAGCAAAACCCAGCCTAAACGTTATATGTGCAGTCTAACTTAAATGTTTTTTTACCAAAAGTTTGATGTGGAGACTTCATCTGATGTGGTGCAAGTTGGTTGGGCTCATAGTCTATGCCAGAACTCAAAATGGAAGGTACAGGAAAGAAAAGTTTGGTAAGGAGCCAGCTGAGGAGAGGAGGGCAGTGCCAAAGTCTTCATGCAATAGGCAAACCTGGCAAGCCCCTTGGGACAGGAGTGAGAAGCGCAGAGCAGGGTATGTGCTACCCATCAGTCCACCACCAGCACAGCATGGCACCTGCAGCATGGGCCAAGGTGCACACGTGTTTCCTGCAGGGCTGACTGTTGACACAGGGACCTGTCAGAGAAGTCAGTGGCCTAATGTAATAGTCTTGTCCTATGTAGATGATACAATTACTTGTGGACTAGGAGAATTGGTAGTAAAACATTGTTATTTGAACTAGTAAAAATTCTTCAGGGTGTGTGTGAATGTGTGTGCCCTAAGAAGAAAAGAAATTGAAAAGTAGTTCAGAGAGAACTTCAATGACAAGTGTGGGACTTGAGTGCACAGCAAAATAGATCCTTTACTATCACAACAAATAGGTGAAAAGGAAGGGTTTCCTTCACTTATTTTTACCTACCCTTACAAATCCTATTGTGTTCAAAATAATAACAGAAATGTATGTGTTGATGCTTAATGTTGTACAACAGCTAGTTTATAAATGACAGCAGAGTTCTGTGTGTGGTCCCTGAACTCTCTGGAAAGGAAGGCAATACTATTGAAAGTGAACTTATGTCACTTGTAAGTTTGTCTTTTAAATTCCAGAGGAAGCATTGATTAATTTAAATGAGCAGACTTTTTGTTTTGCTGGTCTTTAGGCTTGAACCCAGGGTCAGGTGCTGTCCCAGAGCTGCATTTGCTCAAGGGTAGAACTCTACCACTTGAGCCACAGCACCATTCCTGCGATACAAGCACTGTACCACTTAGCTACCTTCCCTGTCCTATAAACAGACTTTTTATGTTAAAAGAAGAAAGAATAGGTTGGTATGTAGTATCCACTTTCCATGTGCAAGTCTGAAGGTTCAACCCCTCAAGTGAAAGGAAGAAAGTAGAAAATGGAATGACAGGAAGTATAAAGTTACAACTACAAAGAAAAGTAGAAGAACAAAGGCAATGAGCCAGTAATTAGGTTTTTGTTTGGGATTGTTTCTTTTTTCTTTCAATTGTTAGCTGTGGGGTTTAAACTCAGGGAGGGCCTGTATATTCCCTATGCTTTTCACTGAAGGCTGGCATGCTACCACTTCCAGCCAGAATGTCACTTCTAGTTTTCTGGCATTTAATAGGTGATAAGTCACAATGAATTTTCAGCTGATGTGGTGCTGAGGAATTGAACCCAGTGCCTCATGTATGCAAGGCAAGCCCTCTACCATTGAGCCACACTCGCAGCCCTGTCTCCTTTCTTAAAACAGTGTGGATGGGGCTGGCAATGTGGGTTAGTGATAAAGTGCTTGCCTAGCATGCATGGAGCACTAAGTTTGATATCTCAGTACCTAATAAACAACAACAGCACCCAAATACCCCTAGAAGCACTGGTATTGTAGCTGAAATGGTAGAGTGGTAGCCTTCATCATAATGAATTTCAGGAACAGTTTTCAAACCCTGAGTTCTAGCCCCAGGAATGTCAAACAAGAACAATAAAAACAAGATGAAATGATCAAATGAAAATAAAACAAAAAAAGTCAGCAAGTTTCATTGATAAACACAACACACAAACACACACATAGACACACATACACAAATACACTTTTATCAAACCATATTCCTCTCCTTTACCATGTCTGCTCTCTGTCCCTGCACCAACTGCTACCTACATCCACTGGAGAACTTACTCTGTGTTTCTCTTGTTTTTGCATTCTTAAAATAATTTATTGTGAAGATTAAAATATAAAAGTAGTATCAATAGTCATGAGAAAATTCCAATCAAAATACAATAAAATAACCATTTTATACATGTTAGTGTGGCCATAGTTTTAAACAAAACAACAAAAATCCTTCCAAAGTCTAACAAAATCTAGGAAAGATGTGACAGCAATGTGAACTTGGTGCATTTCTCTCAGGTATGTAAAACTATCAAAGATGGGACAAAAAGTCCTAAAAAGAACTGAATATAGAATTACATAGAAATATTGTCCAGTACTTCTACACTTGTACATAACATAGGGAAAAACAAAGATTTCTATAAATACCATCAAATACGGACTAAGTTTCAAGAAAGACAAATACCACAAAGAAGTGGAAGAGTATTTACAGAGATTAATTGAACTACTTATAACACAGTCCTGTACAGCAGTCAAAATTATGTTTGACCACACTTTTTCAGCAAATCCATTAAAACTTCATTAGGATAGTCTAATGTTATTTATGTGGATGTGATGTCTGACAAGATTCTAGGCAACCTTTGCCATCCATGAGAACTTAACTCCTAGGTGTCATTGAATCCCAAAAAAGTGAGGCAACATTGTGTTCAAATTAAAAAATGAGAAGCAATCTAAAGCAAATCTGCACTTAACTTAGAAGGCAAGATTTGATCATCTGCTAAATCTACAAGCCATCTTTAGCTTTTTTAGAAACATGTTCCTAAAGCTGAATCTTTTTTTTTCTTTTTTTCTGTTTTTCAATCTTGGACACAATTATGTTCATAACATGGAATGTCAAACAGAGTGAGAAATAAAAGAATCTCATCAGAGATCCTTTCATTCTTTCTTGCTTTAGACGACGAGTAAAGATTCTGGAACCATGGCTTGGAGAGAAGTCATATGAGAGTCAGAAAAGAACCTGTGTGATTTTACCCTCGAAGTTTCTGGTCAGAACATGATACTTGGACTGGTAAAGCATAAAGCCTTCGTATGGGAGAAGAAACATTCCTGAATCAAGTAGAGCATTAAAGTCTCCACTAAAGACAAATCCACAGAAGAGTGAAGTCTTATGTATTTCTAAACAATATTAACAGAAAATACACTCCAAAATGTAGATCCATATAATGTAAAAGAAACAACTTATATAGGTATGTGCTTTTGCTTATACTTGTTGGTTGATTACACAGGAAATTCTTTGATCCAGCATTCTGGTTTTTCTTACACTTACCCACAATGGTAATTGTTAATATAAAATGCATGAACTTAGCAGTGACATTCACAAAAAGAGAAAATCAATTCTGTTTACTTCAGTAAGGTGTTTTTGACAGGAAAGACGATATGAATCCATTAAAAGCAGTGTTTGCACTTTACTACTGGGTTTTTCTAATTCACAAGAATGTTTTCTTACTTTGAGAAACTTAAAGAGAATTTATTATAGGCTAAGGGTTCACATTCACAATATTTAAGATGAGGAGTGTTACAACTTTCAAGGTTGGGTATTTTCTGTTTGTTCTGGGATTTGGACTGTCCATATCCACATTAGTGACTGAATATCTTGCCTTAAAATTTTCAAGTTTCCTATTTCATATTATTTTTTAGGATATAATCTGAGTTTCAAAGAGGACATTGTAACTGGGCTCTCATGTCTAATGGTTGTAATCTTAGCTACTTAGAAGGCTGAGATCTGAGGAAAGTTAGTTTTATTCCTCAGCTCCACCCAGACCTGAGCTCCTCCCAGACCTAGATTTTTCCCCCATACTGCTGACCACCCCTCTCTCTACCCACACCTACCTGAGCATGCACCTACCTAACTTCCTGCTCCCCAGCTCCTCTGGCTACCTGAAGAAAGACAGATGCATGTGCTCTGTCTCCTGGGAAATATAGTCCTTCTAATAAACTTTATAATAATCTTTCTCCTGTGCCTGCTTGTGGTCCCCTGGGATACACATGAAGGATCCCTACAAGGATCACAAAATAAATCCATGGGTAAAAGAATGTCTGAGACAATAATCTCCAATAAAGTAGCCAAATTAGCTGGATGTCGAGATGTGGCTTACGTGGTACAACATTATCATTGAACTAAATAATTTCATGATCATTTTCCAGACCTTGAGTTCAAGAATCAGGACAAGCACACACATATCTAGGGCATTGTATTGTATTCAAATTATATTTTATCAATTATTAGGAACACATACACAGGAAGTCTCTTTTTTTTTTTGGTCGGACATGGGGCCTGAACTCTGAGTCTGGGAACTGTTCATCAGCTCCTAAACTCAAAGCTAGCACTCTACAACTTGAGCCACAGTGCACTGCAAGCTTTTTCTACTTATGTGGTTCTGAGGAATCAAACCTGGGACTTATTCATGCAGGCAAGCACTTGCCCTGACAGTCTCTCTTATTTTAAGCGATGGAGAATAGGCTAATTATATTAGCGGAGAAATTGTAATGTGTCAGAACAGACATATAAAGTGGAGTATATCTGTGCGAGCAACATTTTGAAAGTTTCAAAAGCCATAGGTAGTGCAGAGGGTCAAAAGGGGATGAATATGTTTATATAAGACATTTTCAAGGAATGTTTAAGATTCATTGGCTTCAATTCACAAAAAGCAAGTTTATAAAGTCACATGGGTATGTACCAGAATCTGTAGGTTCAGGAGTATAAGCGCACAACTCCTGACTCTCCTTGTCTAGAGGACCAGAGGTTTGTCAGCCAGTTTCTGGTACCGGGAGGAACAAGTGCTAATGGCAGCACAAACCTATGAGCCCATAAGATATCATTAAACCCAGACTGGGGAAAGACTCTCCCTAGGATCCTCAGATGGCTTCAATTACACCTCCCAAGAAGACAAGCTGGGCTTCTACCTCTTGGCTCTGACTATGGAGTGCAAAACTGTACTTAAGAGCAAGTCCACGCTCACCTTGAGCTGAAGAGCTGAAGGACAGCACCCAGGCCCAGAGTTCAAGCCCCACGACCAACAACAACAACCACAACAAACAAACAAAAAAAAAGAGCAAGTCCAGCAGCAAGGCAAAAGTAAAGAAACCCGAATTTGCAAACTAAAAACACCAACAGTGAGCAAGGAGGCATTGGCCTCTTTTCTCCCTTTCCTGCAAACACACTTTCAAATGATCTGTGTCCTAATAGAAACTAAAATTCCCATAATGCGATGCATTCACCTTGAGGAAGTGGGCCTGCTACCGGGTTTTCACTGGCGCCAGACACTTGGTCCTAAGTGTGCATGGATGCATGAGGAACTTCCTCTCCCATCTACGGGAACTAAGGTGAGTTTCTCCTTGAAAACTCAGTTTACCTCCTGAAACTTTGTGAGATCAACCAAAAGAAAGAAATGTATTAGGAGCATTAGATAATTTGGACTTTTAATTCTTAGTTCTATTAATGTAATTGAAGTTATGAGACCCCATGGTTTTGTTTTTATTATTGTTAAAAATGTGTGATCTGGTACATATAAATTATGTCCCTTTTGCCTTAAAATTTTGAATATCTCCCCTCTCACATTAAAAACGTATTTGTAGCTGTGTGCCAGTGGCTCATGCCTGTAATCCTAGGGACTCAGGAGGCTGAATTCTGAGGATGCTGGTTCAAAGCCAGCTTGAGCAGGAAAGTTCATGAGCTTTCTCTCCATTAAACCACCAGAAAAATGGAAGTGGCCTTGTTGCTCAATTGGTGTAGAGCTCACCTTGATCTGAAGGGATCAGGGATAGGGCTCAGGCCGAGTTGAAGTCACACAATCAGGTATTTACAGACATTTAACAAATTGATTCTGGGATCATTTCCCCCTGCTGTAATATATATATATATATATATATATATATATATATATATATATATATATACTGAAATAAGATAGCAGGATTTTAAGGTAGACATACTTTATAATCTTTGAATTAAATTGATTTGTCAAACTCTCCTCATTACTTTCCCAGAAACTCCCAAATTCCATCTATGAAATTTCAAGGAGTTATTGGTTATTTGTGTCTGAAGTTTGCCTTCCCTTAAAAAGATTTTTTCCCTGGTTTTGTTGTTGGTCCTGTGGCTTGAACTCAGAACATGGGCACTGTCTGTAAGCATTTGCTGTGCTCTACTTGCCTTTCTTTTATTAATTGCTTCAGGAAACTAGTGAAAAGTTTCCTCCCAGGGTTTCTTAGAAAATGGTACTCCTTCCCAAGACTTCAAAAAATGCTTGTCTAGGGAGATTAGGTTGAATGTGGGTGGAAGTAGAGTTTAGGGCAGGTCTATGTTCATGTGAAGCTTGGTCACTTGCTCCAAACCAGTCTGTTTTTACTTTTCTGTTTTGGATACCCTGTTTTGTTTTGATTTTCTTCCTCTTCTCTGATCCTAGAAGTTTCTGGAAACAACTATAGGCTACATATCTAGGGGTCCTCAGACTTGTTTTCCCAGACTGTGTGCATTACACTGTGGAATAAACCTTTTGCCTCTCTCCCTCATATCAGACATCCTAAGCTGTCTCTGAATGATTTGTTGTGATTGTTGATGATCCTTTCCCCACATCATGACTGGGAAGGATTGTGTAGGAAATATTCATGCCTGATATTCAGTCCTCCAGTGCATAGGTTCTCCATGTCTCTTTTAGTGGAATGGAGCTCTTCCTCATGAAAATGCAGATCATGAAGCACATTTGGATGTATAGATGGCAACATTGGAGCACCTATAAAATATGAAGCAAAAAGAATTCTTTCTTTCTGTAAAAGTTAAAAGTAAGTTCCTGAGAGGCAAGGAGATAAGGATGAGGTAAAAATGGCTGCTTCCTGAACTAGCTGTGTCGCATAGTTTTCATTGTTCAAGGTTACATTTTTTCAAACACTCATTTCTCAGTATTATGTTTATTGTACTAGTATAAATAGAATTTACTTCCTACATTATTTTTGAATTGTTCATTGCTCAAAGACTTGTCTGACTATTTCTTATACAAATATTATATCCTCTTATTGCATTGATCTCAATTATTGAGTGTTGTAGATCCTGAGGTAGAAGGTACAAGTATGGTAAGGTATTCAGGGATAGATTATGGCTCTGACTTCCTCTGGAAGAAAAGGTGAATGAATGGAAAAAGTGTGAGCTTATTCATAACACTTGTAGAATTCATTTGTCAGGAGATGTGGTGCACCCCACTTGGGTTCCAGAATTCCTAGAGATTCCTTTGTTGGTAATGATCCACCACCATGGAGGGCCTGTGAACTTCACTTCTTGTCCGCTGTTCTGGTGTTAGGAGCCTCCCAATATTCACCGCAGGACTGGTCTCAGAGGAGTGACGTGATCAGTGGTAACGTACTGGACCTCATGTTTGTCAGCCTGTGTGGACAAGCTCACCCTGACATTGTAGACTGGATGCTGCCTTGAGGCCTATTGGCATGAATGTCTGTCTCGATTCCATACCTCTGCTTCAGAGACCTCTTTTGTTTCTTGATTCTTTGATCACTTACAGTGCAAGCTTGTGTTATGTATCTGTACAGGCTGGTAGTTGAGCTGCGTATTGTTTTCAAGGATGGGGTGTTTTTTCATGGCTCTTGAAGGAACAATTGTATTTTCACTAAACTTATAAATCCTCTGAGATTACTATTCAATTACCTTAACTTATGTTGCCTGTTTAGTTGATAGAACAATGATGGTAGATTAAGTTTGGGTCTCTGTTTGTTATTGAGCTTTAGAGGGCTCTTAGCCATTGCTGCCAATTTTTGGGAATATTGGTTGCCAACCTTATTGTACCCCAACTCTTCTTGCTAGTGCTACTGCTTCTGCTGTGAAACTTATGCAAACCATATATACAGCACAACATGTTAATTCTTTAGCTTGATAAATTTCTGGTGCCCTGGGATGCAGGTGGAAGTAGATAAAATGATTGTGATATGTTTTATGATTTGGAAACAGCAATGATGTATGTTGATAATCAGGTGGACCTGCTAAAGATGTGGTTAAAAATAATGTGTCATGCTAATGGTCAGTACATCTGTGTTATTCTTCTTAAATATGATGGAAATATGACTTGGACCACTATCCAGTGACTTATTTGAGGCATCTGGTCCATTGATAATTTAAGCTTGGACATTATGCAGCTTCAGGGTCAGATATCTGATATTGGTCACTCCACCCTATAGGTAGCACACCCCCAGAATTAGCTGCATCACTTCTCCATTACCTGCAGGGATTCAACCTGGATAATAACACACCTTTTGCTATTTCTTACGCCTTTTGCTCTTCCTTCTTTTCATAGGCCTTTTTGTTCCCCATTCTTCCTGAGATATATGATCTGCTGCTTCTTCTAATTCAGGCTATTAGACACTTGCTCAATTTACAAAATGATAAAGGAGAGACATTGGAGACCCAGAGGTGCCAGGAGCTGGCAAGGTGTGAGCAAAATCTCCACAACCACTGCCGTATTCATAGGAGGGAGTTTTCCTATTACTTCTGGCCCTGCAGGCTTACCTGTAGAAATTTGGTGGACAAAGGTTGAACTAGAATGAGGAAGGATGAATATGCTCTGCGATTGCTGGCACATTGAGTCCTACAGCAATGTGATGCAAGCATTGTGCAGATATAGAAAATGTCTATAGCTAAGGTCATTGCTGGAATAAAGAGAAATTCATCATTGGCCTTGTCTCTGTCTCTTTCATTATCATCCCCTTGTTCTTCTGGAGCACTGCTGGAGTTGTTGCTGGTCCCAGCAGTGGTAGTATGCTTACCTAGCATGCATGAAGCCCTGGGTTCACGTCCTCAGTACCACAAACAGAGAAAAAGCAGAATGTGGAAATGTGGCTCAGGTAGTAGGGTGCTAGTCTTGAGCAAAAGAAGTTCAGTGACAGTGTCCATGCACTGAGTTCAAGCCCAGGGTTGGGACATAACACACAAGAAATGTGTGTGCTGGGTGCTGGAGCCTCATGTCTGTAATCCTCACTTTTCAATAGGCTGAAACTGAGGATCCCAGTTCAAAGGCAGACTGGCCACCAACATGCGTGAGACACTTATCTCCAGTGACCACTAAAAATCTGGAAGTGTGTTGTGGCTCACATGGTAGAGCACTTGAGCTCAGTGATGGTTCCCAGGCTCAGAGTACAAGTGCCATGAGCGAACAACAAACAAAAAAAGGATAAAAGTATAAATAAATGCATCAGAAATATAAGCTTGAAAAGTGAAAACTACACTTCACAGATAGTCTTGGAAGCACTCCACTGTTTCCTGTTCCTTTTCTCCTTGCCTCGTAGGAATTTACTTTTACAGAATGAAATTAGATTTTCTTTATGTTATTTGAAGTGCTTTTCAGTTGAAGTCTATAATCCAAATATGGCCTTTGATTCCCAGTTTTCATGAGGAATAGTTCAGCTCCACAAAATGGACATGCAAAACCCATACACCGGAGAAATAAAATCATGGAAGAAAGTTTCCAATCCAATCCATCCCAATTATGTTGTATGTAAAGGATCACCAAAAATCACAATAAACTTTAGGAGACAAGTATAGGATCTCTGATTTTGAGAGAAAGAGAGAGAGAGAGAGAGAGAGAGAGAGAGAGAGAGAGAGAGAGAGAGAGAGAGAGAGAGAATTCCAGACCCTGGGGTGCCTGCAGGAGCAGGCAAAATGTGAGCAAAAGCTTCAGGGCCATTGACTCCCACCCTCAGGACTGCAAGTCCTTGCCCTTTATGGTTTGAGGAAGTGTGTGTTCTAGCTGATTGGCCTGGGGCTTTAAGTGAAGGGAAGCTTTGGTGGAAAACATAGATTGAAATAGAATGAGGAAAGAAGTGTGCTGTTTGCCCTTTTTGGCAGAGTGGGCTTAGACCAATATTACACAAACATTTGAGAGACATAGCAGAATTGTGCCATCAGCCCACTCTCTGTCTCCTTAATTATCATCCCATTGGCCCACAGAAGTCTTGCTTGTGCTCTGATGAGACTGCGGCAGGAGACAAAAGATTTATTCCACAGCTTAATGGATAAGATTTGAGAAGACAAGTCTGAGGTCCCCTAGATATGTAGCTTAAAGCTACTGAGAGGAACTTTAAGTTTCAGAGAAGAGGTAAGAATATTAAAGAGATTTTCACATGCAAATATGAAAAGACAAAATCAGACTGGTTTGCAAGTGATTAAGCTTCACATCAACATAGACCTACCCTAAACTTCACTCTTCTACACACCTGCATTCATTCTGACATCCAAATCACTCTCTTTGTAGGAAAATCAGGGTAATGTGCCATGTACTTAAGAATCCCTGTGAGGAAACTTTTCACTACTTACCTGAAGAAATTATTAAAGGACATGCAAATAGAGCACAGCAAATTCACACAGATAGTGCACAAGCTCTGAGTTCAAGCCACAGGACCAATAGCAAAAACAACAATCATAACACCCTTAGATGAAAAGCAAACTTCAGAAACAATTTAAAAGTCCTTTTGATTTAATAGATAGAATTGAGGATTTTCTGGAAAATTAATTGTTAGATTTTTGCGAAATCCAAATCAACAGGATTATGCTGCATATCCACTTAACCATCTTCCTAGTCTAAGCCCTTGTGTACATTACAGCAATGGGAATTGACCTGGTATAAGTTCAGTGTCTGTGAGTACCTTTGTAAGATGAGAGGGGAGGTATTAAACAAGTTAAGGCAAAACAGAGATATAATTCACATTCAGCAGAACACAGGAATGGAATAAGAAGAAATGTATGAGCAACACGGTCACATAAACTCAATTTCATTATTAGAACTAAGAACCAGTCAATGCATGCACTTGTCCCCATGTATTTATCTTTTGTGGCGGGGTTCAGGAAGGAAATAGTGTTTTTCAAGTAAAATTCAGCTTAGCTCCTACAGCAGGGAGAGAAAAGTCCCACTGCATTCAAGCACTCTTGTGACCAGGGTGGTGCTGGGCATTGTGGGAATTGTAGTCTCCAAGAAGGACATTTTCTTTGAAAGTCCTGGGTTGTTTTTGTTGTTTTGGAGGGCAGAGGTGGGGCAGAAGATCGTTTTGCGCATGCCCCGCCCACCACAGGCATTTTAAGTCGACTTCTGGGTTCTTCCCCTTTGACTTGCTGCTGGAAGTGCCCTGAGGTAAAGTTTGGACTTCCATAGGTGGCAGCCACGAGGCCGGCACCCAGCTCTCTGCAGTGGAGCTTGGGAGCTGTAACTTGGAATCTCAGGCTTTGGAACTGATGTCAGGTAGGTACTGTGCGATTGCTGCGGGAGTCTCCCCTCCACGGGTTTCTTTTTCTTTTTCTGTTTCTGTTTGGTCGTTGGTGTGGCTTAAACTCTGGGCCTGCAAGCACCATTCCTGAGCTCCTCAGCTCAAAGCGAGAGCATTATGCTTCAGTTAAAGCTCCTACTGCCCCCTCCACACTTTTCTCCAGTCTGGAGTTGGTAATTTGCTTGAGGTTCAGGAGTTTGTGCTGTCATTAGGCTCTGGGCCCTGAGGTGTAAGAACCTGGTTACCAAATATCTGAGAGCAACTGGGAGATTCTGCAGATGAGGAGAGCCCAAGAGCTGTGCATTTGTCCTCCAATATCAAGGGATTCTTCTATTTACCCATATGACTTTATTTGCTTTGCCTAGGTGTAAGAGGAGTAGAGGAAGAATTCTAGTGAAATTGTAAGGTGTATGCGTGCCTTGAGTCCTCTTACATTGAAGTTGAATTTATTGCTTCTGTGTTGTTTCTCCTAGAGATATTTTAATGTGTTTGGCTTGAGTTTTTAATCTCCTGGCTTGAGTTCACACGTGTTTGTATTCGACTCTGTTTCTAGAGACAGTTGTACATGGGATATTGGATATTGGTCCTGTATTTTTAGGAATGAAGCCTAGCAATGTTTGAAGCAGAGCACCCTATGAGTAGGAATCTCCATCATAAATGGACAGATCCTGTCAATTCTGAGAAGCCCTAAAGAGAAAAACAGAAAAGCACAGGAAGGGGAAGATGTTGCTATCTTCCTTTGCTTTATGCAAAAATAGTTGCTACTTCCCTGAGCACCAGATTCAGGTGGTACTCTTTCCTACACCACTCTCAATCACTTTGTGTTGTTGCAAGATTTAAACTAATTTCTAGGAGGCGTGATGAGCTGGATTGAGGAATAAGCCAGAGCATAGTTATCAAAGGATATCTGAGGCTGTGGTTTGGGATGTTGGAATAATTGTTATGACTGAAAGTATCTATTCATGTTGTAATCCCTAATCCTCTTCTTGCTAAATTATTCAGCCTGTTAACAATGATTTTTAGTATGTCATCATGCAAACTTACATTAATTATGCCATCTATGGATTTGCTAATGCTAGCTCTAATCAATTGGTTGTGCCTGGTAGTACAGAACGTGTTGGTCTGCGACATGTGGCCTAAAAAGAAAATTCACAGAACACTTGAGGTAATATGTTTTACTCAAGATTGTATGCTCTGTAGGTGTTACTTATCTTCAGGTGTGTCACGCCTATATCGATTATTTTATGTTGTATCTTTATGATGGCCAAGGTTCTTCGCATGACTGTTTAGGGAAATGAACGTTAGGGACTTCTCAAACCTGGGTTACCTCATCTTTACTCATGTCCCTTTGGACAAAGCATTTTAAATGGCAAATTGCTAATCATTGCATATGTGTACAATGGTTAGAGTGAAATGTGCCATTTGACACCCATTATTGAAATAGCATAACATAAGAAATGTATTCTATATACATTTTTCTATCTAACTTTGCGTGAAAATTACTGAGTTACATCATACATGCTTTCCATGGTGTTTAAATATGTATATGAATGAGGTAGAACACAAAATCCAAGGATTCCTAGGATACTTTTGCATTAAAAACGCAGTTCATGGGCTGGAAAGGTGGCTCAGTGGTAGAGTATTTACCTTGCATGCATAAGGCCCTGGGTTCGATTCCTCAGCACCACATAAGCAGAAAAGGCTGGAAGTGGTGCTGTGGCTCAAGTAGTAGAGCACTAGCCTTTAGCTGAAGAGCTGAGGGAAGGGCCCAGGCCCAGGGTTCAGGCACCAGGACTGGCAAAAAAAAAAAAGGGGAAAAAAAAGCAGTTCATACATCCTGAAGTATATTCAGTAATATCGAATGACTTTTAGTGGAAATATATGTTTTTGCTTTCAATTATTCAATAATTTCAGTGGGAACATTCATTTTTTCCAATTTAGTGTGTACATAAATATATAAATTAGTAGGTATAATAATATCTATTTATCAGGAAATGGGCTGGATTTGTGTTTATTGGACACTTTAATGCTCTGCCTAAGACATTAAAAATTCTTCGCTTATAGGAAGGCTTTAAGTTTTCACAATAAAAAAATAAGTAAAAATTAATAAAAGAAGGCTTTACAGTTTCCCAGTCCATGTATCATGTTTGAAAGAGGAAAATCTGGGCCCAAAATCTCACAGATTCATTTCTGAATGCATCATTTCCCTTAAATCCCAGCCATGCTTCCAGAATCTTCTGCTCATTGTCAGCAGGAAGACAGAATGAATGGATCTCTGGTGAGTTGATTTTTTTATTCTTCATTTGTTTTCCATTCCACTATATCAATCTAAAGATGTCCAAGAATTAAAAACAATACCAACCACACAGATTCAGCCTCAGTAACATTTTCATAAATCAGATAAAGAATTCTTGTAAATTAGCAGATAAAGATTGTGGGTTTAGCAGATTGAATGGTTATATTCTAAGTTGAATTCAGATTGGCTTCAGAATGTCTAGGTTTCAACTTGTCATAAAATATAGTCATACCTGTTATGTGATGTAATGACACAGAGCAGGTTACTTCTCATGGAAGGTGAAGGATAGATTGCCACCAGATCACTTCCTCATGAGTAACATTAAACTATCTCAATGAAATTTTCCTGGATTTGCTGAAATAGTGTGGTCATGCACACCTTCGTGTGTTCTTAAGGAATGATTAACCTATATGTACTTAAATTACTCTCCATATATAGTTCTTGGACTGTTTCATGGTCTTGGTCTTACTTGAAACTTCACCTGTATTTGTTGCTAAGCTTTATGGTCTTTCTACACATTCCTGTTTGTTTTCTAAAGTATTCTCACAAGATTTCTTTCCTCTATTTTCTCTCTCTATTTTTGATTTTCTACTCACTAGTGTTGGTTATTTTTCTTACTCTCTCTTTGTATCTATCTTTTATCATTTTTTTCTTTTTTCAATCCCTCTTTCCTCCATATGTGTCTCAGTTGTTTCTTTTCTTCAAATGATCTATCTGGAACAAGATTTTCTTAGTGATCAGCTTTATGTTGCTGACATGGCTCTTAGGATTGACATTTTTCTTACCCATAATATAGGAAAATTGTTGCCTAGAGAGTTCTACAGGATTCCAGAAACAAAGAAAATTAGAGAAACACAAAAACATAAACAGATAGACTTAGGAAAAACCAGGGTTCTGCAGGCTCTTTGGCACTTTGTCCCTGGGTGCCAGCAAGCTAGCATAGTTCCTTGAGTTCACACAGGGAAGATTACCATTGATAACATGCAAAAATGAAGTATCTATATTAATAGTACAATCAGAGCCAAAACAGGTTGTGAGGAAAACATGTTTCCTTATTCTCCTGAGACAGAAGACTGATGTCAAGAGAAAATGCAGACATGGAGTTCACCTTACCTAGCGGTCAGGGTCAACAGCACCTGTTTCAGATGCTATCTTTCCAACAGTATGGAAAAGGCCTGTGCAGGGAGCCGGGACAAACGCCATCACAAGATGGCACCCACTTCCTTGCAGCTTAGAGGTAAACAACTCCATGTTAGGCAGTGCTTGGGGGGACTGCGGGTCCCTAGCCTTGCACATGCACCACCATTGTAAATCCTGAGCCAATCCCGTGGCACCTGGTGACGGTAGAAGGCGGACAGCCAATCCTGAAGCGACCTGTGTTCCAAACCCTATATAAGCGGCTGTATTTCCTTGCTCGCTCTCTTGCGCTTAAGCTCTCCCTTCAACTAAAAGGCTCTCCAATAAAGTGTGATCTGAGAAGACTCCTGGTGTGGTGGTCGTTCTTCCTCGCTGGCCGAGAAGGCGTTCGCTGCAAGTGGTGCCGAAACCCGGGACCTGCGCAAGAGGTGGAACAGGAGCCAGAACTCAACACACGGAGAGGAGACGTCGGTAAGTATCCCTAGGTATGCTGTTTTCTACTATGGACTATTGGTTGTTTGCATTGCTGCTTCCTTTGTGGTTTGTCTTTCTGGTGGTTCTCTGTGACTGTCTGCGTTGTGGGGATGACCACAAAGAGGGGGTCTCAAGGAGACCCCTGTTCCCTTTTTTGAAGGAATTTTCAAACCGGTTCTCAGCCCTACATGTGGAAGGGCAGGACCAAGAACGCAGTGATCCTGTGAGTGACTCAGAGGAAGAAATGTTAGAGGAGGAAGGAGAGCAGCTCGATCCAGCTGATAATGAAGACTTAGAAGAGGCTGCGGCTGAGTATGAGGCAGACAGATATGGGGGGCAGCGTCCCCAAACGATAAGAGTACCGCAGCAGCCAGAAAGGAGGAAAGGACCTGGCCCTCACCCGTCGGCCCCTCCCCCGCCGTACCCGCCGGCGGGGCGGAGTCACTTTATAAAAGGGAGCACCTGGTCGCGGCTGGCAGCCGCCTTTCCAGTTTTTGAAAATCCAATTACTAATGAAAGAAATTTTGAGCCGGTTTCCTACTCCCAGCTTAAGGATTTAGTTGAGGCAGTCCAGACTTATGGAGTGACGGCTAATTATACCATAGCCTTACTCCGAAGGCTGACTGTTAATGCCATGACGCCTACGGACTGGTTCGAGGTGGCCCGCACCTGCCTTAACCACGGGCAATTTCTTGATTTTCGATCTATTGTTCATGATAAGGCTCAAGCTCAATATAACGGCAACTTCCCTGCTAAGGAGATAAAGAGAGGTGATGGAGGGTTAGGCTCCACTGGAGTCGACCTTACATGTCTGTCCTTAGCCTTGGACCAAAGGCCCATGTTAACTCTTCAAGTGGAAGGAAAAAGATTTGAGGGACTGGTGGATACAGTGGCAGATAGAAGCATCATCCGAAGAGGGGAGTGGCCAAAGCGATGGCCAACTCAAAAATCCTCCCAAACCTTGCAAGGGCTGGGCTATGCTGAGGCCCCACAGTTAAGTGCTAAAGAATTGACTTGGAAAACAGACGAAGGCCAGATCGGGAGGATGCAACCCTTTGTGGTTGACGTCCCCGTTAACCTTTGGGGAAGAGATATACAACAACAGCTAAAGTTAACTTTGACTAATGATTATTCAGAGGCCAGTCAAAACATGATGAAACAACAAGGATTTGTTCCAGCCCTGGGGCTTGGGCGATGTCTCCAAGGATGCAAGGAGCCAATAGAGCCACTTCCTAAGCAGGATAGAAAGGGTTTGGGTTTTTCTTAGGGGCCCCTGAAAACAAAGCTTCCACTAAAGGTGCGGTGCCCATACCTTGGTTATCCCAAAAAGCGGTGTGGGTTCCTCAGTGGCCCCTCTCTCAAGAAAAATTGGAAGCAGCACAAACCCTTGTTCAGGAACAGCTACAGTTGGGGCATGTTGAGCCTTCCGTGTCATCCTGGAACACCCCAATTTTTGTAATAAAAAAGGCCTCTGGAAAATGGAGACTGCTACATGACCTTCGAGCAGTAAATGCTCAGATGCAGATCATGGGACCGGTGCAAAGGGGGCTCCCCCTGCTTTCGGCATTACCTAAAGAATGGCCTATTTTAGCCTTAGATATTAAGGATTGTTTTTTCTCCATACCGCTCCATAAAAAGGACAGGGAGCGCTTTGCTTTTACTTTACCTTCAGTTAATCATGAAACTCCGGATGCTCGCTACCAGTGGAAGGTTCTCCCTCAGGGGATGGCTAATAGCCCAACAATTTGTCAATTGTTTGTAGGAGCTGTGTTGGCCCCTGTTAGAAAAAACTCTCCAAAGGTACGGATTATCCATTATATGGATGATATCTTGTTGGCTGCTCCTTCAAAAGAGACTCTTCATAAAGTGTTTGGGCAGATAACAAAGACCTTAGCTGAGAAGGGATTGATAATTGCCCCTGAAAAGGTTCAACAGACTAGTGTTGTTCAATTTCTGGGAACCATTGTTTCTCCCAATGAGATTAAGCCGCAAAAGCTCTTTATTCGAACTGATCACCTTAAAACACTTAATGATTTTCAGCAATTGGCAGGAGACATTAATTGGATAAGGGGATTTCTTAATCTCCCTCGGTCAGAGATGTTACCTTTGTTTGCCATTTTGGAGGGTGACCCTGAAGTCACCTCCTCTAGATCCCTGACACCTTTAGCACTAAATTCCCTACAAAAGGTTGAGGCAGCTTTGTCTAGGGCTCAACTTTCACGGGTTGATTTAAAATTACCTATCGATTTATGTATATTAAAAACAAAAAATTATCCCACGGGGGTTCTTTGGCAAAATGGCCCCTTGTGGTGGCTTCATGGCAACTCGGTGGGAGCAAAGACAGTCCAATATTTTCCTGAATTAGTGGCTAAACAAGCACTTTTGGGCATAAAGTATTGTTTGATGCACTTTGCAAAGATCCCAGATAAATTAATCATTCCATATACCCGTGAGCAAGTTGAGATTTTGGCCGCTACAGTGGATATGTGGGCGATTCTTGTTTGCTCATTCCCCAATATTATTGATAATCATTATCCTAAACATCCTTTGCTTGCCATAGTTAAAAAAGATTTAATATATTTTCCTGTTGTTACTTTAAAGAAACCCTTGGCTGATGCTTTAACCATTTTTACGGATGGATCAAAATCTGGACAAGGTGCCTTCCTTGTTCAAGGACGCCGACAGCCGGTGGTCTTTAATTTTCGGCCAAACGTCCCACAGGCTGTTGAATGTTTAATTGTGCTTGAAGTTTTTAAAAGATTTGATCAACCTATTAATTTATTTTCTGATTCACTATATGTAGTAAATGCTGTTGCTTCCCTTGAAGTTGCTGCTTCAATTAAACAGGCCAGTACAATTTCTAATGTTTTGATACAGATTCAATCCCTTATTTTAGACAGAAAACACCCTTTTTATATTGGACATATTCGTGCTCACTCTATGTTGCCGGGCCCAATGGCAAAGTGTAATGACTTAGTGGATCAAGCAACTCGGGCTGTGGCTCTGGTCGCTGCTGATCCTGTAAAATTGGCAGAGGATTTTCATAGGTTGTATCATGTGCCTGCAAATACCCTTAGGAAAAGATATAATTTGCCCAGACATGTAGCTAGGAAAATTGTTAAAGCCTGTAAATCTTGTGTTACCTTTCTTCATCCTCCCCATGTGGGGGTAAACCCCAGGGGGTTGAGACCAAACGCCTTGTGGCAAATGGATGTTACTCATTTGACAGAATTTGGTAAGTTAAAATATTTACATGTGTCTGTGGACACCTTTTCTGGTGTCATCCATGCCACACCTTTGGCAGGAGAAAAGGTGTCTCACGTTAAAATACACTGCTTGGAAGCTTGGGCAGCTTGGGGAAAGCCCTTTAGACTTAAGACAGATAATGGCCCTGCTTATACTTCCCAGGGTTTTCGTGCCTTTTGTGCACAACTGCAAGTTGCCCACACTACCGGGTTGCCTTATAATCCTCAAGGACAAGGTATAGTGGAAAGAGCCAATAGAAGCATAAAAGAAATGCTTCAAAAACAAAAAGGGGGAATTGCTGAGTCAGCGTCCCCCAGGGAAAGACTTTCCCTTGCGCTCTTTACCCTCAATTTTTTAATTTTAAATGATAAAGACCAGTCTGCAGCAGACCGGCATGTGACAAGAGACTCTACAGACAATAAAGACATGGTTATGTGGAAGGATGTCATTGATAACAAATGGTATGGACCGGATCCGGCTATTACGAGATCCAGGGGAGCTGTTTGTGTTTTTCCACAGGATCAAGAAACACCACATTGGGTACCAACTCGGCTAACAAGATTGGTCAAGGAAACTCAGGACGAAAAACAGGATGATCAAGAAGGCGTTGAGCGTGATAATATTACTGATGGTCAAGACCTATCACAGTCAAGGAGAGCTACGATGGGGGATCCTATCGGTGTTCCTGAGGCCGATGCCAGTTAGGCACGATGCCCGCCTTTTTAACAAAACCATGGATCTCCCGTACCTCACACTGGATGTGGAAGAAGCGCCCATCAGAAAAAATCGATCCATTTCCCTAAACGGGAGCTTGTGCTTCCAATTGGTTAAAAATGCATCTGCCCTTTCTCCAGGCATCCTGCTCTTATCTCAAGCAGCAGTTATCTTTTAGGTAATTGGACTGGCGAGTTTGATGAGATGCTGGAGAAGCTGCGGATTGCCATTGTGATTGTCAATTCCACGCGAATGGATCCCGGATTTGTGGAGGGGCTCCAGTCCTGGATTTCCTCCGCTGTTTCCTGGTTTAAGGAGTGGGTGGGAGTTGGAATGTTTTTAGCCTGCTGCTTGGGCGGATGCGTGGTCTGCCTATGGTTGGTCTGTCGCCTTCGAGCCCAAACCAGTAGGGACAAAGTTGTTATCTCACAAGCATTAGCCGCCTTGGAGAGTGGATCCTCACCCCAAATTTGGCTGTCGGCCCTGAGAGGTCATTAAGCCTTATAATTTCGCATAGCCCTAGCACCCCGAGGGATCTGGGGATCCCATTGCACCGGGACGGGTATGTGACTGATAACTTGGAACAGGGTGCAAGGCAAGTGCACTGCACTTGAGAAGAATTTTCCTCTCAAGAAGAGCACGTTGGGCTGCAAGTGGGTTGATGCCCAAGATCCCACCTCTGCAAAAAAGGCATCGGACGGGCCTGGTCGTCACTGGGGAAGGCGCCCCCCAGGCGAAGGCCAGTGCAAGGTCCTCTCTTTGAGACAGAGGCCCGACCTCTACTCTTACCTGTTACCAAAACAAAAAGGGGGAACTGCAGGGAGCCGGGACAAACGCCATCACAAGATGGCACCCACTTCCTTGCAGCTTAGAGGTAAACAACTCCACGTTAGGCAGTGCTTGGGGGGACTGCGGGTCCCTAGCCTTGCACATGCACCACCATTGTAAATCCTGAGCCAATCCCGTGGCACCTGGTGACGGTAGAAGGCGGACAGCCAATCCTGAAGCGACCTGTGTTCCAAACCCTATATAAGCGGCTGTATTTCCTTGCTTGCTCTCTTGCGCTTAAGCTCTCCCTTCAACTAAAAGGCTCTCCAATAAAGTGTGATCTGAGAAGACTCCTGGTGTGGTGGTCGTTCTTCCTCGCTGGCCGAAAAGGCGTTCGCCGCAGGTCTGTACTCCAGTCTCTTAACCCTCTCCAGAATTCTCTTTTAACCCTTCTGTGGCCAGCTCTCAGTTCTCTCTGTGCTGTCAGGCTGGAATTCCAAGCTCTCAAACCTTTTCCCCTTTAACTCAACTTCAGAGTTCCCTACAGAAAAGTACTTCCTTCTACCAATTGATACACTACAAGAAAATCTGTTTTCTCCTGATTTTGTGTTGGTCTAACTTCATTTGATGTGGTATTCAGTTTTGTTTTTCCTTCCCACTACTTTTGAATATTTTAATTCACTGCCAGTATAAGATTGGAACTAGTGTTGAAAAAAAATAATACAGTGACGAGATGTTCTCTATTAGAAATAGCACTTGTCACAACATCTCACAGATGTTTGCTCACTTATTGATTTTGATCTCTGAGGTATTTCACTATTAACCAGCACAAGTGAAAATATAAGCTTAGAGATCTACTGGAGAAAGGACTCAGGAATATGTGATGCATGTGAACATTTGGTCATATTTATCATTTTTGTCATCTTGAGTGTCCCTTGAGCCTCTCTATATTTGCCTTCACCTTCCATGAAGGCCTATTAAAATGAAAACTTTGTCAAGGAACATTTTTTTCCCTCCCACCTTTATTTTGTATTGTAGAATGTAGGCAAAGTTCACAAAATTTCATGGTAGCAGTTCTTTTTTACATGGGAAGGAAATATCAGGGTATCTATGACCATATTTCAATAATTAGCATTTAAACCAAACATGGTAAACCACGGATATTTTTATGTGGGAACTCAATTAAATCTTATAAGGGCCTAATCAAGTATTAGTTACTTTCTGGAGTACTGTTACTGTTTTGTTTTTTTTTTAATATTCATGTGGACACTGCTTTTCATAGATCTAGCCATGTTCTATGTTCTGTATTCCATGTGATATCCTGAATGTGTGCTGCTTGGTTTTGAGAGTACTTGTTAGTAGAAGGTCTAAATAGGATTTATGGTGAAGCAGTATGTGTCAAACAGGAAAAATATTGGTTTAATTCATTTTTACCCTGGTATGTACTGAAATTTTATCAAAAATGATAATATAATTTTTCAGACACCTCCTTAGACTTAATGTTATCATGCCAGATTATTGTCTCCTTAGAGTTTTTATCTTCTCTCTACTGCTAGCAGCAGAAATATGTTTGCATGCATTATGGAAACTGTAATTTTTTATTGGTCTTGGGGCTTGAATTCTGGGTCTGGTTGTTTTCCCTCAGCTCTTCAGGTTAAGGTGAGTGCTACCACTTGAGTGACAGTGCTACTTTCATTTTCTGGTGGTTTATTGGAGATAAGTGTCTCCTGGACTTTCCTGCCTGGGCTGTCCTTGAACCTTGATCCTCAGACCTCAGCCTCCTGAATAGCTAGGATTACAGGCATAAGCCACCAGTGCCCTGCAAATCTGTGTATTTTCATGAACAGGTTTATGTATTGTCAAATATTTCTAGTTTGGTATTTAATTCTCCTAGTGAATAGATAACAAAGCTAGCTGCAAACATTTTATGTAAGACAAAAGCATACTTGCAGCATAATGAAATTCCAGGTTGGAATTCTCATAACCCAATTCTAATTTCTTGATGGAAATGTGCCATTACAGAAGCTGATGTCATTTGATGATGTGGCTGTGAACTTCACCTGGAAGGAGTGGCAGGATCTGGATCCTGGTCAGAGAACACTTCATAGAGATGTAATGCTGGAGATTTATAGCAACCTCCTGTCCTTGGGTGAGCAAAGGTTATTTTTACTTGGAAGATCAAGTGCTTTTATTTTAGTAGACATTAGACTATTTATGTTCTTTAGGAAGAAGATTCCAGTCCATTCCAAGATGAAAAACTGCTAGTATATAAGCCAGTCAAATTTGGGTCTGAGAGCTTGGTGTTGTTTGTCTTTCACACTAGTGCTTGAGCCACCATTCTATTTTCACTTTTGTTTTGGGGTATATTCTGAGTTTCTGTGCCCAGGTTCGTTTCAAGCCTTACTCTTCTGATCTCACCTCCTAACTGTAGGATTACAGGTGTAAGCATTTGGACCATTACAATTTCTAAAAAAAAAAAAAAAAGTTTCCAGGCCATGGGAAGTGTTATTTTTTTCTAAGAGAAACTTCAACTTCATTATATGTAACACAAGAGCTAATTTTATTCTCGTTCTTTAAGAAGGCAAATCAATAGTTGGACAAAACTTCTAAGCTATAATCCACTAATAGGAGACTGACTTCCCAGACTTGGGTAATTATTATAGGTGGATCTACAATCTAGAATAGAACATACATTACTACTGACAGTATGCTCTGGAAATCAATAAGTAAAAGTGTGTATTTGTAAGCCAAACCTGCTACAGGGTTTAGTGCTTCAAGCTACCAATCCTAGATACTCTGGAGGCTGACATCTAAAGGTTTCAGTTTGAAACCAGCAGCTGTAGAAAAATGACCATGAGACTCTTATCTCCAATTAACCATTCAAAAACTAGAAATGTAGCCAAGACTCAAACTAGTATAATGCTAGCTTTTAGCAAAAGAGCTGAGTTCAAGCCACACAGTTAGCAAAATAAACCCAAAGCTGGATGCTACTCCACCATGGAGCTGTTAAGAATTGAGAAACCGTGGGCTGGGAAGGTGGCTCAGTGGCAGAGGAATTGCCTTCCATGCATGAGGCCCTGTGTTGGATTCCTCAGCACCACATAAGCAGAAAAAAAAAACCCGGAATTGGCTATGTGGCTCATGTGATACAGTGCTAGCCTTGAGCTGAAGATATGCCAGGCAGTGCCCAGAACCAGAGTTTAGGCCCCTGAACTGGATCCCCCCAACCCCCAAAATACAATTGAGAAACCAGATTTAGGAGCAACCTTGTGAACAGGATGTCTGTGACCTTACGTTAATGATGACCTAGCAAGAGCAATAATTCTCCAGTATTTCTTAATCATAGGACACTGTGTTCCTAAACCTAAATTGATTGTGATGCTGGAACAAGGTGCAGATCCATGGAGAAGAGAAGCCTCAGACAAGAATTTTACAGGTGAGTTAAAGCATCTTGAATGGTGATGATGGGTCCAGAACCCAGTTGGTCTGTTTATCTTGAGCTGTACAGAGCAATAGTATTCCTAGTGCCCCTGAGTCATGTGTGGCAGAGAACTAGGTGATCCTTTGTCTCAAGGAATTGTCAATCCAGAATTCACATGGAGGCAAACTGAATTTGGTGTGCCAGTATATTTAATGTTAGGAATTCTTTGTCTGTAGAGAAGTCATTCTTTAAGAGAAAAAGACAATAAGAAATGTACAAAAGGAGATCCCATTTTCTTTTAAACTAGTATTTTGCAGGTAGGAGGAAAATAGGAGAATGGTAGTGCTGCTATTCTCTGATCAGGACAATAGCTTATGAGTTGTGCTGGGCATAGAGTGAGATTCAGAATGGAAGCATTAAGAGTACGTTGATGAATAATTTGAGAAATATTTCCTAGAAAAAAATAGAAAAATCGGAAATACAGAAAACCATTATTTTCCATTGTAAAATGTCAGTACTACATTCATAGTTAGTAAGTTGCAGAGAAAAGTTTATATTCTGCAGAAAACAATGCTTTGATATTTGAAAATCTTGTAACAGTTAAAATGTGAGAAAATACCTTTACAGTAAGGAATTTATGGATCTCATTTATGTTTTTGTCTATTTTTCTGTTTTGCATTTTAGATGTCTCACAAATGGAGGATGTGATTAGCACCTGTCAGGAAAGTCACAATAAGTATCTCTCTGAAGTAGCAGTCATGAATAATAACCCAGAGGAGGAAAAAGTGAGATTTATAAGAAGTTTTAATTTGAGCTCAAAACAGAAGTCAGAACTGATTAAGAATAATGGGAACTCCTTAGGCATGAGGACAGAAAAGGTCACTGGGTGTCAGAACATGGGTGTTTTCAGTGAACCTGGTAAGATGTGTGCTGTACATAGTCCCCAGGTGTCTTCTGTAGTTGAAGAATATAAACAATGTAAAAGGTCTTTCACTGAGAAGACACACCCTATTGTCCCTCAGAGAACACACACAGGAGAGAAATCATATGAAAGTAAAATGGGTAGAGAGATTTTCACTAGTAAGCTATACCTTACTGTCCACCAGAGAAGACACACAAATGAGAAACCTTTTGAATGTAACATGTGTGAAATGTCTTTTACCTCGAAGTCAAACCTTACCACCAGAGAACACACACAGGAAAGAAACCTTATGAATGTAACATTTGTGGAATGTCTTTTACCTGGAAGTCAAACCTCACTCTCCACCAGAGAACACACACAGAAGAGAAACCTTATGAATGTAACATTTGTGGAAAGTCTTTTACCTGCAAGACATATCTTACTGACCACCAGAGAATACACACAGGAGAGTAACCTTATGAATGTAATATGTGTGGAAAGTCTTTCACCAAGAAGTCACCTCTCACTGTCCATCAGAGAATACACACAGGAAAGAAACCTTATGAATGTAACATGTGTGGAAAATCTTTCACCAAGAAGTCATACCTTACTATCCACCAGATAACACACGCAGGAAAGAAACCTTATGAATGTAACGTGTGTGGAAAGTCTTTCACCCAGAAAATAAACTTTACTGTCCACCAGAGAACACACACAGGAGAGAAACCTTATGAATGTAACATGTGTGGAAAGTCTTTCACCAAGAAGTCATACCTTACTGTCCATCAGAAAACACACAGGAAAGAAACCTTATGAATGTCATATGTGTTGAAAGTATTTCAGCCAAGATCTACACGTTACTGTCAACCAGAGAGCACACACAGGAGAGAAATTTTATGAATGTAAGCTATGTGGAAAGTCTTTCACCCAGAACATACACCTTTCTGTCCATCAGAAAAAACCCACCAGAGAGAAATGTTATGTATGTAGCAGGCATGGAAATTCTTTCACCTGGAAGGCACAACTTAACATCCATCACAGAACACAAGGAGAGAAACCTTATGAATGCAACCAGTGTGGAAAGACCTGGAGGTCACAGCTTAACACACATAAGTTGATTCACACAAATGAAATAACTTAGGATTGTACCAAATGGGAAAGTCTTTGACTTGTAAGACACAGCTCAGGGTTCATCATAAAACACACAAAACACAGAGACACACAGACACACGCACACCCTCACACACAAAGAGGAGAGAAATCCTATGTAGGAAAAATAAATGGAAAGGTTTTCAAGAAAAAGTCCTAGCTCAGTTTGTGTCAGAGAACAGACACAGGCGAGAATATACAAATGTAACAATTGTGGAAAGTCCTTTACCAAGTATTCATGGATCCAAGTTCATAGGACACACACACAGCGCAGTAATCTTAAAAATATGACAAATGTGAATAAGGGAAACCATGGGACCTATTATTTGCAATATCTAGTGTATGTATGAGTCAAGCAGAAAAGGTCAGATAATGTGGTGTTAAGAAAATGAACCTTTAGCTATGTATTTAAATGTTTTTTTTTTCTTTCATGCATTTCTTTCTAATGCATTTATAAGATTATTTCTTTGTTGCTTTGTATTTCCCTCCCCCACAGTATAATCCCTGCTTTCACTATATTTGATGTCGGTATAATTTGTGGAGGAGAAGGGGAAGAGCAAGTCATTTAAGCATACAGGTGGAGCCGTTGCAACAATGAGAAGTACAAGTTGTCATGTCGAAAATGAACTTTACAACTTTGGTGGGGGGGGGGCTGGGAAGGGGTGTGAAGGGTAAACAAAGGAGGAGGCTGCAATGCTTGATAAGAAATGTACTCATTATCTTGCCCATGTAATTGTAACCCCTCTGTACAGTATGTTCACAAAAAAATAAAATGAAAAATATTACAAATGTGGAAATCCTTTGATCAGAAAGAAATACCTCATGTTTATCAGAGAACTGACTCACATAGGAGAAAAGAAAGTAGTGCATAGAACATATGTGAAATGACTTTCAATCAGAACTGAGTATTCAGCATATGTGAGAGCAGAGACAGGAAAGAAATTATGAGTATAGAAAACATTTTGCCCGAAGTCCCATCTGTACAGGTATCAGAGACCTGGACACATGACAGAATCTCTGTAAATATAAACATGAGAGGAAGTCTTTCAACCAGAAGCCAACCTTCAGCAAGTATTAGAACATTCACCCAGGAAAGAAGCCCAATGTAGGAAAATCTTTGTCAGAAAACCTCTGTAAATTATACAAAGAAATCCTTCATGGCAGAGGTAAGCTAGGTGTGAAGGGAAACCATTCTTCACTCTTCAGCTTTCTTTGAGCCAACATTTCTCATCCTCTCATCGTGTTGAGTGGGGATGGTGTCATTCAATATTATCATTTGGCAAATACTTTTGCTTGAGCTCAAAATTTAAGGGACTTACTGCTCACTGAGTTGGTAAAGTACCCTTTCTTTCTTTTAATTTAAAACCTGCAATTAAAATGAGCAATGACACTCCCTAATGTGTGGAATCTTAGCTACTCAGGAGGCTGAAATTAGAAAGGTAGTATTTGTAGGCCATCCAATGCAAAAGCTTCATGAATATGGTTTCTTAGCCAATAGAAGGATGCATCTGGTCATATGTGCCTATCTTGTTTGCTACATGTGATATGTAAGTATAAAATTAGTGCGTTGAAAGGCCCAGACAAAGAAGCAAGACTCTAAGGTGAAAAATCAGTGATACAAAAAGGCATCTGGTATAGAAGGTGAAGGAAGCCTCACAAATTTTGTCCCTGAATTCAACCTGAGGACCACTAATATGATCTGTGCAAACAATGCATTCTTCCAATTATTTAGTGGAAGAATTTGGATGTGGTTTACAGAATGATAGGTAAACAGTCCTTTACCAAGTGATTGCAAAAGGACCTTTGCCTATGTCAATATGATGTTATGAATTTTATATCGTATTCTGTGGAAACCATGAGTCCTGCTTGGATCAAGTAGTTAAGATCTCCTGATCTAAAAGGGCACTTGTAAGTTTGTCTTTTAAATTGCAGGGGAAGCATTGACTAATTTAAATGAGCAGACTTTTTTTTTTGCTCCTCCTTAGGGTTGAACTCAGACGCCAGGTGCTGTCCCTGAGCTGCTTTTGCTAAAGTGTAGCATTCTATCACTTGAGCTACAGCACCACTTCCAGGTTTTTCTGTGCATGTGGACCTGAGGAATAGAACCCAGCTCCTCATTCATGCGATGCAAGCACTATACCACTTTGCTACCTTGCTTGTACTATAAGTAGACTTTTTATGTTAAAAGAAGAAAGAATAGGTTGGTATGGAGTATCCACCTTCCATGTGCAATTCCCAAGGTTCAATCCCCCAAAGTGAAAGGAAGAAAGTAGAAAATGGAATGATATGAAGTATACAGATACAAGAACAAAGAAAAATAGAAGAACAAAGGCAAGGAGCAAGTTTTTAGGTTTTTGTTTGTTCATAATTGTTTCTTTTTTCTTTTAATTGTTGGCTGTGGGGTTTAAACTCAGGGAGGGCCTGGCATATTCCCTAGGCATTTCACTAAAGGCTGGCATGCTACCACTTCCAGCCAGAATGTCACTTCTAGTTTTCTGGCATTTAATTGGTGATAAGTCACAATGAATTTTCTGCTGATGTGGTGCTGAGGAATGGAACCCAGTGCCTCATGTAGCAAGGCAAGCATTCTACCACTGAGCCACACTCACAGCCCTGCCTCCTTTCTTAAAACAGTGTGGTTGGGGCTGGCAATGTGGCTTAGTGATAAAGTGCTTGCCTACCATGCATGGAGCACTAAGTTTGATATCTCAATACCTAACAAACAACAAAAACTACCAAACACCCCTAGAAGCACTGGTGTTGTAGCTCAAGTGGGAGAGTGGTAGCCTTCAGAATAATGAAATTCAGGAACAGTTCCCACACCTTGAGTTCAAGCCCCAGGAATGTCAAACAACAACAATAAATGAGCAAATGAAAACAAAAATCCCAGTGTCATTAAGTTTCATTGATAAACACCACACACACACACACACACACACACACACACACTCACACACAAACACACTTTTTTTTTAAAACCATATTCACCTCCTTTACTGTGTGTGCTCACCCTCCAGGCTCCAAATGCTACCTACATCCATAAGAGAACTTATTGTATGTTTCTGTTGTTTTTGCATTCTTATAAAAATTATTGTGGGGGCTGGGAAGGTGGCTCAGTGGTAGATTGCTTGCCTTGAATGCCTGAGGCCCTGGGTTCAATTCCTCAGTACCACATAAGCAAAAAGAAAATAAAAAGCTGAAAATGGCGCTGTGGCTCAAGTGGTAGAGTGCTAGCCTTGAGTGAAGACCTGAGGGACATGGCCCAGGCCCCGAGTTCAGGCCCCACGACCAGACCACCCCCAAATAAATTATTGTAAAGGTGATATATATATACATATACATCTGTACATACATATATCTGTATGTCTATATATACATATATATGTACATATACATATGTATGTACATACATATACACATGTATGTATATCATACATATTTACATCTATGTATATATACATATGTGTGTATACATATATACCTCTATGTATATATACATATATACATCTATGTATATATACATATGTGTGTGTGTATATATGTATATATATATATACATAGAGGTATATATGTATGTCAAAGTTACATAAGCCAGGTATTGATTTCATTACTTGATTGATTACTAAATTGATTTCATTGATTTCATTACTTGTTGAACAATATGCATTTTTGCACAATTCCATCCCCTTTGGAAAGCAGCATTTATTTCCATATAACACAGTAAAATATACCAATATTAAGTATTGATCTCATTGTCTGGGTGCTGTCCCTCAACATTTTATCTTAAGGATCTATCACTGGAGCCATCTATCAATTTCTACCCCTGGATTTTTAGGTGATTAATTGTAGATAAGAGTTTCATTGACTTTTCTGAAAGGGCTGGATGAAATCTCAATCCTCAGGTCTCAGGTTTACCACCATGAGACACTTGTGTCCAGCACCTTTAAATATTATTATATACACTATGTTATTTGTGGTATGTATTTTCTTTTCATCATTCATGTGGCTTGATCTCTGGGCCTGGGCTCTGTCCCTCAGCTCTTCAGTTCAAGGCTAATGCTCTACTACTGGACCCACAGCACCACTTCCAGATTCTTCTATTAATGTGGTGCTGAGCAACCTAACCCACGGCCTCATGCATGCAAGGCAAGCACTCTCCACTGAGCCACTTTTCCAGCCCCTACAGTAGCATATTCAAAGGAATATGTTAGGTCTTGCATATTTGTTTGTTGCACAGATTCAACAAACCATAGAACCCAAAGACTTGACAAATATGGCACCTATAGTAAACAGGCAATCTTTGAAAAAACTGGCATTATCCTATGAACAAGGCACAGTAACAACTATTTAGTAGGATTTAAATTGTAATAGGTATCAGAGGTGATTTACAGTGTATAGAAGATTCCCTGGAGATTATATTAGAGGTGATTTGCACTGTATAAAACAATGTGCACAGGTTACATGAAAGCAAACTCAGAAATACATATCAGATGAGACAAACATAATAAATAGTAAAGTAATCACTAAAATGAAAGAATGTTAATATTGTAATATAAAAATAGTAACTATATCAGGTACTGTCTGATTTGAACAGAAGAAAACATACTCAAAAAACTCAATAAGCCAAAGAGACATACATTAATTATCAAGAAATAAAAGTAAATCAATATAAACATACCGTAAGCAATAATCAATACTAAAAAATACAAGTAGTCATATTATGAAAGGAAAAGAACCTCAGCACAAATTGTGTTACCAGGCAAATTATAAATCTGTATGCTGAAAAGTTCTATACTGAAAACCAAAGTCTACAAAGACACGATTAAAAGGCCAAAGAATGATAATTTCTTTAATCTATCATTATGATTGGAGAAGTAATATTCATCTTAATGATTGCCTAACTAGACAAATGGTCACTAGAAACACACACATGGATGGCATTATCTTTACTAAATGCTGCTTATAAAGCACTAAGCTGTTTTGTTTACCAAGACAGACACACTGAGAATAGATCTGAAGAGAAATTGTCTAGAAATGAGTATGACAGATATGACATAAATACAGGATAAAATCCAACAATATGTTTCTAATAATCTAACAGTAAAACAAACAGAAGGAAACTAGAATGGATATGTAAAAAATATATGTCTGCTATCATTGGGATTTATTCAATATTAAAGGGAGCCATTTTCTTCACTTGGGAAATAAAAACAAATTGGTTTCAATTTTGTATGGTGTATTCACATGTATATCTTCTGGTGGGTGTGGCAGAGCCATAGAATGTGAGGGAAATAGGGTGATGAAAGTAAAATATACAACTCAAGAGTAGAGATAGGAGGGAGAGTTTGGGAGAGAATGAAGGCATGGAAGAAACTCTATGAAAAGAAGGGTATTTTTACCTCACTCATATCATTATATCTCTCTATACATCACCTCCAAAATAACATTAAATTGCATTAATTATAAAACAATACCTTCATCATAAGCGATTTGCTTAGTGAAGAAAATCTACCACAGTTAGAACAGTTACAATTGTTAGAAACACATTACAACACTTAATTTGAAAGATAAACTATTTCAGTTTAGGTTGCATATTAATTCTAGATAAACCAGTAACAATAAACTGTTTCATTGTAGTATCCAATTAAGTGTTAATGTTAAATGTTGAGGTAAGAAAAATCAAGGCAAGTACTTCCTGCTCAAGACTGTCATTTTGGCCTAGCTAGTAAGGAGGAAACTGAGGTCTGGAAGCCAGCCTGGATAGACAACTCAAACTAAGCAGCTAATGAACAGGTTAGTGGTATGGCCCAAGTGATAGTGCCAACAGTGAGTGAGGAAGTTGACTGACTGTGAGACCTGCAGTTCAAGCTCCAATAGTAGCTCAAGAAAACCATGAGGTATGTGTATTACATGTGTTTCTAAGTTAGAAACCTAACTGTAGTGATACTAGCACGTCTTCATCTCAGATATAAAGGGAAAAGAAGATGAGTGGAGAAGGTGGGAAAGGGAAGCAAAAGGTTAGGGAAAAGAAGGAAGAAGAGAGTGGTGGAGAGGAGGGGAACAGAGGGAAAGGGAAAAGAAGAGGAGAGAAGGGGAGGAATACTTCATGGCATCAGATATGACAGTAACTGGTCTGGGAAGATTGCTCAGTGGTAGAGTGCTTGCTTAGCATGCATGAGGCCCTGTGTTTGAATCCTCAGCACGACATAAGCAAAAATGTTGGAAGTGTTCTTTTGCTTCAGTTTGTAATGTACTCTCCTTGAGCTGAAGAGCTGAGCAAAAGCACCCAGGTCCACAGTTCAGGACCCACGACTGAGGGAAAAAAATAAGAAAGCAAGATTTGACAGTAACCCATAAATAGAACTCCAAAAGTACATCATGGAAAAAACAAAGAAACAAACAAACAATGTGAGTCTCTGGGGGATCACACCTGTAATCTTAGGTACTGAAGAAGGTGAGATCTGAAGATCGGGTCTCAAAGTCAGCCTGGGCAGGTATAGCCGTGATACTCTTCCTTGCAGTGAATCACCAGAAAACCAAAAGTAGTGCTGTGGCCACAGTGGTAGAGTGCTAGTCTTGAATTTAAGAGCTGAGGGACAACATTCAGTCCCAAAGTTCAAGCCCCATGTCCTACAATATATAAATAAGTAAATAAGTACATAAATAAATAAATAAATGAGTAATAAATACAAACGAAAACTTTGTATGTTGAAAAACACTACCAATAAAGGAAAAAAAGCATGGTATGAGAGAAGTATTTGCATATATCTCTAAATGGATTTTTAACCAATATGAATTAGAAAATATAAGGATAATCCTTCTAGAAACACCTACACCAAAAAAATCTAATTTTAAAATGGGAAAAAGATTGAAGAGACTTTTCCAAAAGGACATACACATGTAGTACATTAAAATATAAAAGTAGTTTAATATCAGTAGTCATGAGAAAAATTCAAATCAAAATTCTGATAAAATAACTATTTTATACATGCTAGTATGGATATAGTTTTAAATAAAAACAACAAAACTACTCTCAAAGTCTAAAAATGCTAGGAAAGATGTGAAAAGAATATGAACCTTGGTGCATTTCTCTTGGGTATATAATATTATCGAAGATGAAGCCAGTCGCCCGTGGCTCACACCTGTAATCATAGCTACTCAGATGGCTGAGATTTGAGGATCACGATTCAAAGCCAGTATTGGCAGGAACATCCGTGAAATTCTTATCTCCAATAAAAACACCAGAAAATCAGGTAGCTCCAGTGGTAGAGTGCTAGCCTTGAGCTAAAGAGCTGAGAGTCTACGCTCAGGCCCGGAGTTCAAACCTCTTGATCAACCAACCAACCAAACAAACTATCAAAGATGGTACGAAGAGTCCTAAAAACAGCTAAACATAGAATTATATAGGAATATGGTCCAGCATTTCTATACTTGTGTGCAACAGCAGATAAAGCAAGGAGTACAACACATGCTTGGAGAATCACTTCTCAAACTCTACTCACAATAAGCAAAACATTGAAGCATGTAAAACAATAAATGTGTTCAAAGGAGAAAACTTTACTACATTTTATGGCAGGGATGAACTTTAAGTAAAATAAGCTAAATAAAAGACACCATAGTCCCTGTATTGTTTATTTTCACAACCAGCTTCTATCTTATAATATCAGTGAATGCAAATATGCAAGCAGAGCAAGAAGAAAAAGGAAAACTGCAGGAACCACAGCAAGTGAGGTTAAACCAGAGAAAGATAATAGAATCTGGAAACTCAAATTATTTTATGTTTAGCAACAATTTTCCTGTATAATGCGTGAGAAAAATGTCAATTTTAAGAGCTTCGTCACCAAAAGAAAACTGATCAGTAAGAAAATCTACTTCCCAGATAAACCATAAGAAGAAAAGAAAAATTAAGAGAAAAATGGAGGAAAGAGCAGCTGAGAGAATGAAAGAGAAAAAGAGACAGAGAGAAAAATAGACAATGAGAGAAGAAAGAGAGAAATAAAGCTAGTGAAGCCACATGGTGGTGGCTCATGCCTGTAATCCTAGCTACTCAGGTGGCTGAGATCTGAGCATAGAGGTTCAAAGCCAGCCCAGGCAGGACCATCTGTGAGACGCTTATCTCCAATTAACCACTAGAAAACTGGAAGTGGCGATGTGGCACCAGTGGTAGTGTACTAGCCTTGAGCTGCAGAGTTTAAGTATAGTGCCTAGGCCCAGAGTTCCAGACCTACGACTGAAAAATAAAAAAGAAAGAAGGTATGGTAAAGGGAAACAAAGTGGAAGGCAACAATGCTTGATAAGAAATGTACTCACTATCTTGCCCATGTAATTGTAACCTCCCTGTATGGTATTTTCACAATAAATAAATATAATGCAAAAGAAAGAAAGCAAGCTAGTAAACATGAAAAATAGAATGAATTGGGAAAATAGGTAAGAGAACTCCTATGAGAGCACCATAGAGAAAAACAGATTTCTATAAATACCATCAAACTCAGCCTAAGTTTCAAGTAAAACAAAGACCACAAAGCAGTCCAAGAGTATTTACAGAGATTAATTGAAGTACTTAAAGCTAACTCAGTCCTGTAGAATTTTGACGTTATGTTTGACCACACTATTTCAGCAAATCCAGTAAAATTTCATTAGGATAGTTTAATATTACATATGAGGATGTGATGTCTGAGCAGTTGCTAGCCATCCTTCACTCTCCATGAGAAGTCATCTCCTAGGTGTTACTGAATCACATAACTAGTGGGACAACTTTCTCTCACACTAGAAAATGTAGAAACAAACAAGCATATCTGCACTTAACTTGGAATGTCAGATTTTATAATCTGCTAAATCTCCAAGCCATCTTTAGTTGTTTTTTTTTTTTTTTTTTTTTTTTTTTTGTCCGTTGTGGGGCTTGAACTCTGGGCTTGGGTGCTGTCCCTGTGCTCTTCAGCTCAAGGTGAGCGCTCAACAGCTTAAGCCACAATGCCACTTCCATTTTTCTAGTGGTTTATTGGATAAAAGACTCTCACAGACTTTCCTGCTGGAGCTGGCTCTGAACCCTGATCCTCAGCTCTCACCTCCTGCGTAGCTTGGATTACAGGTGTGAGCCACCCGCGCCTGGCTACATCTTTAGCATTTTTAGAAACATGTTCCTGAAACTAAATCTTTTTTTTCTTTCTTTTCTTCAATCTTGGTGCCCTTTGGTTCATAAAATGGAATGTCAAACAAAGTGAGAAATAAAAGAATCTCACTAGAGATCCTTTCATTCTTTCTTGCTGATGAAAATGAATAAAGATTCTGGAACCATAGCTGACTATGGAGTGCAAAGCTGTACTTCAGAGCACTTCCAGTAGCAAGGGAAAAGCAAAGTAACCTGAATTTGCAAAATAAAAACACCAACAGTGGGCAAGGAGGGACTGGTGCCTCTTCCTCCCTCCACACCCCATCCCCTCCCCCTCCCCCCACACACTTTCAAAGTATCTATGCCCCAATAGAAACTACAATTCCCAGAATGCAATGCACAATTCACCTAGAGGAAGTGGGCTTGTTACAGGGTTTTGACTGGCACAAGGCACTTGGTCCTAAGTGCGCAAGGATGTATGGGGACCTTTCTCTCCCAGCTGCAGAAACTTAGGTGAGTTTCTTCTTGAAAATTCAGTTTACCAAGAGAAATATTGTGAGACCAATTTAAAACACAAATGTATTAGGAGCATTGCATAATTGGGCTTTTTAATTCTTAGTTCTTTTAATATATTTGAGGTTATGAAACTACGTAGTTTTTATATGTTTTTGTTCAAAAAGTATGTTCTGCTGAATGTAAATTATGTCTCTGTTTTTCCTTAAAGTTTTGAATATCTCCCCTCTCACTTTACAAAGGTATTTGCAGCTGGGTGCCAATGGCTCATGCCTGTAATCCTAGGTCTCAGGAAGCTGAGATATGAGGATCCCAGTTCAAAACCAGCCTGGGCAGGAAAGTTCATAAGCCTTATCTCCAAGTAACTACCAAAACAATGGAAGTGGCCTTGTGGCTCAAGTGGTAGAGAGCTCACTTTGAGCTGAAAAACGCAGAGACAGTGCTCAGGCTGGGTTCAAGCCACAAGATTGATCAAAAAAAAAAAAAGTACTTGCAGACAGTAAACTGATTGATTCTGGCATCATCTTTCCCTGCTCTAATATATACATATTATATATATATTATCATATATATATGGAATAAAAAAAACAGAATTTAAAGACAGATATACTTTATAATCTTTGAATTAAATACAGTTCTCAAAATCTACTCATGACTTTCCAAGACATTCCCAAATTCCATCTATGAAATTTTAAGGAGTTTTTGGTTATTTTTGTCTGAAATTTGCCTTTCCTTGAAAAGTTTTTTTTCCCTCGTTTTGTTGTTGGTCCTGTGGCTTGAGCTCAGAGCTTGAGCACTGTCTGTGAGCATTTGCTGTGCTGTACTTGCCTTTCTTTTATTAATTGCTTCAGGGGACTAGTGAAAAGTGTCCTTCCAGGGGTGTCTTAGAAAATGGTACTCCTCCTCCAAGACTGTTCAAAAAAATAATGGTTGTCTAGGTAGATCAGGATGAATGTGGGAGGAGGTAGAGTTCAGGGCAGGTCCAGGTTCATGTGAAGCTTCATTACTTGCTCCAAACCAGTCTGATTTTACTTTTCTGTTTTGCATATCCTATTTTGTTTTGATTTTCTACCTCTTCTCTGAACCTAAAAGTTCCTGTCAGCAAGTCTAACCCACATATCTAGGGGACCTCAGACTTGTCTTCTCAGACTGTATCCATTACACTGTGGAATAAATCTTTTGCCTCCCTTCCTCATATCAGACATCCTAAGCTTGTCTCTTAAGGGTTTGTTGTGATTGTTGATGATCCTTTCCCCACATCATGATTGGGAAGGATTGTGTAGGAAATTTTCATGCCTGATATTCAGTCCTCCAGGGTAAGGGTTTTCCATCCCTCATTTAGAGGACCTGAGCTATTCCTCATGAAAATGGAGATCATGAGGCACATTTGAATGTATAGATGGCAACACTGGAGCACTTATAAAATATGAAGGAAAAATAATTATTTCTGTAAAAGTTAAAAGTAAGTTCCTGAGAGGCAAGGACATACGGATCAGGTAAAAATGGGTGCTTCCTAGATTAGCTGTGTCCCATAGTTGTCATTGTTCTTGGTTACATTTTTCAGACATTCATTTCTAAGTTTTATGTTTATTGTACTAGTATAAATAGAATTTACTTCCTACATTATTTTTGAATTGTTCATTGCTCACAGACGTAAGTCTCATTATTATAAAAATAATATATCCTTTACTTCATTGATCACAGTTATTGACTATTGCAGATCCGGAGGTAGAAGGTACAAGTATGGTAAGGTATTCAGGGACAGATTATGGTTCTGACTTCCTCTGGAGGAAAAGGTGAATCAATGGAAAAAGATGGAGCTTATGCATAACACTTGTAGAGTTCCTTTGGCAGGAGATGTGGTGCATCCCTCTTGGGTTCCACTATGCCCAGCGATTCCCATGGTTGTGATGATCCATCACCTGGAGGGCCTGTGGATTTCACATCTTGTCCACTGGTCTGCTGGTAGGAGTCTCCCAGTATGTAAGGTAGGACTGGTCTCAGAGGAGTGATGTGATCAGTGGTACCTTGCTGGCTCCCATGTTTGTCAGTTTGTGTGGACAAGCTCACCCTGACAATTTGAGCCTGACTGCTGCCATGAGGCCTATTTGAACTAATGCCTCTGACCATCCCATACCTCTGTTTCAGAGACCTGTCCTGTTTCATGGTTTTGTATCATTTACTGTGCAAGCTTGTGTTATGTATCCATACATGCTAGTAGTTGGGCTGGGTATGGTTTTCAAGGGTGGGGTGTTGTTTCATGCCTCTTGCAGGAACAATTATGTTCTCACTAACTGCATGAGTAATCCTAGCTTACTATGCAATCCCCTTAACTTACATTGCATGTTCAGTTGATAGAACCATGGTATAATAAGTTTGGGTGTCGGTTTGCAATTGAGGTTCAGGGGACACTTAGCCATTGCTGCCGATTTTGGGGAATATTGGTTGCCCACATGATTGCTACCCAGACTCTTATTGCTAGTACTACTGCTTCTCCTGTGATCCTTGTAGAAACCATATATACAGAAAAGCATGTTAATACTTTAGTTTGAAATGTTTATGGTACCCTTGATATTCAGGTGGGAGTAGATAAAATGATTGTGATATGTTTTATGATTTGGAAACAGCAATGATGTATGTTGATGATCACATAGACCTGCTAAAGAGCCAGTTAAAAATGATGTGTCATGCTAATTGTCAGTACATCTGTGTTACTCCTCTTAAATATGATGGAAATATGACTTGTACCAATATCCAGTGACATATTTGAGGAATGTTGCCCTGTGATCATTTAAACTTAGGCATTATGCAGCTTCAGAGTCAGATATCTGATATTGGTCACTCCACCATGCAGGCTTAGCTGTATCAGTTCTTCATTACCTGCAGGGATTCGCCTGGGGAAATAGCACTCTTTTTGCTATTTCTTAGGCATTTTCCTGTTTATTGTTTTGGTATTTTTTTTTTCTTCCATTCTTCCTGAGATGTATGATCTGCCGATTTTCCAGGTTCAGGCTGATAGACACTTGCTCAATTTACAAAATGAAAAAGGGGGAAGTGGTGCAGACCCATAGGTGCCAGGAGCAGGCAAGGTGTGAGCAAAAGCTCCACAACCATGGACTCCAACCTTCAGGGCTATAAGTACTTGCCCTTTTTGTAGAAGGAAGTGTTCCTTTTAGCTTCTGGGCCTAGGGGCTTACCTCTAGGTGTTTGTTGGACAAAGGTTGAACTAGAATGAGGAAAGATGCATATGGTATGCACTTGTTGACTCAGTGAGTACTAGAACAATGTGATGCAAGCACTGGACCAATCTGGAAAGTGTCTATAGCTAAGGTTATTGCTGGAATAAAGAGAGATTCATCATTGGCCTTCTCTCAGTCTGTTCCATTATCATCCCATTGCCCTTCCAGAGCACTGTTGGTGTTGTGGCTGTCCCGCAACAGTGGTAGAGTACTTACCTAACATGTATGAAGCTCTGGTTCAAGTCCTCAGTACCACATACATAGAAAAAGCCGAATGTGGAATTGTGGCTCCAGTACTAGGGTGCTAGTTTGGAGCAAAAATTTAGGGACAGTGTCCACACACTGACTTCAAGCCCCAAGGCTGGAACATAAAAGAAAAGAAATGCAAGCTGAGTGCTAGTACCTCATGTCTTTAATCCTATCTATTCAAAAGCTTGAAACCTGAGGATCGCAGTCCAAAGTCAGCCTGGGCAGCAATGTCTGTTAGACAGTTATCTCCAATAAAAACCAGAAAACCAGAATTGGTGCTTTAGCTCACAATGTAGAGCACTTGGCTTGAGCTGAAGGGCTAAGGGATGGTTCCTAGGCTCACAGTTCAAGTGGCATAACCAAAAACCAAACCAAACAAAACAAAAGGATAAAGGAATAAAGAAATTCATCACAAATGTAGGCTTGAACCATGAAAACTATATTTCAGGGATGGGAAGATGGTTCAGTGGTAGTGTGCTTGCCTTGCATGCATGAGGCCCTGGGTTCGATTCTTCAGCAGCACATAAGCAGAATAAGCCAGAAGTGGCACTGTGGCTTAAGTGGTAGAGCACTAGCCTTGAGCTGAAGAGCCGAGGAACAGTACCTAGGCCCAGACTTCAGGCCCCATGACTAACAGAAAAAGAAAAGAAAACTATATTTCACAGGTCCTCTTGGAAGCCCTCCAGTTTTATCTCTTTGTCTCTCAGGAATTTAGTTTTAGGAAGGATTTTTTTTTTTTGGTTGTGGGGCTTGCACTCTGGGCCTGAGCACTTGTCCCTCAGCTCTTCAGCTCAAGGCGAGCTCTCAACCTCTTGAGCCACTGTGCCACTTCCCAGGAATTTAGTTTTAAAGAATGAAATTATTTTTTCTTTATATTGTTAGAAGTGCTTTTAAGTTGAAGTCTATACATTCAAATATGCTCTTTGATTCCCATTTTCATGAGGAATAGTTCTGGTCTACAATAGGGACATGTTGAACCCATACACTGGAGAACTAAAATCAAAAGGGAAAGTTTCCAATCCAATCTTTCCCAATTATTTTGATGGAAGGGAATACAAAAAATCCCAATAAACATGTAAGAGACAAGGGTAAGTTCTTTGATAAGAGAGAGGGAGACTGTTGTAGACCCTGGGGTGCCTGCCAGGAGCAGACCAAATGTGAGCAAAGGCTTCAGGGCCATTGACTCCCACCCTCAGCACTGCAAGTCCTTGCCCTTTCTTGGTTTGAGGAAGTGTGTGTTCTAGCTTTTTGGCCTGGGGCTTTAACTGTCTGGAGGCTTGGGTGGAAAAGATGTATTGAAATAGAATGAGGAAAGATGTGTGCTGTTTGCACTTTTGGGCACAGTGGGTCTAGACCAATATTACTCAAGCATTTGAGAAATATAGCTGAACTGTGTCATCAGCCATCTCTCTGTCTCCTTAATTATCATCCCATTGGCTCTCAGAGCCTTGCTTGTGCTCTGATGGGATTGCAGCAGGAGACAAAAGATTTATTGCACATTTTAATGGATAAGGTCTGAGAAGACTAGTCTGAGGTCCTTTTGATATGTAGCCTAAAGCTACTGAGAGGAACTGTTAGGATCAGAGAAGAGGTAAGAAGTTTAGAGATTTTCACATGCAAAAGGAAAAGACAAAAGCAGACTGGTTTGCAAGTGATTAAGCTTCACATCAACATAGCCTAGCCTAAATTTCACTCTTCTATCCCTCCTGCATTCATTCCTGACACCCTAAACCACTATCTCTTTGAAGGGAAATGGAGGTGATGTTCCATGTTCATAAGAATCCCTGTGAGGAAACTTTTCACTACTTACTTGAACAAATTCTTAAAGGAAATTCAAATAGAGCACAGCAAATGCTCACAGACAGTGCCCAAGTTCTGAGTTCAAGCCATAGGACCAACAACAAAACAAAACATAAAATCCTTAAATGAAATGCAAAATTCAGACAAAAACAAAAATTCATTTGATTTAATAGATAGAATTGGGGAGTTTCTGGAAAATTAATTGTTAGATTTTGAAAATCCAAATCACCAGAAGTATTATGCTGCATACTTACCTAACAATCTCACTATTTTATGCCAGTGTTTTCATTACAGCAATGGGAAATGACACAGGTATAAGTTTATGGTTGTGAATACTTTTTTTTTTTTTTTTTGGCGGTTGTGGGGCTTGAACTCTGGGCCTGGGTGCTTGTTCCTCAGCTCTTCAGCTCAAGGCGAGCACTCTACCACTTGAGCTACAGCACCACTTCCGGTTTTCTAGTGGTTTATTAGAGGTAGGAGTCTCATGGTCTCTCCTGGGTGGGCTGGCTTTGAACAGGGATCCTCAGATCTCAGCCTCTTGAGTAGCTAGGATTACAGGCTTGAGCCACCAGCACCCGGCAATATCTTTGTAAAGTAGGATGGGATATATTAAAAAACTTTAAGACAAAACAGAGATATAATTTACATTCAGCAGAACGCAGGCATTGAATAAACAGAAAGGTCTAAGCAACGCAGTCTCATAACCTCAATTTCATTATTAGAACTAAGAATCAAAAAGCCAATGTATCCAATTCTCCCCATATATATCCATTTTCTGGTTGGTCTTATGTATTTCAAGAGGAAACAGGGGTTTTCAAGAAGAAACTGAGCTTAACTCCCACAGCAGGGAGAGAAAAGTCCCAATGCACAAGAGCACACTTGTTCCCAGGTATGTAGCAGGGTGGCACGGAGCATTGTGGGAATTTAGTCACCAAGGAGGATATTTTCTTTGAAAGTCCTGGGTTGTTTTTGTTTTTTGGAGGGTGGAGGTGGGGCAGAAGATGCTTTTGCGCATGCGTTCCCCGCCCACCACCTGCATTTTAGTCTGAGTCTTCCAGATTCTTTTCCTTTGCCTTGCTGCTGGAAGTGCCCTGAAAGACAGTTTGGCCTTCCACCGGTGGAAGCCAGGAGGCTGGTGCCCAGCTCTGTGCAGTGGAGCTTGGGAGCTGTAACTTGAAGGAATCTCAGGCTTTGGAACTGATGTCAGGTAGGAACTGTGTGATTGCCACGGCAGTCTCCCCTCCACTGGTTTCTGTTTGGTTTTCTGTTACTGTTTCTTTGGTGGGGCGTGAACTTTGGGCCTGCAAGCAGCATTCCTGAGCTCCTCAGCTCAGAGGGAGAGCTTTATACTTGAGCCAAAGCGCCTACTTCCCTCTCCACGATTTTCTCCAGTCTGGAGTTGATAATTTGTTCGAGGGTCAGGAGTTTGTGCTGCCATTAGCCTCTAGGCCTTCAGATGCAAGAACCTGTTTTCCAAATGTCTGAGAGCAAGCTGGGTCATTGTCCAGACGAGGAGAGCCCAAGAGCTGTGCATTTGTACTCCAAGACCAAGGGATACTTCTATTAACACATGTGATTTTATTTGCTTTTCCCAGGTGTAAGAGGAGTACAGGAAGAATTCTAGTGAAATTGTGAGATGTATGCCTGCCTTGAGTCCTCTTACATTGCAGTTGTATTTGGGGCTTCTGTGTTGTTTCTCCTAGAGATAATTTAATCTGTTTGGCTTGAGTTTTTAATCTCCTGGGTTGAGCTCACAAGTATTTGTACATGACCCTGTTTCTAGAGACAGTTGTACATGGGATATTGGAGTAGTGAGTGCTGGTCCTGTATTTTTAGGAATGAAGCCTAGCAATGTTTGAAGCAGAGCACCCTATGAATAGGAATCTCCATCCTAAATGGACAGACCTTGTCAATTCTGAGAGGCCCTAAAGGGAAGAAGAAGAAAAGCACAGCAAGGGGACGATGTTGCTAGCTTCCCTTGCCTATTACAAAAATTGTTGCTACTTCCCTTAGCACCAGATTCACCTGGTACTCTTTCCTATACCACTGTCAATCACTTTGTGTTGTTGCAAGATTTAAACTAATTTCCAGGAATTGTGATGCGCTGGACTGAGGAATAAGCCAGAGCCATGTTATGAGAGAGTACCTGAGGCTGTGGTTTAGGATGGTGGGGTAATTGTTATGACAAAGTATCTATTAATGTAGTAATCCCTAATACTCTTCTTGATAGTTTATTCAGCCTGTTACCACTATGATTTTCAGTGTGCAAACTTATGTTAAATGTCCCATCTAAGGATTTGCTAATGCTAGCTCTTATTGGTTGGTTTTGCCTGGTAGTACGGAAAGTATTGGTCAGGGAAATTTGGCCTTAAAAGAAAAATCACAGAAGAAAACTTGAGGTAATATGTCTTACTCAAGGTTGTATGCTTTGTAGGTGTTGCTTATCTTCAGGTGTGTCACTCCTATATGGAGTATTTTATGTTGTATCTTTAGGATGGTCAAGGTTCTTTCCAAGACTGTTTAGGGAAATGAACATTAGGGACTTCTCAAACCTGGGTTTACCTCATCTTTACTCATGTCCCTTTGGCCAAAGCATGTTAAATGGCAAATTGCAAGTCATTGCATAGGTGTGCTATGGATACAGTGAAATGTGCCATTTGACAACCATTGTTGAAATATTATAACACAAGAAATATATTCTGTAGACATTTTTTCTCTAAATTGGGTGAAAACACTGTGCTACATCATGCATGCTTTCCCTGGTGTTAAAATATGTAAATGAATGAGGTAGAACACAAATTCCAATGGATTCCTAGGATACCTTTGCATTAAAAAAGCAGTTCCTACATCCCGAAGTATATTCAGTAATAAATACTTTTAGTGGAACTGTGATATGTTTTTGCTTTCAAGTATTCAATAATATTTGTGGGAACATTCATTTTTTCGAATTTAATGTGTACATAAACATAGAAATTAGTTGGTTTAATAATATCTATCTGTCAGGAAATGGACTGCATTTGTGTTTCTTGGAAACTTTAATGCTCTGCCTGAGACATTAAAGATTCTTCTAAGACAGCTTTATGGTTTTGCAGCCCATGTATCATGTTTGCAAGAGAAAATTCTGGACCCCAAATCTCACAGATTCATTTCTGAATGTGTCATTTGCCTTATATCCCAGCCGTGCTTCTAGAGTCTTCTGTTCATTTTCAGCAGCAAGACAGAATGAATGGATCTCTGGTGAGTTTTTTTTTTTCTCATTTGTTTTCCATTCCATTATATGAACCTAAAGATTTCCAAGAATTACAAACAATACCAACCACACAGATTCAGCCTCCGGAATGTATTCATAAATCAGAAAAAGATGGCTTGTAGATTAGGAGATAAAGATTACTTGTAGGTTTAGCAGATTAAATGGTTATATTCTTTCTAAATTGAATTCAGATTGGCTTCAGAATGTCTAGGTTTCAACTTGTCATAACATGTAGTCATACCTGTTACCTGATGAAGTGCCACTGAGCAGGTTACATCTCATGGAAGGTGGAGGGTAGATTGCAACCAGATCTCATTCTCATGAGTAACATTAAACTATCTCAATGAAATTTTCCTGGAATTGCTGAAATAGGGTGGTCATACGCACCTTCGTGTGTTCTTAAGGAATGATTAACCTATATGTACTTAAATTACTCTCCATATATACTTCTTGGACTACTTCATGGTCTTGGTCTTACTTGAAGCTGAGGCTATATTTGTTGCTAAAGTTTATGTTCTATTTTCAAAATCTTGTTTGTTTTCTAAAGTATCCTCACAAGATTTCTTTCCTCTATAATCTCTCTCTACTTTTGGTTTTCTACTCACTTGTGTTGGTTATTTTTCTCTTTCTCTCTCTTTGTATCTATCTTTGAATCATTTTTTCTTACTTTTCTCATTCTCTCTTTCCTCCATATGTCTCTCAGTTTTTTCTTTTCTTCAATGATCTATCTGGGAACTAGTTTTTCTTAGTGATCAGCTTTATGTTGCTGACATGGCTCTTAAGATTGACATTTTTCTTACACACTGTATAGGAAAATTGTTGCCTAGAGAGTTCTACAGGATTCCAGAAACAAAGAAAATTAGAGAAACACAAAAACATAAACAGATAGACTTAGGGGAAACCAGGGTTCTGAAGCCTCTCTGGCACTTGGTCTCTGGTTGCCAGCAAGCAAGCGAAGTTCCTTGAGTTCACACAGGGAAGATTACCATTGATAACATGCAAAACTGAAGTATCTATATTAATATTACAATCTGAGCCACAACACGTTGTGAAGAAAACATGTTTCCTTATTCTCCTGAGACAGAAGACTGGCGCCCAGAGAAAATGCAGACATGAAGTTCACCTTACCTAGCCTTCAAGGTGAACAGCAGCTCAGTTTCAGATGCTATCTTTCCAACAGTAAGGAAAAGGCCTGAACTCCAATATCTTAACCATCTCCAGAATTCTCTTTTACGCCTTCTGCGGCCAGCTCTCAGTTCTCTCAGTGCTGTCAGGCTGGAATTCCAACCTCTCAAAACTTTTTCCCCTTCAGCTCAACTTCAGAGTTCCATACAGAAAAGTACGTCTTTCCTCCAACTGATAAACTACAAGAAAATTTGATTTCACCTGATTCTGTTATCTTTGGTCTAACTTCATTTGTAGTGGTATTCAGTTTTGTTTTTCCATCCCACTACTTTTAAATATTTTCATTCACTGCCAGTATAAGATAGGTAGTTTTGATAAAAAAAAAATAATACAGTGATGAGTTTTTCTCTATTAGAAATATCATTTGTTGTAAAATCTCACAGATATTTGCTAGGAATTGATTTTGATCTCTGAAGAATTTCACTATTAACTAACAAAAGTGGAAATATATCTTTAGGGATCTACTGGAGAAATGACTCAGGAATATTTAACACATTTGAGCATTTGGTCATATTTATCATTTTTGTCATCTTGAGTGTTCTTTGAGTCTCTATCTATTTGCCTCCACCTTTCATGAAGGCCTATTAAAATGAAAATCTTCTCAAGGAATATTTTATTCCCCTCCCACCTATATTTTGTGTTGTAGAATGTAGGCAAAGTTTACAAAACACCATGGTAGCAGTTCTTTTTTACATAGGAAGGAAATATCAGGGTATCTAAGACCACATTTCAATATTTAGTATTTAAACCAAACATGGTTAACCTAGGATACTTTTAGGTGGGAACTAAATCAAATCTTATAAGGGCCCAATAAATCATTAGCTACTTTCTGGAGTACTGTTACTATTTTTTAACATTCATGTGGACACTGCTTTTCTTTGATCTAGTAATGTTCTATGCTCTGTATACCATGTGATGTCCTGAATGTGTTCTGCTTGCTTATGAGAGTACTTGTTAATAGAAGGTCTAAATAGGATTTATGGTGAAGCAATAAATGTAAATGCATAGAAAATATTTGTTTAATTCTTTGTTACCTACTGATATATACTAAAATTTTATCAAAAATAATAATATAATTTTTTGGACACCACCTTAGACTTAATGTCATCATGCCAGATTATTGTCTCCTTAGAATTTTTATCTTGTCTCTATTGCTAGCAGCAGAAATGTGTTTGCATGCATTAGGGAATCTGTAACTTTTTATTGGTCTTGGGGCCTGAATTCTTGGCCTGGTTATTGTCCATCAGCTCTTCAGGTCAAGGTGAGTGCTCTACCACTTGAGTCACAGTGCTACTTTCAGTTTTCTGGTGGTTTATTGGAGATAAGTGTCTCATGGACTTTTCTGCCTGGGCTGGCCATGAACCTTGATCCTCAGACCTCAGCCTCCTCAATAGCTAGGATTACAGGCATAAGCCACCAGTTCTCTGAAAATCTGTGTATTTTAGTCGCCAGGTTTATGTATTGTCAAATATTTCTAATTTGCTATTTAATTTTCCCAGTGAAAAGATAACATAGCCAGCTGCAAACATTTTATGTAAGACAAAAGCATACCTGCAGCATAATGAAATTCCAGATTGGAATTCTCATGACCCAGGTCTAATTTCTTGATGGAAATGTGCCATTACAGAAGCTGATGTCATTTGATGATGTGGCTGTGTACTTTACCTGGAAGGAATGGCAGGATCTGGATCCTGGTCAGAGGACCCTTCATAGAGAAGTAATGCTGGAAACTTATAACAACCTAATGTCCTTGGGTGAGCAAAGGTCACTTTTATTTGGAAGATCAAGTGCTTTTATTTTAGTAGACATTTGACTATGTTATTTAGGTATAAGATTCCAGTCCATTCCCTTGTAAAAAAAAAAACTGCTAGTATAAAAGCCAGCCAAATTCAGGTCTGGGAGCTTGATGTTGTTTGCCTTTCACACTACTGCTTGAGCCACCACTCTATTTTGGCTTTTGTTTTGGGGTATATTCTGAATTTCCATGCCCAGGTTGGTTTCAAGCCTGCCTCTTCTGATCTTACCTCCTAAATGTAGGGTTAGAAATGTAACCCTTTGGACCATTACATTTTGTTTTAAAAAAAAAAATTCCAGTCCATGGGAAGTGTCATTTCTTCCTAAGGGAAACTTCAACTTCATTATGTGTAACTCATGAGCTAATTTTATTCTCAGTCTTTAAGATTTCTAATCAGTAGTTGGACAAAAGTTCTAAACTATGATCCACTAATAGGAGACTGACTTTCCAGACTTGAGGTGATTATTATAGGTGGATCTACACTCTAGATAGAATATACATTACTACTGTCAGTATGATCTGGAAATCAGTAGGTGAAAGTGTGAAAGTGTGTATTTGTAAGCCAAACCTGACATAGGTTGCATTGCTTCAAGCTTGGAATCCTAGATACTCTGTAGGCTGAAATCTGAGGATTTTGGTTTAAAGCCAGCAACTATAGAAAAATGAACATGAGACTCTTATCTCCAATTAACCATTCAAAAACTAGAAAATGTAGCCAAGACACAAACTAGTAGAATGCTAGATTTGAGCAAAAGAGCTGAGTCCAAGCCACACATTGGGAAAATAAACCCAAAGCTGGGGGAAAGTACACCATGGAGCTGTTAAGAATTGAGAAACCATGGACTGGGAAGGTGGCTCAGTGGTAGAGCCTGTGCCTTGCATGCTTGCGGCCCTGTGTTCGATTCCTCAGCACCATAAAAGCAGAAAAAAAAGCCAGAATTGGCATTGTGGCTCAAGTGGTAGAGTGCTAGCCTTGAGCTTAGGAGGTATGATACAGCGCCCAGGCTCATAGTTCAAGCCCCAAAACCGATCCCACCCCCCAAAAAATAAAACAATTGAGAAACCAGATTTAGGAGCAACCCAGTGAACAGGATGTCTGCAACATTACATTAATGATGACACAGCAAGAGCAATAGTACTCCACTATTTCTTACTCACAGGGCACTGTGTTCCTAAACCTATATTGATTGTGAAGCTGGAGCAAGGTGCAGAACCATGGATGAGAGAAGGCTCAGAAGAGAATTTCACAGGTGAGTTAAAGCATCTTGAATAGTGATGTTGGGTCCAGAGCCCAGTGGGTCTGTTTATCTTGAGCTGTACAGAGCAATAGTTTCATAGTGCCCTTCAGTCATGTATGGAAGAGAACTAGGTGATCCTTTGTCTCAAGGAATTGTAAATCCAGAATTCTCGTGGAGACAAACTGAATTTGATGTTCCAGTGTAGTTAATGTTAGCACTTCTCTTTGTCTGTAGAGAAGTCATTCATAAAGAGAAAAAGACAATAAGAAATGTAGGAAGGAGATCTCATTTTAAACTAGTATTTTGCAGGTAGGAGGAAAATAGGATCAGGACAATTTCTTATCAGTGGTGCTGGGCATAGAGGGAGATTCAGAATGGAAGCATTAAGAGTATGGAGATGAATAATTTGAGTAAATATTTCCTTGAGAAAAATACAAAAATCTGAAATAAAGAAAAACATTTTCCATTGTAAAATGTCAGTACTACTTTCTTAATTACTACATTGCAGAGAAATATATATATTCTGCATAAAGCAATGCTTTGATATTTGAAAATATTGTAACAGAATGTGAGGAAATATCTTTACATTAAGGAATTTATGGATCTCATTTATGTTTTTGTTTATTTTTCTATTATTCATTTTAGATGTCCCAGAAATGGAGGATGTGATTAGCACCTGCCAGCAACGTCATAATAAATATCTCTCTGAAGTAGCAATCATGAATAGTAACCCAGGGGAGGAAAAAGTGAGACTTATAAGAAGTTTTCATTTGAGCTCCATACAGAAGTCAGAACTGATTAAGAATAATGGCAACTCCTTAGAGATGAGGATAGAAAAGGTCACTGGCTGTCAGAGCATGGGTATTTTCAGTGAACCTGGTAAGATGTGTGCTGCATATAGTACTCATGTGTCTTCTGTAGTTGACGAATGTAAACAGTGTGAAAAGTCTTTCACTGAGAAGAAACACCCTGTTGTCCCTCAGAGAAAACACACAGGAGAGAAATCTTATGAATGTAACATGTGTCAAAAGTCTTTCAACCAGAAATCAAAGCTTACTGTCCACCAGAGAACACACACAAAAGAGAAACCTTTTCAATGTAACATTTGTGGAAAATCTTTCATATGCAAGGCATATGTTACTAGACACCAGAGAACACACACAGGAGAGAAACCTTATGAATGTAACAAGTGTGGAAAGTCTTTCACCGAAAAATCAAAGCTTACTGTCCACCAGAGAACACATACTAGAGAGAAACCTTATGAATGTAACGTTTGTGGAAAGTCTTTCATCCAGAAATCAAAGCTTACTGTCCACCAGAGAACACACACAAAAGAGAAACCCTTTGAATGTAACATTTGTGGAAAGTCTTTCTCCTGGAAGGCATATCTTACTAGACACCAGAGAACACACACAAAAGAGAAACCCTTTGAATGTAACATTTGTGGAAAGTCTTTCTCCTGGAAGGCACATCTTACTAGACACCAAAGAACACACACAGGAGAGAAACCTTATGAATGTAACATGTGTGGAAAGTCTTTCTTCTGGAAGGCATATCTTTCTAGACACCAGAGAACACACACAGGAGAGAAACCTTATGAATGTAACATGTGTGGAAAGTCTTTCACCTGGAAGACATACCTTACTGTCCACCAGAGAACACACACAAAAGAGAAACCTTTTGAATGTAACATTTGTGGAAAGTCTTTCTCCTGGAAGGCATATCTTACTCTCCACCAGAGAACACACACAGGAGAGAAACCTTATGAATGTAACAAGTGTGCAAAGTCTTTCACCCAGAAATCGATGCTTACTAACCACCAGAGAACACATAATAGAGAGAAACCTTATGAATGTAACATGTGTTGAAAGTCTTTCACCGAGAAATCAAACCTAACTCGCCACCAGAGAACACACACAAAAGAGAAACCTTTTGAATGTAATATTTGTGGAAAGTCTTTCTCCTGCAAGACATATCTTACTCTGCACCAGAGAACACACACAGGAGAGAAACCTTATGAATGTAAGATGTGTGGAAAATCTTTCACCAAGAAGTCAAATCTTAATTTCCATCAGAGAACACATACTAGAGAGAAACCTTTTAAATGTAACATTCGTGGAAAGTCTTTCTCCTGCAAGACATATCTTACTCTGCACCAGAGAACAAACACAGGAGAGAAACCTTATGAATGTAACATGTGTGGAAAAGTCCTTGTCTTGGAAGTCAAGCATCAATGTCCATCAGATAGTACACACAGGAAAGAAACCTTATGAATGTAATATGTGTGGAATGACTTTCACCTGGAAGTCCAACCTCACTGTCCATCAGAAAACACACAGGAAAGAAACCTTATGAATGTCATATTTGCGGAAAGATTTTCAGCCAGAAACTACAACTTACTATCCACCAGAGAGCACGCACAGGAGAGAAATTTTATGAATGTGACCTATGTAGAAAATCTGTCATGCAGAACATACACCTTTCTGTCCATCAGAAAAAAACCAACCAGAGAGAAATGTTATGTATGTAGCAAGCATGGAAATTCTTTCACCTGGAAGGCACAACTTAACATCCATCACAGACACAAGGAGAGAAACCTTATGAATGTGACCAATGTGGAAAGACAGCTTAACACACATAAGTTGATTCACACAAATGAAATAACTTAGGATTGTACCAAATGGGAAAGTCTTTGGTCTGTAAGAATATTGAAATTGCAATACAGAACCAATACAGGATAGAGAACTTATGATATAGCAGATGTGGAGTCCTCGAACTACAAGACACAGCTAAGGGTTCATCACAGAACACACAAAACACACAGACACCCATACACCCTCACACACAAAGAGGAGAAAAATCATATGTAAAAAAAATGGAAAGGTTTTCTAGAAAAAGTCATAACGGTAGTAAAGTCTTTCTTGGAGGGGTAACAAAGCTAGATAGAAAGTGTATTAATGACCTAACTCATATAATGGTATAACCAATCTATACAGTATCTTTACAATAAAATATATATTTAAAAAATATGATGGATTAATAAAGACTAGAATCTCTGCATTTTGTCTTCTTTTTTTGTGGGGGTGGGGGGTCTGGTCGTGGGGCCTGAACTCTGGGCCTGGCTGCTGTCCCTCAGCTCTTCAGCTCAAGGCTAGTGCTCTACCACTTGAGCCACAGCACCACTTCCGGCTTTTTTTTTTCTTTTTGCTTATGTGGTGCTGAGGAATTGAACCCAGGGCCTCGAGCATGCAAGGCAAGCGCTCTACCACTGAGCCACCTTCGCAGCCCTGCATTTTGTCTTGGGGGAGAACCCCAAAGTGTCTTCAGTGCTTGCACTTTTCTTTAATTAATCACTGGTGATGAAAAACTTGTGATTGATTCACTCTTAGCCCATTTAGTTGTTCTGCTGAGTGAGCTATAATAAAAGACCAGTGTGGACGATGTGTCGCACCTGTGTTATCTCATAGAGGGCCAAAGTAGATATGACATTAGGGGAAATAATCAAGCACACAAAGATATTGATCAATCTCTCACAAAAATTGAAGTTAACAAAGGAATAAAACCATCTGCCACTTGAGCTACAGCATCACTTCTAGACCCTGAGAGGAAGGAAGGAAGGAGTAGGGAAGTGAGAGATGGAAAGAGGAAGGGAAGGAATGAGGCGAAGGAAGAAATAAACTATTCAAAAGAAGACTTTAATTTTTGGTGAATGTGAGAATTATTGTTTCAGAGGTGGAGCTCAAGAAATATGGCTTTTACAAAAAGCAACTTTTTGAATATTTACAAAATGATAAAGAGGATGTAACATTTTATAAACTGATTTAATAATACAGTAATATTAAGTAAGGAGGTCATGTGTGGCTGGTGCCCTATTGGCCACATGGTAGATGGTGGGGTCTGGCATCTTGTTTTCATGCAGGGGGAAGGAAATGCCCCATCCATTGCTTACCTCCCAACTGATGGGTATGGCTGGATCCCTGCAAGCAGGCATGGGCATTTGGCTGATGTTACTCAATCTGATAGTCCAGTGCCTGGACTGGGAATTTCCTGTAGACCTGCCTCCTGCTTAGGCCCTATTTAGGCCGGACCAGCAGTGGCACCAGATGGCATGCCACATGTCTCTGTAATCATGTCCTGTGTGCTTTCTCCTGGCTTGTCTCTGGTCATCCAGTGTCCCAATACATCACTTTCTTGGTCCTGATTGGTTTCTCGGTGCTGTTTTTATTCTCTCCTCCCCCCCCCTCCTTTCTGTCCTATTTCCAAGCTGTCTAAGTGTATTTATGGACTGCATGTCTTTGTTAGAACAGGCTGCTTGCAGACTGCTAGTTGTGAAATAGACTCCAGTATTCCATCTACCATAATGTGGCTTCCAACAAATATAGTGTCTTCTTTTACAGAAACAGAAAGGTTGACCTAAATTTAGAATTTCTAGAGCCAAGATCGATGACACTGTATAGTTATGTAATTAAAGATATCCTGGAGGCATTTAGAAAAAGTTTCTGTTACATCAGAAAGAGCTTAATTAATAAACCAAGACCAAGACTCCAGTTCCAATATAAGCCAGTCATTCTAGATATGTCTAGAGCTGTTTGGTTACATGAAGAGGAATACTTTCACACATTCATGAAGGAATGTTTTTGTGCCAATATGAGATTTTCAACTCAGGAACTGAGTTGAAGCCAGCCAGAGCTGGCTTCAATGGAGACTCTCTCATCTTGGCCTCCATAAAAGCTAGGAATCAAAGCATGAGCCCTGTGGGCTGTTCTGAAGAAATCTCTCTCTGGGAACAGGAGGTTTCCTTCAGTGCTTCAGCTCAAGCTTCCTGTGGCTTCAACAATTTCAGTATTTATTTCAATTGTTCAAAAATAATAACTCTTCTTTACAGTATTTTCACAATAAAAAAAGGAATCTTTAAATCTTGCCTATGATTCCATTTACAAGATAAGGACAGTGGACTTCACATTGCAAGATTTAGCTAGGTGCTCACTTAACCCCTTCCATCACACTGTTCACCCTTCTACTTTTTTGGGGTGGGGGATCTGGTCTTGTGGCCTGAACTCTGCACCTAGGTGCTGTCCCTCAGCTCTTCAGCTCAAGGCTTGCACACTACTACTTGACCCACAGTGCCAATACCAGGTTTTTTTTTTTTTTTTGCTTATGTGGTGCTGGGGAATTGAACCCAGGACCTCATGCATGCATGGCAAGTGCTCTGACACTGAGCCACCTTCCCAGGCAAACCCTTCTGCTTATCTACAGAGGCCTAATAAAAAAATGGCATTCGGCGGCACCTGTGCCCTTGGCCTTCCTATTTGTACCACACACACACACACTCTCTATCCATTTGGAAATCGCTCATTCTCCCATGTTTACAAACTGTATGCTTTCTGAGAAGGGATGGTTCACAGACTGGAGTCCTACCTAGGCCTGTTATATACCTCAAATTATGAACCAACATACCACATTCATTAAAAGTATGCCTGATGATAACATATTTTATTAATGTTTTGTATTATTTTTGTTATTATCATTTGGCCAACACTTTGCTTGAATTCAGAATTAAAGGGAGTTCATGCTCACTGATTTCGTAATGTACCCTTTCCTCTTTTAATTTCAGACCAGCAATTAAAAATGAGCAATTACACTCCCTCATGTGTGGAATCCTAACTACTCAGGAAGCTGAAATTAGATAGTTTTGTAGGCCATCCCATGCAAAAGCTCCATGAAAATGGTATCTTAGCCAATAAAAGCATGGCTCTGGTTATATGTGCCTATCTTTTTACTACTTCTGATATGTAATTATAAAATTAGTCTGTTGAAAGGTCCAGGCAGAGAAGCAAGACCCTAAGGTGAAAAATCAGTGATACAAAAGGTCATCTTGTGTAGAAGGTAAAGGAAGCCTCACAAATTTTTGCCCTGAATTCAACCTGAGGACCAATAATGAGGTACGTGTAACCAATACATTCTTCCAAATATTTAGTGGAAGAATTTGGGTGTAGTTTAGCCAATGATAGGTAAACAGACCTTTACCAAGTGATTGCAAAAGGACCTTTGCATATGGCTATATGATGTTATGAATTTTATATCCTGTTATGTGGACACCAGGAGTCCTGTTTGGATCAAGTAATTAAGATCTCCTGATCTAACAGGGCACTGGTGCTTCACATCGGGATTCTTACTTGCTCAAGAGTATGAGGTTTAAAGATCACAATTGAAAGGCAAACTAGGTAGGAATAGCTGTAAAAGTGTTATGGCCAATTATCACCAAATTTCCCACAAGTAATGCTGTGAATGAAGTTGATAGACTGTCAACACTTTTGTTCCTTTATTACCAAAGCTCAGGGACAGTACCCGGGCCCTGAGTAGAAAGAACTCCAGGGCCAGGGAAGATATTTTGGAAAATGGGTTTTTGGCCCTTGTGCAGAAAAGTTACCATTCTTGCTTAAGCCTAAAGTCCTCGATAGTGTATAGTCATTGTCCTCAATAGAGGTTGATATTGAAATGTCTTATAAGCCAGGGTAATGATAGATTGTACGAATATTTTGGTTTCTTTTGTCAAGTGAATCCACATGCACATACCTTTATGTTTCTGACTAGTTCATAAGTCCTTGTAGAGGTTCAAGATACTATGCAGGACAATGTGGTCCACGTCTGTAAAGTGCAGAATGAGACCTTCAAAGAGAGATCTCAACATATAAAATGTGGCCAAATATTTCAGTATACTTGAAACAGTATCATAAGAAAAGAAGTATCAAGTAGTGATGATTTAAGGTCCCAGAATACCAATATATTTGAACGATAAGATTGGTCTATGCCAGAACTCAAAATGAAAGGTACAGGAAAGAAAAGTTTGGTAAGGAGCCAGCTGAGGAGAGGAGGGCAGTGCCAAAGTCTTCATGCAATAGGCAAACCTGGCAAGTCCCTTGGGACAGGAGTGAGAAGCCCAGAGCAGGGTGTGTGCTACCCATCAGTCCACCACCAGCACAGCATGGCACCTGCAGCATGGGCCAAGTTGCACACGTGTTTCCTGCAGTGCTGACTGTTGACACAGGGACCTGTCAGAGAAGTCAGTGGCCTAATGTAATATCTTGTCCTATGTAGATGATACAATTACTTGTGGACTAGAGAATTGGTAGTAAAACATTGCTAGATGAACTAGTAAAAATTCTTCAGGATTTGTGTGAATGTGTGTGCCCTAATAAGAAAAGAAATTGAAAAGTAGTTCAGAGAGAACTTCAATGACAAGTGTGGGACTTGAGTGCACAGCAAAATAGAACCATTACTATCACAACAAATAGGTGAAAAGGAAGGGTTTCCTTCACTTATTTTTACCTACCCTTACAAATCCCATTGTGTTCAAAATAATAAGAATAGAAATGTATGTGTTGATGCTTAATGTTGTACAACAGCTAGTTTATAAATGACAGCAGAGGCCTAGGGTCTCTTCTGTGTGCTGTCCCTGAACTCTCTGGGAAGGAGGACAATACTATTGAAAGTGAACTTATGTCACTTTTAAGTTTGTCGTTTAAATTCCAGAGGAATATTGACTAATTTAAATGAGCAGACTTTTTGTTTTGCGGTCTTTAGGCTTGAACTCAGGGGACAGGTGCTGTCCTTGAGCTGCTTTTGCTCAAGGGTAGCACTCTACCACTTGAGCCACAGCACAACTTCTGCTTTATTGGTGTATGAGAATCTGAGGAATAGAACCTATCTCCTCATTCATGCGATGCAAACACTCTACCACTTAGCTACCTTCCCTGTCCTATAAGCACACTTTTTATGTTAAAAGAAGAAAGAATAGGTTGGTATGTAGGATCCACTTTCCATGTGCAAGTCTGAAGGTTCAACCCCTCAAATTGAAAGGAAGAAAGTAGAAATGGAGTGACAGGAAGTATTCAGTTACAACTACAAAGAAAATTAGAACAAAGGCAATGAGCAAGTAATTAGGTTTTTGTTTGGGATTGTTTCTTTATTCTTTCAATTGTTAGCTGTGGGGTTTGAACTCAGGGAGGGCCTGGCATATTCCCTATGCTTTTTACTAAAGGCTGGCAAGCTACCACTTCCAGCCAGAATGTCACTTCTAGTTTTCTGGCATTTCATTGGTGATAAGTCACAATGAATTTTCTGCTGATGTGGTGCTGAGGAATGGAACCCAGTTCCTCATGTATGCAAGGCAAGCACTCTACCACTGAGCCACACTCCCAGCCTGCCTCCTTTCTTAAAACAGTGTGGTTGGGGCTGGCAATGTGTGTTAGTGATAAAGTACTTGCCTAGCAGGCATGGAACACTATGTTTGATATTTCAGTACCTAATAAACAACAACAGCCCCCAAATACCCCTAGAAGCACTGGTGCTGTAGTTCAAATGGTAGAGTGGTAGCCTTCAGCATAATGAAATTCAGGAACAGTTTTCAAGCCCTGAGTTCTAGCCCCAGGAATGTCAAAGAAGAACAACAAAAACAAGATGAAATGAGCAAATGGAAACAAAAAACCTAATGTCAGCAAGTTTCATTGATAAACACAACACACAAACACACACATAGACACACAAACACAAATACACTTTTATGAAACCATATTCCTCTCCTTTACCATGTCTGCTCTCCGTCCCTGCACCAACTGCTACCTACATCCACTGGAGAACTTACTCTGTGTTTCTCTTGTTTTTGCATTCTTAAAAAAATTTATTGTGAAGATTAAAATATAAAAGTAGTAGCAACAGTCATGAGAAAAATTCCAATCAAAAGTACAATAAAATAACCATTTCATACATGTTAGTGTGGCCATAGTTTTAAACAAAACAACAAAATCCTTCCAAAGTCTAACAAAAGCTAGGAAAGATGTGACAATAATGTGAACTTGGTGCATTTCTTTCAGGTATGTAAAACAATCAAAGATGGGACAAAAAGTCCTAAAAAGAACTGAATATAGAATTACATAGAAATATGGTCCAGCACTTCTACACTTGTACATAACTTAGAGAAAAACAAAGATTTCTATAAATACCATCAAATACGGACTAAGTTTCAAGAAAGACAAATACCACAAAGAAGTCCAAGAGTATTAACAGAGATTAATTGAACTAGTTATAACACACTCAGTCCTGTACAGCAGTCAAAATTATGTTTGACCACACTTTCTCAGCAAATCCATTAAAACTTCATTAGGATAGTCTAATGTTATTTTTGTGGATGTGATGTCTGACAAGATTCTAGGCAACCTTTACCTTCCATGAGAAGTTACCTTCTAGGTGTCATTGAATCACAAAAAAGTGAGGCAACATTGTGCTTAAAGTAAAAAATGAGAAGCAAACTAAAGCAAATCTGCACTTAACTTAGAAGCCAAGAGTTGATCATCTGCTAAATCTAGAAGCCATCTTTAGTTTTTTTAGAAACATGTTCCTAAAGCTGAATCTGTTTTTTTTTCTGTTTTTCCATCTTGGACACAGTTAGGTTCATAACTTGGAATGTCAAACAGAGTGAGAAATAAAAGAATCTCATCAGACATCCTTTCATTCTTTCTTGCTGTTGACAGTGAGTAAAGATTCTGGAACCATGGCTTGGAGAGAAGTCATATGAGAGTCAGAAAAGAACCTGTGTGATTTTACCCTCGAAGTTTCTGGTCAGAACATGATACTTGGACTGGTAAAGCATAAAGCCTTCGTATGGGAGAAGAAACATTCCTGAATCATGTAGAGCATTAAAGTCTCCACTACAGACACATCCACAGAAGAGTGAAGTTTTATGTGTTACTAAACAATATTAACAGAAAATACACTACAAATGTAGATCCATAAAATTAAAGAGAAACAACTTATATAGGTATGTGCTTTTGCTTATACTTGTTGGTTGATTACACAGGAAATTCTTTTGTCCAGCATTCTGGATTTTCTTATACTTACCCACAATGGTAATTGTTAATATAAAATGCATGAACTTTGCAGTGACATTCACAAAAAAGAAAATCAATTCTGTTTACTTCGGTAAGGTGTTTTTGATAGAAAGACAATATGAATCCTTTAAAAGCAGTGTTTGCACATTAGTACTGGGTTTTTCTAATTCACAAGAATGTTTTCTTACTTTGAAAAACTTAAAGAGAATTTATTATAGGCTTAGTGTTCACATTCACAATACTTAAGATGAGGAGTGTTACAAATTTCAAGGTGGTGAATTTTCTGTTTGTTTTGGGATTTGGACTGTCCTCATCCAAAATAGCGACTGAATATCTTGCCTTAAAAATTTTCAAGTTTCTATTTCATATTATTTTTTTTAGGATATAATCTGAATTTAAAAGAGGACATTATAACTGGGCTCTCATGTCTAATGGCTGTAATCTTTGCTACTTAGAAGGCTGAGAGCTGAGGAAAGTTTGTATCCCCACTTTTGCTCCTCAGCTCCACCCAGACCTGAGCTCCTTCCAGACCTAGAGTTCTCTCCATACTGCTGACCACTCCCTCTCTCTACCCACACCTACCTGAGCATGCACCTACCTAACTTCCTGCTCCCCAGCTCCTCTGGCTACCTGAAGAAAGACAGATGCATGTGCTCTGTCTCCTGGGAAATATGGTCCTTCTAGTAAACTTTATAATAATCTTTCTCCTGTGCCTGTTTGTGGTCCCATGGGATACACATGAAGGATCCCTACAAGGATCACAAAATAAATCCATGGGTAAAAGAATGTCTGAGACACTTATCTCCAATAAAGTAGCCAAAGTAGCTAGATGTTGAGATGTGGCTTTTGTGGTACAACATTATCATTGAACCAAATAATTTCATGATCATTTTCCAGACCTTGAGTTCAAGAATCAGGACAAGCACACACATATCTGGGGCATTGTATTTTATTCAAATTTTATTTGATCAATTGATTAGGAACACATAATCAGGAAGTCTCTCATTTTTTTTTTGGTCGGACATGGGGCCTGAACTCTGAGCCTGGAGAACTGTTCCTCAGCTCCTAAACTCAAAGCTAGCACTCTACCACTTGAGCCACAGTGCACTGCAAGCTTTTTCTACTTATGTGGTTCTGAGGAATAAAACATGGGACTTATTCACGCAGGCAAGCACTCTACCACTGTATCACTTGCCCCGACAGTCTCTATTTTTTTAAGCGATGGATTATAGGCCAATTATATTAGTGGAGAAATTGTAGTGTGTCAGAACAGACACATAAAGTGTCTGTTCTGTGCCAGCAACATTTTGAAAGTTTCAAAAGCCATAGGAAGTGCAGAGGGTCAAAAGGGGATGAATATGTTTATATAAGACATTTTCAAGGAATGTTTAAGATTCATTGGCTTCAATTCACAAAAAGCAAGTTTATAAAGTCACATGGGTGAGTACCAGAATCTCTAGGTTCAGGAGTATAAGCGCACAACTCCTGACTCTCCTTGTCTAGAGGACCAGAGGTTTGTGAGCCAGTTTCTGGCACCCAGAGGAACAAATGCTAATGGCAGCACATAAAATATCATCAAACCCAGACTGGGGAAAGACTCTCCCTAGGATCCTCAGATGGCTTCAAGTTACACCTCCCAAGAAGACAAGCTGGGCTTCTACCTCTTGGCTCTGACTATGGAGTGCAAAGCTGTACTTAAGAGCACTTCCAGCAGCAAGACAAAAGGAAAGAAACCCGAATTTGCAAACTGAAAACACCAACAGTGAGCAAGGAGGCATTGGCCTCTTTTCTCCCCTTTCCCTCAAACACACTTTCAAATGATCTGTGTCCTGATAGAAACTACAATTCCCATAATGGGATGCATTCACCTAGAGGAAGTGGGCCTGCTACAGGGTTTTCACTGGTGCCAGACACTTGGTCCTAAGTGTGCATGGATGCATGGGGAACTTTCTCTCCCATCTACGGGAACTAAGGTGAGTTGCTCCTTGAAAAATCAGTTTACCTCCTGAAACTTTGTGAGATCAACCAAAAGAAAGAAATGTATTAGGAGCATTAGCTAATTTGGCCTTTTGATTCTTAGTTCTATTAATGTAATTGAGGTTATGAGACTCCATGGTTTTGTTGTTATTATTGTTAAAAATGTGTGTTCTGGTACATTTAAATTATGTCTCTTTTGCCTTAAAATTTTGAATATCTCCCCTCTCACATTAAAAATGTTTTTGTAGCTGTGTGCCAGTGGCTCATGCCTGTAATCCTAGGGACTCAAAAGGCTGAGATCTGAGGATGCTGGTCCAAAGCCAACTCGAGCAGGAAAATTCATGAGCTTTCTCTCCATTAAACCACCAGAAAAATGCAAGGGGCCTTGTTGCTCAATTGGTGTAGAGCTCACCTTGATCTGAAGAGATCAGAGATAGTGCTCAGGCCCAGAGTTGAAGTCACACAATCAGGTATTTACAGACATTTAACCAATTGATTCTGGGATCATTTCCCCCTGCTCTCTCTCTCTCTCTCTCTCTCTCTCTCTCTCTCTCTCTCTCTCTCTCTCTATATATATATATATATATATATATATATATATATGTATATATATATATACATATATATATATATATATATATATATATATACTGAAATAAGATAGCAGGATTTTAAGGTAGACATACTTTATAATCTTTGAATTAAATTGATTTGTCAAACTCTCCTCATTACTTTCCCAGAAACTCCCAAATTCCATCTATGAAATTTCAAGGAGTTTTTGGTTATTTGTGTCTGAAGTTTGCCCTCCTTAAAAAGTTTTTTCCCCTGGTTTTGTTGTTGGTCCTGTGGCTTGAACTCAGAGCATGGGCACTGTCTGTAAGCATTTGCTGTGCTCTACTTGCCTTTCTTTTATTAATTGTTTCAGGAAACTAGTGAAAAGTTTCCTCCCAGGGTTTCTTAGAAAATGGTACTCCTTCCCAAGACTTCAAAAAATGTTTGTCTAGGAAGATTAGGTTGAATGTGGGTGGAGGTAGAGTTTAGGGTAGGTCTATGTTCATGTGAAGCTTGATTACTTGCTCCAAACCAGTCTGTTTTTACTTTTCTGTTTTGGATACCCTGTTTTGTTTTGATTTTCTACCTCTTCTCTGATCCTAGAAGTTTCTGGCAGCCTCTGTAGGCTACATATCTAGGGGTCCTCAGACTTGTCTTCCCAGACTGTATGCATTACACTGTGGAATAAACCTTTTGCCTCTCTCCCTCATATCAAACATCCTAAGCTGTCTCTTAAGGGTTTATTGTGATTGTTGATGATCCTTTCCCCACATCATGACTGGGAAGGCTTGTGTAGGAAATATTCATGCCTGATATTCAGTCCTCCAGTGCATAGGTTCTCCATGCCTCTTTTAGTGGACCTGAGCTATTCCTCATAAAAATGCATATCATGAGGCACATTTGGATGTATAGATGGCAACATTGGAGCACCTATAAAATATGAAGCAAAAAGAATTCTTTCTTTCTGTAAAAATTAAAAGTAAGTTCCTGAGAGGCAAGGACATAAGGATCAGGTAAAATTTGCTGCTTCCTAGATTAGCTGTGTCCCATAGTTTTCATTGTTCAAGGTTACATTTTTCAAACATTCATTTCTAAGTATTATGTTTATTGTCCTAGTATAAATAGAATTTACTTCCTACATTATTTTTGAATTGTTCATTGCTCACAGACTTGTCTGACTATTTCTTATACAAATATTATATCCTCTTATTGCATTGATCTCAATTATTGAGTGTTGTAGATCCTGAGGTAGAAGGTACAAGTATGGTAAGGTATTCAGGGATAGATTATGGCTCTGACTTCCTCTGGAAGAAAAGGTGAATGTATGGAAAATATATGGAGCTTATGCATAGCACTTGTAGAATTCCTTTGGCAGGAGATGTGGTGCACCCCACTTGGGTTCCACTATTCTTAGAGATTCCTTTGTTGGTAATGATCCACCACCATGGAGGGCCTGTGGACTTCACTTCTTGTCCGCTGTTGTGGTGTTAGGAGCCTCCCAATATTCACCGCAGAACTGTTCTCAGAGGAGTGACCTGATCAGTGGTAACTTACTGGACCTCATGTTTGTCAGCCTGTGTGGACAAGCTCACCCTGACATTGTAGACTGGATGCTGCCTTGAGGCCTATTTGCATGAATGCCTGTCTGGATTCCACACCTCTGCTTCAGAGACCTGTTTTGTTTCATGATTCTTTGATCACTTACAGTGCAAGCTTGTGTTATGTATCTGTACAGGCTGGTAGTTGAGCTGCGTATTGTTTTCAAGGGTGGAGAGGTGTTTCATGCCTCTTGCAGGAACAATTGTATTTTCACTAACCTTATAAATCCTCTGGGATTACTATTCAATTACCTTAACTTATGTTGCCTGTTTAGTTGATAGAACAATGATGGTACATTAAGTTTGGCTCTCTGTTTGCTATTGAGCTTTAGAGGGCTCTTAGCCATTGCTGCCAATTTTTGGGAATATTGGTTGCCAACCTTATTGTACCCCAACTCTTCTTGCTAGTGCTACTGCTTCTGCTGTGAACCTTATGCAAACCATATATACAGCACTACATGATAAACTTCTGGTGCCCTGGGATGCAGGTGGGAGTAGATAAAAAGATTGTGATAAGTTTTATGATTTGGAAACAGCAGTGATGTATGTTGATAATCAGGTGGACCTGCTAACGATGTGGTTAAAAATGATGTGTCATGCTAATGGCCAGTACATCTGTGTTATCTTTCTTAAATCTGATGGAAATATGACTTGGACCACTATCCAGTGACATATTTGAGGAATCTGGTCCTTTGATAATTTAAGCTTAGACATTATGCAGCTTCAGGGTCAGATATATGATATTGGACACTGCACCCTATAGGTAGCACACCCCCAGAATTAGCTGCATCACTTCTCCATTACCTGCAGGGATTCAACCTGGATAATAACACACCTTTTGCTATTTCTTATGCCTTTTGCTCTTCCTTCTTTTCATAAGCCTTTTTCTTCGATTCTTCCTGAGATATATGATCTGCTGCTTTTTCTAGGTTCAGGCTATTAGACACTTGCTCAATTTACAAAATGATAAAGGAGAGATGTTGGAGACCCAGAGGTGCCAGGAGCTGGGAAGGTGTGAGCAAAATCTCCACAACTACAGCCCCATCCAAATGAGGGAGTTTTCCTATTACTTCTGGCCCTGCGGGCTTACCTGTAGAAATTTGGTGGACAAAGGTTGAACTGGAATGAGGAAGGATGCATATGATCTGCACTTGCTGGCACATTGAGTCCTAGAAAAATGTGATGCAAGCATTGTGCACATAGAGAAAATGTCTATAGCTAAGGTCATTGCTGGAATAAAGGGAAATTCATCATTGGTCTTGTCTCTGTCTCTTCCATTATCATCCCCTTGTTCTTCTGGAGCACTGCTGGAGTTGTGGCTGGCCCCAGCAGTGGTAGTATGCTTACCTAGCACGCATGAAGCCCTGGGTTCAAGTCCTCAGTACCACATACTGAGAAAAAGCTTAATGTGGAAATGTGGCTCATGTAGTAGGGTGCTATTCTTGAGCAAAAGAAGTTCAGTGACAGTGTCCGTGCCCTGAGTTCAAGCCCCAAGGTTGGGACAAAAAACACAAGAAATGTAAGCTGGGTACTAGTCCCTCATGTCTGTAATCTTCACTTTTCAATAGGCTGAAACTGTGGATCCCGGTTCAACGTCAGACAGGCCAGCAACATGTGTGAGACACTTATCTCCAGTGACAACTAAAAATCCAGAAGTGTGTTGTGGCTCACATGGTAGAGCACTTGAGCTCAGTGATGGTTCCCAGGCTCAGAGTACAAGTGCCATGACCGAACAACAAACAAAAAAAGGATAAAAGTATAAATAAATGCATCAGAAATATAGACTTGAAAAATGAAAACTACACTTCACAGGTAGTCTTCGAAGCACTCCACTTTTTCCTGATCCTTTTCTCTTTGCCTCTTAGGAATTTACTTTTACAGAATGAAATTAGGTTTTCTTTGTATTATCAGAGGTGCTTTTAAGTTGAAGTCTATAATCCAAATATGCCCTTTGATTCCCATTTTTCATGAGGAATAGTTCAGCTCCACAAAACGGACATGCAAAACCCATACACTGGAGAAATAAAATCAGGTAAGAAAGTTTCCAATCCAATCCATCCCAATTATGTTGTATGTAAAGGATCACCCGAAAATCACAATAAGTTTTAGGAGACAAGTATAGGATCTCTGATTATGAGAGAGAGAGAGACTTGCAGATCCTGGGGTGCCTGCAGGAGCAGGCAAAATGTGAGCAAAGGCTTCAAGGACAATGACTCCCACCCTCAGGACTGCAAGTCCTTGCCTTTTATGGTTTGAGGAAGTGTGTGTTCTAGCTGATTCGCCTGGGGCTTTAAGTGAAGGGAGGCTTTGGTGGAAAAGCTAGATTGAAATAGAATGAGGAAAGAAGTGTGCTGTTTGCACTTTTTGGCAGAGTGGGCTTAGACCAATATTACACAAGCATTTGAGAGACACAGCAGAATTGTGCCATCATCCCTCTCTCTGTCTCCTTAATTATCATCCCATTGGCCCACAGAAGTCTTGCTTGTGCTCTGATGAGACTGCGGCAGGAGACAAAATATTTATTCCACAGCTTAATGGATAAGGTCTGAGAAGACAAGTCTGAGGTCCCATAGATATGTAGCCTAAAGCTACTGAGAGGAACTTTTAGTTTCAGAGAGGAGGTAAGAATATTAAAGAGATTTTCACATGCAAAAATGAGAAGACAAAATCAGACTGGTTTGCAAGTGATTAAGCTTCACATCAACATAGACCTACCCTAAACTTCACTCTTCTACACACTTGCATTCATTCTGACTCCAAATCACTCTCTTTGTAGGAAAATCAGGGTAATGTGCCATGTAATTAAGAATCCCTGTGAGGAAACTTTTCACTATTTACCTGAAGAAATTATTAAAGACACACAAATAGAGCACAGCAAATGCTCACAGATAGTGCACAAGCTCTGAGTTCAAGCCACAGGACCAACAGCAAAAACAACAATCATAACACCCTTAGATGAAAAGCAAACTTCAGAAACAATCTAAAAGTCCTTTTGATTTAATAGATAGAATTGGGGATTTTCTGGAAAATTAATTGATAGATTTTTTCGAAAGGCAAATCAACACAAGGATTATACTGCATATCCACTAACAATCTTCCTATTCTAAGCCTTTGTGTATGTTACAGCAATGGGAATTGACCCGGTAGTGTCTGTGAGTACCTTTGTAAGATGAGAGGAGAGGTATTAAACAATTTAAGACAAAACAGAGATATAATTTACATTCAGCAGAACACAGGAATGGAACAAAAAGGAATGTATGAGCAACACAGTCACATAAACTCAATTTCATTATTAGAACAAAGAACCAAACAGTCAATGCATGAACTTGTCCCCATATATTTACATTTTGTGGCTGGTTTCAGGAAGGAAATATTGTTTTTCAAGTAAAATTCAACTTAGCTCCTACTGCAGGGAGAGAAAAGTCCCAATACATCCATGCCCTCTTGTGACCAGGATGGTGCCGAGCATTGTGGGAATTGTAGTCTCCAAGAAGGACATTTTCTTTGAAAGTCCTGGGTTGTTTTTGTTGTTTTGGAGGGTGGAGGTGGGGCAGAAGATCCTTTTGCGCATGCGTCTCCCCGCCCACCATAGGCATTTTAAGTAGGCTTCTTTTGGGTTCTTTGCCTTTGCCTTGCTGCTCAAAGTGCCCTGAAGTAAAGTTTAGACTTTAGGTGGCAGCCACAAGGCCAGCGCCCAGCTCTGTGCAGTGGAGCTTGGGAGCTGTAACTTGAAGGAATCTCAGGCTTTGGAACTGATGTCAGGTAGGAACTGTGCGATTGCTGTGGGAGTCTCCCCTCCACGTATTCCTTTTCCTTTTCTGGTTCTGTTTGGTCGGTGGTGGGGCTTAAACTCTGGGCCTGCAAGCACCATTCCTGAGCCCCTCAGCTCAAAGGGAGAGCATTACACTTCAGTTAAAGTTCCTACTGCCCCTTCCACACTTTTCTCCAGTCTGGAGTTGATAATTTGCTTGAGGTTCAGGAGTTTGTGCTCTCATTAGGCTCTAGGCCCTGAGGTGGAAGAACCTGGTTCCCAAATATCTGAGAGCAAGCTGGGTGATTCTGCAGATGAGGAGAGCCCAAGAGCTGTGCATTTGTCCTCCAAGACCAAGGGATTCTTCTATTAACACATGTGACTTTATTTGCTTTGCCCAGTTGTAAGAGGAGTACAGGGAGAATTCTAGTGTAATTGTGACGTGTGTGCCTCAACTCTTACATTGAAGTTGTATTTGGGTCTCCGGTGTTTTTTCTAATAGTGATATTTTAATCTGTTTGGCTTGAGGTTTTAATCTCCTGGTTTGAGTTCACACGTGTTTGTATTCGACCCTGTATCTAGAGACAGTTGTACATGGGATATTGGAGTAGTGAGTGGCTGGTCCTGTATTTTTAGGAATGAAGCCTAGCAATGTTTGAAGCAGAGCACCCTATGAATAGGAATCTCCATCCTAAATGGACAGACCTTGTCAATTCTGAGAAGCCCTAATTGGAAGAAGCAGTAAAGCACAGGAAGGGGAAGATGTTCCTAGCTTCCTTTGCCTTATGCAAAAATTGTTGCTACTTCCCTGAGCACCAGATTCAGGTGATACTCTTTCCTACACCACTCTCAATCACTTTATGTTGTTGCAAGATTTAAACCAATTTCTAGGAGTCGTGATGAGCTGGATTGAGGAATAAGCCAGAGCATAGTTATGAGAGGGTACCTGAAGCTGTGGTTTGGGATGGTGGGGTAATTGTTATGACTGAAAGTATCTATTCATGTAGTAATCCCTAATCCTCTTCTTGCTAATTTATTCAGCCTGTTAACACTTATTTTTAGTATGTAATCATGCAAACTTACATTAAATGTGCCATCTATGGATTTGCTAATGCTAGCTCTAAACGCTTGGTTTTGCCTGGTAGTACAGAAAGTGTTGGTCTGGGACATGTGTCCTAAAAAGAAAAATCACAGAAGAAAACTTGAGGTAATATGTCTTACTCAAGGTTGTATGCTTTGTAGGTGTTACTTATCTTCAGTTGTGTCACGTCTATATCGATTATTTTATGTTATATCTTCTGGATGGTCAAGGTTCTTCGCATGACTGTTTAGGGAAATGAACTTTAGGGACTTTTCAAACCTGGGTTTACCTCATCTTTACTCATGTCCCTTTGACCAAAGCATGTTAAATGGCAAATTGCTAATCATTGCATATGTGTGCAATGGTTAGAGTGAAATGTGCCATTTGACACCCATTATTGAAATAGTATAACATAAGAAATATATTCTGAATACATTTTTCTCTCTAATTTTGGGTGAAAACTACTGAGTTACATCATACATGTTTTCCATGGTGTTTCAATATGTAAATGAATGAGGTAGAACTCAAAATCGATTGGATTCCTAGGATACATTTGCATTAAAAAAGCAGTTCATACATCCCAAAGTATATTCAGTAATAACTACTTTTAGTGGAAATATGATATGTTTTTGCTTTCAATTATTCAATAATTTCACTGGGAACATTATTTTTTTCAATTTAGTGTGTACATAAACATAGAAATTAGTTGGTTTAATAATATCTATCTATCATGAAATGGGCTGGATTTGTCTTTATTGGACACTTTCTTCTCTTATAAGAAGGCTTTACGATTTCACAATAAAAAATAAATAAACATTTAAAAAAAGAAGGCTTTATGGTTTTCCAGCCCAGGTATCATGTTTGCAAGAGGAAATTCTGGGCCCCAAATCTCACAAATTCATTACTGAATGGGTCATTTACCTTATATCCCAGCCATGCTTCCAGAATCTTCTGCTCATTGTCAGCAGCAAGACAGAATGAATGGATCTCTGGTGAGTTGATTTTTTATTTTTCATTTGTTTTCCATTCCATTATATGAACCTAAAGGTGTCCATGAATTAAAAACAATACCAACCACAAGGATTCAGCCTAAGAAACATATTAATAAATCAGGTAAAGATGGCTTGTAAATTAGCAGGTAAAGATTGCTTATTGGTTTAGCAGATTAAATGGTTATATTTTTTCTAAGTTGAATTCAGATTGGCTTCAGAATGTCTAGGTTTCATCTTGTCATAAAATGTGGTCACACCTGTTATGTGATGTAATGACACCAAGCAGGTTACTTCTCAGGGAAGGTGAAGGATAGATTGCCACCAGATCACATCCTCATGAGTAACATTAAACTATCTCAATGAAATTTTCCTGGAATTGCTGAAATAGTGTGGTCATACACACCTTCGTATGTTCTTAAGGAATAATTAACCTATATGTACTTAAATTACTCTCCATATATACTTCTTGGACTGCTTCATGGTCTTGGTCTTACTTGAAACTTTGCCTGTATTTGTTGCTAAGCTTTATGGTCTTTCTACAAATTCCTGTTTGTTCTCTAAAGTATTCTCACAAGATTTCTTTCCTCTATTTTCTCTCTCTATTTTTGATTTTCTACTCGCTAGTGTTGGTTATTTTTCTCTTTCTCTCTCTTTGTATCTATCTTTCTATCATTTTTTTTTCTCTTTTCATTCCCTCTTTCCTCCATATGTGTCTCAGTTGTTTCTTTTCTTCAAATGATCTATCTGGAAGAAGGTTTTCTTAGTGATCAGTTTTACGTTGCTGATATGGCTCTTAGGATTGACATTTTTCTTACCCGTAGTATAGGAAAATTGTTGCCTAGAGAGTTCTACAGGATTCCACAAGCAAAAATTAGAGAAACACAAAAACATAAACAGATAGACTTAGAGGAAACCAGGGTTCTGAATGCTGTCTGGCACTTTGTCCCTGAGCAACAGCAAGCAAGCATAGTTCCTTGAGTGCACACAGGGAAGATTACCATTAATAACATGCAAAAATGAAGTATCTATATTAATAGTACAATCAGAGCCACAACAGTTTGTGAGGAAAACATGTTTCCTTATTCTCCTGAGACAGAAGACTCTTGCCCAGAGAAAATCCAGACATGGAGTTCACCTTACCTAGCCTTCAAGGTCAATAGCACCTCAGTTTCAGATGCTATCTTTCCAACAGTAAGGAAAAGGCCTGTACTCCAGTCTCTTAACCCTCTCCAGAATTCTCTTTAAGCCATCTGCAGCCAGCTCTTAGTTCTCTCAATGCTGTCAGGCTGGAATTCCAACCTCTCAAACCTTTCCCCCTTCAGCTCAACCTCAGAGTTCCCTATGGAAAAGTACTTCCTTCTATCAATTGGTATACTACAAGAAAATCTGTTTTCTTCTGATTTTGTGTTGGTCTAACTTCATTTGATGTGGTATTCAGTTTTGTTTTTCCTTCCCACTACTTTTGAATATTTTAATTCACTGCCAGTATAAGATTGGAACTAATGTTGAAAAAAAATAATGCAGTGTTGAGATGTTCTCTATTAGAAATATCACTTGTCCCAAAATCTCACAGATGTTTGCTCACTAATTGATTTTGATCTCTGAGGAATTTCACTATTAACTAACAGAAGTGAAAATATATCCTTAGATATCTACTGGAGAAACAACTCAGGAATTTGTAATACATTTGAACATTTGGTCATATTTATCATTTTTGTCATCTTGAATGTTCATTGAGCCTCTCTATATTGGCCTTCACCTTCCATGAAGGCCTATTAAAATGAAAACCTTGTCAAGGAACATTTTTTTCCCTGCACCTATATTTTGTATTATAGAATGTAGGCAAAGTTTACAAAATTTCATGGTAGCAGTTCTTTTTTACATAGGAAGGAAATATCAGGGTATTTATGACCACATTTCAATATTTAGTATTTAAACCAAACATGGTAAACCAGGCATATTTTTATGTGGGAACTCAATTAAATCTTATAAGGGCCTAATCCATCATTAGTTACTTTCTGGAGTACTGTTACTGTTTTTTTTTAATATTCATGTGGACATTGCTTTTCATATCTAGCAATGTTCTATGTTCTGTATTCCATGTGATATCCTGAATGGGTGTTGATTGCTTTTGAGAGTACTTGTTAATAGAAGGTCTAAATAGGATTTATGGTGAAGCAGTATGTGTAAATGCAGGAAAAATATTTTTTTAATTCATTTTACCCTGGTATGTATTGAAATTTTATCAAAAATGATAATATAATTTTTCAGACACCTCCTTAGACTTAATGTTATCATGCCAGATTATTGTCGCCTTAGAGTTTTTATCTTGTCTCTACTGCTAGCAGCAGAAATGTGTTTGCATACATTATAGAAACTGTAATTTTTGATTGGTCTTGGGGCTTGAATTCTGGGTCTGTTTGTTTTCACTCAGCTCTTCAGGTCAAGGTGAGTGCTACCACTTGAGTGACAGTGCTACTTTCATTTTCTGGTGGTTTATTGGAGATAAGTGTCTCATGGACTTTCCTGCCTAGGCTGGCCTTGAACCTTGATCCTCAGACCTCAGCCTCCTGAATAGCTAGAATTACAGGCATAAGCCACCAGCGCCCTGCAAATCTGTGTATTTTAATGACCAGGTTTATGTATTGTCAAATATTTCTAGTTTGGTATTTAATTCTCCCAGTGAATAAATAACAAAGCTAGCTGCAAACATTTTATGTAAGACAAAAGCATACCTGCAGCATAATGAAATTCCAGGTTGGAATTCTCATAACCCAGGTCTAATTTCTTGATGGAAATGTGCCATTACAGAAGCTGATGTCATTTGATGATGTGGCTGTGTACTTCACCTGGAAGGAGTGGCAGGATCTGGATCCTGGTCAGAGGACCCTTCATAGAGATGTAATGCTAGAGACCTATAGAAATCTCATGTCCTTGGGTGAGCAAAGGTTATTTTTACTTGGAAGATCAAGTGCTTTTATTTTAGTAGACATTAGACTATTTATGCTATTTAGGGAGAAGATTCCAGTCCATTCCCAGGTAAAAAACTGCTAGTATAAAAGCCAGTCAAATTTGAGTCTGAGAGCTTGTTGTTGTTTGTCTTTCACACTAGTGCTTGAGCTACAATTCTATTTTTACTTTTGTTTTGGGGTATATTCTGTTTTTCTGTGCCCAGGTTGGTTTCAAGCCTGCCTCTTCTGATCTCACCTGCTAAATGTAGGTGTAAGCCTTTGGACCATTACATTTTCTGAAGAAAAAAAAAAGATTCCAGGCCATGGGAAGTGTCAGTTTTTTCTAAGGGACACTTTAACTTCATTTTATGTAACTCAAGAGCTAATTTTATTCTCCTTCTTTAAGAAGGCAAATCAGTAGTTGGACAAAAGTTCTAAGCTATGATCCACTAATAGGAGACTGACTTCCCAGACTTGGGTAATTATTATAGGTGGATCTACAGTCCAGAATAGAACATACATTACTAACGATAGTATGCTCTGGAAAGTGTGTATTTGTAAGCCCAACCTGATACAGGGTTTAGTGCTCCAAGCTACAAATCCTAGATACTCTGGAGGCTGACATCTGAAGGTTTCAGTTTGAAACCAGCAACTGTAGAAAAATGACCATGAAACTCTTATCTCCAATTAACCATTCAAAAACTAGAAATGTAGCCAAGACACAAACTAGTAGAGTGCTAGCTTTTAGCAAAAGAGCTGAGTTCAAGCCACACAGTTGGCAAAATAAACCCAAAGCTGGATGCTACTCCAACATGGAGCTGTTAAGAATTGAGAAACCATGGACTTGGAAGGTGGCTAAGTGGTAGAGGAATTGCCTTCCATGCATGAAGCCCTGTGTTTGATTCCTCAGCACCACATAATCAGAAAATAAAAAAAGCCGCAATTGGCGTTTTGGCTCATGTGACACAGTGCTAGCCTTGAGCTGAAGATCAGCTGAACAGCGCCCAGGCCCAGAGTTCAGGCCCACAACCGGACCCATCAACCCCCCCCCCCAAACAATTGAGAAACCAGATTTAGGAGCAACCTTGTGAACAGGATGTCTGCGAACTTACATTAATGATGACCGAGCAAGAGCAATAATTCTCCACTATTTCTTAATCACAGGGCTCTATGTTCCTAAACCTAAATTGATTGTAATGCTGGAGCAAGGTGCAGATCCACGGATAAGAGAAGCCTCAGACAAGAATTTTACAGGTGAGTTAAAGCATCTTGAACGGTGATGATAGGTTCAGAGCCCAGTTGGTCTGCTTATCTTGAGCTGTACAGAGCGATAGTATTTCTAGTGCCCTTGAGTCATGTGTGGGAGAGAACTAGGTGATCCTTTGTATCAAGGAATTGTCAATCCAGATTTCAAGTGGAGACAAACAGAATTTGGTGTGCCAGTGTAGTTAATGTTAGCAATTCTCTTTGTCTGTGGAGAAGTCATTCTTTAAGAGAAAAAGACAATAAGAAATGTACAAAAGGAGATCTCATTTTCTTTTAAACTAGTATTATGCAGATAGGAGGAAAATAGGAGAATGGTAGTGCTGCTATTTTCTGATCAGGACAATAGCTTATGAGTTGTGCTTGGCATAGAGTGAGATTCAGAATGTAACCATTAAGAGTATGTGGATGAATAATTTCAGTAAATATTTCCTAGAAAAAAATAGAAAAATCTGAAATACAGAAAAACATTGTTTTCCATTGTACCTTGCAGAGAAAAGTTTATATTCTGCATAAAACAATGCTTTGTTAGTTGAAAAACTTGTAACAGTTAAAATGTGAGAAAATACCTTTACAGTAAGGAATTTATGGATCTCATTTATGTTTTTGTCTATTTTACTGTTATGCATTTTAGATGTCCAAGAAATGGAGGATGTGATTAGCACCTGTCAGAAAAGTCACATTAAATATCTCTCTGAAGTAGCAGTCATGAATAGCAACCCAGGGGAGGAAAAAGTGAGACTTATAAGAAGTTTTAATTTGAGCTCAAAACAGAAGTCAGAACTGATTAAGAATAATGGGAACTCCTTAGGGATGAGGACAGAAAAGGTCACTGGGTGTCAGAACATGAGTGTTTTCAGTGAGCCTGGTAAGATGTGTGCTGTATATAGTCCTCCTGTGTCTTCTGTAGTTGAAGAATATAAACAATGTGAAAGGACTTTCACTGAGAAGACACACCCTATTGTCCCTCAGAGAACACACACAGGAGAGAAAGCATATGAAAGTAAAATGTGTGGAAAGATTTTCACCAGTAAGGCATACCTTACTGTCCACCAGAGAAGACACACAGATGAGAAACCTTTTGAATGTAACACGTGTGAAATGTCTTTTACCTCGAAGTCAAACCTTACTCTCCACCAAAGAACACACACAGGAAAGAAACCTTATGAATGTAACCTGTGTGGACAGTCTTTCACCTGGAAGTCAAACCTCACTATCCACCAGAGAACACACACAGCAAAGAATCTTTATGAATGTAACGTGTGTGGAAAGTCTTTTGCCAAGAAGGCATGCCTTACTATCCACGAGAGAACACGTATTAGAGAGAAACCTTATGAATGTAACATTTGTAGAAAATCTTTCACCTGCAAGTCATATCTTACTGACCACCACAGAACACACACAGGAGAGAAACCTTATGAATGTAATATGTGTGGAAAGTCTTTCACCCAGATTCTCACCTTACTATCCACCGGAGAACACACACAGGAAAGAAACCTTATGAATGTAACATGTGTGGAAAGTCTTTCACCCAGAAGTCAACACTCACTGTCCATCAGAGAAGACACACAGGAAAGAAACCTTATGAATGTAACATGTGTGGAAAGTCTTTCACCCAGAAGTCACCACTTACTGTCCACCAGAGAAGACACACAGGCGAGAAACCTTATGAATGTAATGTGTGTGGAAAGTCTTTCACCCAGAAGCTACACTTAACTGTCCCCCAGAGAACACACATTGGAGAGAAACCTTATGAATGTAACATGTGTGGAAAGTCTTTCACCAAGAAGTCAAACCTCACTGTCCACCCGAGAACACACACAGGAAAGAAACCTTATGAATGTAGCTTGTGTGGAAACTCTTTCACCCAGAAGTCAACTCTCACTGTCCATCAGAGTATACACACAGGAAAGAAACCTTATGAATATAACGTGTGTGGAAAGTCTTTCACCCAGAATTCAAACCTTACTGTCCACCAGAGAAAGCACACAGGAAAGAAACCTTATGAATGTAACGTGTGTGGAAAGTCTTTCACCCAGAATATACACTTTACTGTCCACTGGAGCACACACACAGGAGAGAAACCTTATGAATGCAACCAGTGTAGAAAGACCTGGAGGTCACAGCTTAACACACATAAGTTGATTCATACAAATGAAATAACTTAGGATTGAGCCAAATGGGAAATTCTTTGATCTGCAAGAAAATTGAAATTGCAATACAGAACCAATACAGGATAGGGACCTTATGATATAGCAGATGTGGAGTCCTCCAACCACAAGACACAGCTCAGGGTTCGTCACAGAACACACAAAACACAGAGACACAGACACACACACACACACACACACACCCTCACACACAAAGAGGAGAGAAATCCTATGTAGGAAAAATAAATGGAAAGGTTTTCAAGGAAAAGACCTAACAGTTTGAATAAGAGAACAGACACAAGTGAGAAAATACAAATGTAACAATTGTGGAAAGTCCTTTACCAATTGTTCATGAATCCAAGTTCATAGGACACACACAGTGGATTAATCTTAAAAATATTTCAAATGTGGAAATCCTTTGATCAGAAAGGAATACCTCATGTTCATCAGAGAACTGACTCACATAGGAGAAAAGAAAGTAGTGCATAGAACATACGTGAAATGTCTTTCAATCAGAACTGAGTCCTCAGCATATGTGAGAACAGAGACAGGAAAGAAATTATGAGTATAGAAAACATTTTGCCTGAAGTCCCATCTGTACAGGTATCTGAAGAAATCTCTCTCTGAGAACAGTGCTTCACCTCAGGCTTCCTGTGGCTTCAACTATTTCAGTATTTATTACAATTGTTAAAAATAAAAACTCCTCTTTACAGTATTTTCACAATAGAAAAAAAGAATCTTTAAATCCTTCCTATGATTCCATTTACAAGATAAGTACAGTGGACTTCACATTGCAAGATTTAGCTAGTTGCTCACTTAACCCCTTCCATCATACTGTTCACCCTTGTGCTTTTTGGGGGGAGGAGGGACTAGGCTTGTGGTCTGAACTCTGAGCCTGGGTGCTGTCCCTCAGCTCTTTAGCTCAAGGCTTGCACTCTTCACTTGAGCCACAGCACTACTTCCAGCTTTTTTTTTTCTTTTTGCTTACGTGGTGCTGGGGAATCGAACCCAGGGCCTCATGCATGCATGACAAGCACTCTAACACTGAGCCACCTTCCCAGCCCAACCCTTCTGCTTATCTACAGAGGCCTAGTAAAGAAATGGGATTGGGAGGCACCTGTGCCCTTGGCATTCCTATTTGTACAGTGAGTGAGGAAGCTGACTGTCTGTGAGACCCGGAGTTCAAGCTCCAATAGTAGCTCAAGAAAACCATGGTGGAGTCTGAGGTATGTGTATTATATGTGTTTCTAAGTTAGAAACCTAATTGTTGTGAATTCTCGAAAGTCTACATCTCAGACAAAAAGAGAAAAGAATATGAGTGGAGGAGCGAGAGAAGGGAAGCCAAAGGTCAGGGAAAAGATGGAAGAAGAGGAGACAAGAGAGTAATGGAGAGAAGGGAAAAAGAGGGAAAGGGAAAGGAGGAGGAGAATACAGGAGAGGAAGAAAGCCTTATGGCATTAGATTTGACAGTAAATCCTTAAATAGGACACCAAAAGTGACTCATGCAACAAAGAAACAAACAAATGCCAGGCTCTGGTGGTTTACACCTGTAAGCCTAACTACTCAGGTAGGTGAGATCTGAGGATCATGGTTCAAAGCCAGCCTGGTAAGGAAAACTTGTGAAATCTTATCTCCAATGAAGCACCAAAAAATCAGAAGTGGAGCAGTGTCCCAAGTGGTAGAGTGCTGGCCTTGAACTGATGGGCTGAGGGACAAGCTCAGACCCAGAGTTTAAACACCATGACTGACAATAAATAAATAAATGAATCAGGGCTGGGAAGGTGGTCCAGTGGTAGAGTGCTCGTCTTGCATGCATGAGCCCCTGGGTTCCATGACTCAGCACCACATAAGCAGAAAAAGTTATAAGTGGGTGCTGTGGTTTAAATGGTAGAGTGCTAGCCTTGAATGGAAGAGCTGAGGGATATCGCCCAGGCCCAGAGTTCAGGCCTCACAACTGACCAAAAAAAAAACAAAAACAAAAAACCAAAAAACCCTAAAATAAATGAATGAATAAAAATTAAAAAATAAATCCAAAACTAAACAAGATTAAGTGCATACAATGAAAACCTTGTCTACTGAAAAGTACTATCAACAAAGAAGCAAATGAATGGTAGGAGAGAATATTTGCATATGTCTTTATATAACTTCCTAACAAATCTGAATTAGAAAATATAAAGAAAATCCTATAAGAAACCCACACAAAAAAATCTAATTTTAAAATGGGAAAAAAGATTGAAGAGAATTTTCTTAAAAGGACATACAAAAATAGCTGATTAAAATATAAAAGTATCAATAGTCATGAGAAAAATTCAAATCAAAATTACTATAAAATAACTATTTTACACATATTAGTATGGCCATAAGTTTTAAACAAAACAACAAAAATCCTTCCAAAGTCTAACAAAAGGTAGGAAAGATGTGCCAACAATGTGAATCTTGGTGCATTTCTCTCTGGTATGTAAAACTATCAAAGATGGGACAAAGAGTCCTAAAAAGAACTGAATTTAGAATTACATAGAAATATGGTCCAGCACTTCTACACTTGTATGTACCTTAGAGAAAAACAGATTTCTATAAATACCATCAAGTACAGCCTAAGTTTCAAGAAAGACAAATACCACAAAGCAGTCCAAGAGTATTTACAGAGAGTAATTGAAGTACATATATCACACTCAGTCCTGTACAATAGTCAAAGTTATGTTTGACCACACTATGTCACCAACTCCAGTAAAACATCATTAGGATAGTGTAATGTTATGTATGAGAATGTGATGTCTGACCAGTTTCTAGCCAACCTTTACCTTCCATGAGAAGTTACCTCCTAGGTGTCATTGAATCACATAACAAGTGGGACAACTTTGTCCTGACATTAAAAAATGAGAAACAGTAGCTGGGAAGGTGGCTCAGTGTTAGAGCGCTTGCCTTGCATGCATGAGGCCCTGGGTTCGATTCCTCAGCACCACATAAGCAAAAAGAAAAAAGCCGGAAGTGGCGCTGTGGCTCAAGTGGTAGAGTGCTAGCCTTGAGCTGAGGGACAGCGCCCAGGCCCATAGTACCGGACCCACGACAGGACCACCCCCCACACAAAAAAAGAGAAAACAAACTAAAGCAAATCTGCACTTAACTTAGAAGGCAAGATTTGATAATCGGCTAAATCCAAGCCATCTTTAGCTTTTTTAGAAACATGTTCCTGAAGCTGAATGTTTTTTTTTTCCTGTTCTTCAAACTGGGACACAATTAGGTTCATAAAATGGAATGCCAAAAAGAGTGAGAAATGAAAGAATCTCATCAGAGATCCTTTCATTCTTTCTTGCTGTTGACAATGAATAAAAATTCTGGAACCATGGCTTGGAGAGAAGCCAAATGAGAGAGTCAGAAAAGAACCTGCGTGATCTTTTTTTTTTGTTTTTTAGCTGTCAATCATCTCTCATATTTATTTATTTATTTTTAAATTTTATTTTATTTGAGAACATACTGTACAGAGGGGTTACAATTACATGGGCAGGATAATGCATACATTTCTTACCAAGCATTGCAACCTCCTCCTTGATTTTACCCTAGAAGTTCCTGCTCAGAACATGATAGGTGGGCTGGAAAAGCATAAAGCCTTCTTATGGGAGAAGAAACATTCCTGAATCAAGTAGAGCATTAAAGTCTCCACTAAAGACAAATCCACAGAAGAGTGAGGTCTTATGTGTTACTAAACAACATTAACAGAAAATACACTCAGAAATGTAGATCCATAAAATGTAAAAGAAACAACTTATTTAGGTATGTACTTTTGCTTATACTTGTTGGTTGATGACACAGGAAATTCTATTATCTAGCGTTCTGGTTTTTTTCTCCACTTACCCACAATGATAATTGTTAATATAAAATACATGAACTTTGCAGTGACATTTACAAAAAGGGAAAAATCTATTCTGTTTACTTCAGTGAGGTTGTTTTTTCTTATAGGAAACACAATATGAATCCTTTAAAAGCAGTGTTTGCACATTAGTCCTTGGTTTTTCTACATCACAAGAATGTTTTCTTACTTTGAAAAACTTAAAGTGAATTTATTATAGGCTAAGTGTTCACATTCACAATACTTAAGATGAGGCGTGTTACAAATTTCAAAGTGTGGTATTTTCTGTTTGTTTTGGGATTTGCACTGTCCTCATCCACATTAGTGACTGAACATCCAGCCTTAAAATTTTCAAATTTTCTATTTCATATTATTTTATTAGAATATAATCTGAATTTAAAAGAGGACATTGTAACTGGCCTCTCATGAAAATATCTATAATCTTAGCTACTTAGAAGGCTGAAATCTGAGGAAAGTTAGTATTATCCCCACCCTTGCTCCTCAACTCCACCCAAGCCTGAGCTGGTCCTAGATCTAGAGTTCCCTCATACTACTGACCACTCCCGCTCTCTACCCACACCTACCTGAGCATGTACCTACCTAACTTCTTGTCTCTCCCCCCCATCCCCACCCACCCTCTCCCACCCACTCCTGTTGCTACCTGAAGAGAGACAAATGCATGTCTTCCTCTCCTGGGAAATATGGTCCTTCTAGTAAACCTTATAAGAATCTTTCTCCTGTGCCTGCTTGTGGTCCCCTGGGATTGACATAAAGGAACCCAAAAGGATCACAAATTGAAGCCATGGTTACAAGGATGTCTGAGAGACTTATCTCCAATAAAATAGCCAAAGTAGCTGGAAGTGGAGATGTGGCTTAAGTGGTACAACATTATCATTGAACCAAATAATTTCATGGTCATTTTCAAGACCTTGAGTTCAAGAGTCAGGACAAGCACACACATAGCAAGGTCATTGTATTGTATTCAACTATTTTAAGAATTGATTTGGAATGCATATATAGGAACACTCTCTCTCTCTCTCTCTCTCTCTCTCTCTCTCTCTCTCTCTCTCTCTCTCTCTCTTTCTCTCTCTTGTCTGTCATGGGGCCTGAACTCTGAGCCTGGGAACTGTTCCTCAGTTCCTAAACTCAAAGCTAGCACTCTACCACTTGAGCCACAGTGCACTGCCAGCTTTTTCTACTTATGTGGTTCCGAGGAATCAAACCCAGGGACTTATTCATGCAAGGCAAGCACTCTACCACTGAACCACCTGCCCAGCCAGTCTCTCTCATTTTAAGTGATGTAAAATAGGCTAATTATATTAGTGGAGAAATTATAATTTGTCAGAACAGACACATTAATTGGAGTATATCTGTGCCAGCAACATTTTGAAAGTTTCAAAAGCCATAGGAAGTGCAGAGGATGAAAAGAGGATCAATATGTTTATATAAGACATTTGAAAGAATGTTTACCATTCATTAGCTTCAATTCGTAAAAAGCAAGTTTATAAAGTCACATGGGTGAGTACCAGAATCTCTAGGTTCAGGAGTATAAATGCAGTATAAATGCTCCAGGCAAAGCATAAGCTTCAAGAAGCATGCCTGCAGGAAGGGGATGTTGGTTCAAGGCTTCCTACACACTTGGCTGAACCTTTACTGACTCTACCTTTATCCTTATTATATTCTTCTGGATGTACATTCATTGCCTTTATTCTCGTTTTGGCTATTTTTCTATTGATCCACGAACAGAGCATGTTGTTTCTTTCCAGTCCAATAGAGATGGCTTCTCTGAATAATACAGACTAGCACCAAAGATTGAATGTGGGCAATGCCACATTCAATCTATCATCTGATGTGACACTGCCTCCAAACACTCCTACAACTTCACAAGCAGTTTTGTGGCTCCCACATAGTAAGTACAGAAACAAAATTTCCAGATATGTTACAACAGGCAGAATTAATGAATTAAACTAACCTAGAAAGAGTTATCCTAGAAGCTCAGAGAGTTCTAGAAAAAGGGACCCCTGATAATAAAAGGAAAAGAAATATTCCCCCAACAGTTATGATTAAGTTTAGTCCAGCTTACATTATAGGGAATAGATGGTGGATTCCCACAAAATATAAACTTAGTGACATCACATTTCCTGAACCAACTGATGAACCATTGCCTTATACAGGAGCTTATAAAGATGAAAATAGATGGATTCATGTAAAAGGAAAAAGGGTATTTTGGAACTCATTAGATTTTATGCAAAGATTAGGTAGATCTAGACAATTATTGTGTTTATTATCAAAACAACAATAATATAGTTTAAAATAACAATTAGAAATTTATGTGAACAAATATTGGGATTAAAATGATAGAAAACAGAGAATCCCTGAATCAACCTGGAAGAGGTTTTAGGATGGTTTCAAAGGGACTTGAAAATATATGAAAAAAATAAAAAGAGTACAATATAAGTACAGCCCTATCTTAGGATTGTTAATTATTAAACATAAAAAAGGCTGAATAGATGATGCGTTCAACTATATGCTAGACTTGTTCCACACCACTTAGCTTAAACAGTCGGTGGGATAGTCTTCAATGGTTTGCTTTTCTTAAAAATTGATTACCTGCTTAAATAAACAAAGAATCTATGTCACAAACACACACCGTATAAAAATGTTAATTCTCCTCAATAAAGATACACTCAAATGAAACTCTTTTGAGTCTGTGTCTGTCTGTCACTTCGCCAACTCCTTGCCCACCTATCCCAAGAACCCTTTCCCATAGGTCCCAGTGCTCCGGCCCAGCTGGTCCATCGCACCTCTGAATATAAATTATGTCTCTGTTTTGCCTTAAAATTTTGAATATCTCCCCTCTTACTTTCAAAAGGTATTTGCAACTGGGTGCCAGTGGCTCATGCCTGTAATCCTAGGTACTCAGGAGGCTGAGATCTGAGGATGCTGGTCCAAAGCCAGCATTGGCAGGAAAATGCATGAGCTTTATCTCCAATTAACCACCAGAAAAATGGAAGTGACCTTGTGGCTCAAGTTGTGGAGAGCTCACTTGAGGGGAAGAGCTCAGGGAGAGTGCTCAGGCCCAGAGTTCAAACCACAGATCAGCTATTTACAGACACCTAACTGATTGATTCTGGGATCATTTCCCCTTCTCTAATTCTAATTCTCTAATTTTATTATATATATATATATATATATATACTGGAATAAAATAGCAGAATTTTAAGGTAGACATACTTCATAATCTTTGAATTAAATTGATTTGTCAAACTCTCCTCATTATTTTCCCAGAAACTCCCAAATTCCATCTATGAAATTTTAAGGAGTTTTTGGTTATTTGTGCCCGAAATTTGCCTTTCCTTTAAACGTCTTTTTTCCCTCATTTTGTTGTTGGTCCTGAGGCTTGAAGTCAGAGCATGGGCACTGTCTGAGAGCATTTGCTCTGCTCTACTTGCCTTTCTTTCATTAATTGCTTCAGGAAACTAGTGAAAAGTTTCCTCCCAGTGGTTTCTTAGAAAATCATACTCCTCCTCCAAGACTCTTCAAAAAATATGGTTGTCTAGGTTGATCAGGGTGCATGTGGGTGGAGGTAGAGTTTAGGGTAGGTCTATGTTCATGTGAAGCTTGATCAGTAGCTCCAAACCAGTCTGCTTTTACTTTTCTGTTTTGCATATCCTGTTTTGTTTTGATTTCTACCTCTTCTCTGATCCTAGAAGTTTCTGGCAGCAACTCTAGGCTACCTATCCAGGGGTCCTCAGACTTGTCTTCCCAGACTGTATGCATTACACTGTGGAATAAGCCATTTGCCTCCCTCCCTCATATCAGACATCCTAAGCTTGTCTCTTAAGGATTTGGTGTGATTGTTGATGATCCTTCCCCCACATCATGACTGGGAAGGATTGCTAGGAAATATTCATGCCTAATATTCAGTCCTCCGGTGCATGGGTCCTCCATGGCTCTTTTAGTGGATGTGAGCTATTCCTCATGAATATGGAGATCGTGAGGCACATATGGCTATATAGATGGCAACATTGGAGCACCTACAAAATATGAAGGAAAAATAATTCTTTCTTTCTGTAAAAGTTAAAAGTAAGTTCCTGTGAGGCAAGGAGATAAGGATAAGGTTAAAATGGGTTCTTCCTAGACTAGCTGTGTCACATAGTTTCCATTGTTCAAGGGTAGATTTTTCAAACATTCATTTCTAAGTATTAACTTTATTGTACTAGTATAAATAGAATTTACTTCCTACATTATTTTTTTTAATTGTGAAAATACAGCACAGAGGGTTTACAATTATGTGGTCAAGATAATGAGTACATTTCTTTTTTTTTGTGGGGGGGCCTGTCGTGGGGCCTGAACTCTGGTCCTGGGCGCTGTCCTTCAGCTCTTCAGCTCAAGGCTAGCACTCTACCCCTTTGAGCCAAAGCGCCACTTCCGGCTTTTTGCTTATGTGGTGCTGAGGAATGGAACCCAGGGCCTCATGCATGCAAGGCAAGCGCTCTACCACTGAGCCACCTTCCCAGCCCCATGAGTACATTTCTTATGAAGCATTGTAGCCTCCTCCTTTTCCCCCCTTCCCATCCCTTCCCATCCTCCCTCCCAACCCCCCCACCCAACTCTCCCTGCTCCCCCTCTTTCCCCCCACCAAAGTTGTAAATTTCGTTTTTAATGTAACCCCTTGTAAATCTCATTGTTGCAATGGGTCCACCTGTATTCCTATTTAAACAATTTGTTTTTCCCCTTCCCTTCCACAAATTATACCAACATTAAATACAGTGAAAGCAGGGGTTATACTGTGGGGGAAGGACATACAAAGCAACAAAGAAATAATCTTATAAATGTGTTAGAAACAATTGCAAGAAAGAAAAAAAAACATTTGAATACATACCTTAGGGTTCATTTCTCTAACATCACCTTATCTGACCTTTCTGTTTTACTCAGACATATACTAGATATTGCAAATAAGGGAAACCATGGGACCTATGTTTCTTTGGGCCTGGCTTACTTTCCTACATTATTTTTGAATTGTTCATTGCTCACAGACGTAAGTCTCATTATTTGTTACACAAATATTATATCCTCTTCCTTCATTCATCTCCATGATTGACTATTGCAGATGCTGAGGTAGAAGGTACAAGTATGGCAAGGTATTCAGGGATAGATTATGGCTCTGACTTCCTCTGGAGGAAATGGTGAATGAATGGAAAATATAGGGAGCTCATGCATAACACTTCTAGAATTCCTTTGGCAGGGAATGTGGTGCACCCCATTTGGGTTCCACTATGCCCGGTGATTCCAGTGGTTGCTCTGATCCACCACCATAGAGGGCCTGTGGATTATTGAGAACCTGTGGATTTCACATCTTGTCCACTGTTCTGGTGGTGGAAGTCTCCCAATATGCACTGTGGGACTGGGCTCAGAGGAATGACGTGATCAGTGGGACCTTGTTGGCCCCCATGTTTGTCAGCCTGTTTGGACAAGCTCACCCTGACATCTGCAACTGGCTGCTGCTGAGGGCTATTTCGACTAATGCCTCTCTTCATCCCATACCTCTGTTTCAGAGACCTGTCCTGTTTCATGGTTTTATATGATTTATTGTGCGGGCTTGTGTTATGTATCCATACATGCTGGTAGTTGGGCTGGGTATGGTTTTCAAGAGTGGGGTGGTTTATCATGCCTCTTAATTGTGTTCTCATTAACTGCATAAATACTCTGAGATTACTTAACTTGTGTTGCCTGTTCAGTTGATAGTACCATGATGCTATAATAAGTTTGGATCTCTGTTTGCTATTGAGTTGTAAGGGGTTGTTAGCCATTGCTGCAGATTTTGGGGAATCTTCGTTGCTACCCTAACTCTTCTTGCTAGTGCTACTGCTTCTACTGTGGAACTTATCCAAACCACATATACAGCACAACATGTTAATACTTTAGCTTGATTTGTTTCTGGTGCCCGTGGATGAAGGTGGTTGTAGATAAAAAGATTGTGATAGGTTTCATGATTAGGAAACAGCAATGATGTATGTTGATAATCAGGTAGACCTGCTAAAGACCCAGTTAAAAATGATGTGTCATGCTACTGGTTAGTACATCTGTGTTATCCCTCTTAAATAAGATGGAAATATGACTGGACCAATATCCAGTGACATATTGGAGGAATCTGGTCCTTTGATAATTAAAGCTTAGACATTATGCAGCTTCAGGGTCAGAAATCTGATATTGGTCACTCCACCCTATAGGTAGCACACCCTGCAGACTTAGCTGCATCAGTTCACCATTATCTACAGGGATTCAACCTGGGAAATAGCACTCCTTTTACCATTTCTTAGGCATTTTTCTGTTTCTTGTTTTGGTATTCCTTTTTGTTCCATTCTTCCTGATATGTATGATCTGCTGCTTTTTCCAGGTTCAGGCTGATAGACACTTGCTCAATTTACAAAATAAAAAGAAGGACATGTTGCAGACCCGGAGGTGCCAGAGCTGGCAAGGTGTGAGCAAAAGCTCCACAAGCACGGACTGCAACCTTCAGGGCTATGAGTACTTGCCCTTTTCATAGGAGGGAGTGTTCCTTTCAGCTTCTGGGCCTGGGGTCTTACCTGTAGGAGTTTGGTGGACAAAGGTTGAAGTAGAATGAGGAAGGATGCATATGATCTGCAGTTATTGTCACATTGAGTCCTACAACAAAGTGATGCAAGCACTGGACAGACTAAGGTTGTTGCTGAAATAAAGAGAGATTCATCATTGGCTTTGTCTCTGTCTCTTCCATTATCATCCCCTTGTTCTTGCATACCACTGATGGTGTTGTGGCTGGCCCCCAGCAGTGGTAGTATGCTTACCTAGCATGCATGAAGCTCTGGTTCAAGTCCTCACTACCACATGCACAGAAAAAGCAGAATGTGGAATTGTGGCTCATGTAGTAGGGTGCTAGTCTTGGGCAAAAGAAGTTCAGTGACAGTGTCCATGCACTGAGCTCAAGCCCCAGGATTGGGACATAAAACACAACAAATGCAAGCTGGGTGCTGGTGCCTCATGTCTGTAATCCTTGCTGTTCAAAAAGCTGAAACTGAGGATCTAGGTTCAAAATCAGCGTGGTCAGAAACATGTGTGAGACACTTATCTCCAGTGAACACTAGAAATCCGGAAGTGTGTTGTGGCTCACATGGTAGAGCACTTGAGCTCAGAGATGGTTCCCAGGCTCAGAGGACAAGTGCCATGACTGAACAAAAAAAAAAGGGGATACAAGAATAAATAAATGCACCAGAAATAGAGGCTTGAACAATGAAAAGTACACTACACAGGTAGTCTTGGAAGCACTCCATTTTTTCCTGATTCATTTCTCCTTGCCTCTCAGGAATTTATTTTACAGAATGAGATTAGGTTTTCTTTGTAGTATTAGAAGTGCTTTTAAGTTGAAGTCTATACATCCAAATATGTCCTTTGATTCCCATTTTCATGAGGAATAGGTCAGCTCCACAAAACGGACATGCAAAACCCATACACTGAAGAACTAAAATCTGGCATGAAAGTTTCCAATCCAATCCATCCAAATTATGTTGTATGTAAAGGATCACCCAAAATCACAAGAAACCTTTAGGAGTCAAGTATAGGATCTCTGACTATGAGAGAGAGAGAATGTTGCAGACCCTGGGGTGCCTGCCAGGAACAGGCAAACTGTGAGCAAAGGCTTCAGGGCCATTGACTCCCACCTTCAGGACTGCAAGTCCTTGCTCTTTCTTGGTTTGAGGAAGTCTGTATTCTAGCTGTTTGGGGTGGGGCTTTAAGTGAAGGGAGTCTTTGGTGGAAAAGATAGATTGAAATAGAATGAGGAAAATGTGTGCTGTTTACACGTTTAGGCAGTGTGCCTAGACCAATATTACACAAGCATTTGAGAATTATAGCAGAATTGTGCCATATCTGTCTCTTTAATCATCATCCCATAGGCCCACAAAAGCCTTGATTGTGCTCTTATGGGACTGTGGCAGGAGACAAAAGATTTATTCCACAGCTTAATGGATAAGGTCTGAGAAGACAAGTCTGAGGTCCCCTAGATATGTAGCCTAAAGCTACTGAGAAGAACTATTAGGATCAGAGAGGAGGTAAGAATTCTAAAGAGATTTTCACATGCAAAATGAAAATTCAAAATCAGACTGGTTTGCAAGTGATTAAGCTTTATATCAACATAGACCTACCCTAAACTTCACTCTTCTACCCACCTGCATTCCTTCTGACCCCCCAAAAACACTCTCTTTGTAGGAAAATGAGGGTAATGTGCCCTGTTCTTAAGAATCCTGTGAGGAAACTTTTCACTAGTTACCTGAAGAAATTATTAAAGGAAATGCAAATAGAGCACAGCAAATGCTCACAGATAGTGTGCAAGCTCTGAGTGCAAGCCTCAAGACCAATAGCAAAAAGAAAAAAACATAACACTCTTAAATGAAAAGCAAACTTCAGAAACAACCAAAACCTCGTTTTGATTTAATAGATAGAAATGAGGATTGTCTGGAAAATTAATTGTTAGATTTTTGCAAAATCCAAATCAGCACAAGGATTATGCTGCATATCCATGAAACAATCTTCCTATTCTATACCCGTGTGTACATTATAGCAATGGGAAATGACCTGGTATAAGTTCAGTGTCTGTGAGTACCTTTGCAAGATGGGAGGGGAGGTATTAAACAATTTAAGGCAAAACAGAGATGTAATTTACATTCAGCAGAACGCAGGAATTGAACAAAAAGGGAGGTATAAGCATTACAGTCACATAAACTCAATTTCATTATTGGAACTAAGAATCAAACAGTCAATGTATCCAATTCTCCCCATTTATTTACATTTTGTGGCTGATCTTACAATATTTCAGGAAGGCAACTGTGCTTTTCAAGTAAAACTCATCTTAGCTCCCACAGCAGGGAGAGAAAAGTCCCAATGCATACAAGCATTCTTGTGACCAGGGTGGTGCCGAGCATTGTGGGAATTGTAGTCTCCACGTCGGACATTTTCTTGAAAGTCCTGGGTTGTTTTTGTTTTTTGGAGGGCAGAGGTGGGGCCGAAGGTCATTTTGCCCATGCATCTCCCCGTCCACCACGGGCATTTTAAGTCTGCATATTCCGGATTATTTCCCTTTGACTTGCTGCTGGAAGTGCCCTGAAGTACAGTTTGGCCTTCTATAGGTGGAAGCCAGGAGGCCAGCGCTCAGCTCTGTGCAGTGGAGCTTTGGAGCCATTACTTGAAGGAATCTCAGGCTTTGGAACTGATGTCAGGTAGGAACTGTGCGATTGCTGCAGGAGTCTACCCTCCACGGTTTTCAGTTTCTTTTTCTGTTTCTGTTATTTTAGTCGTTGGTGGGGTTTAAACTCTGAGCCTGCAAGCACCATTCCTGAGCTGGAGCTCGAAAGGAGAGCTTTATACTTGAGCCAAAGCGCCTACTTCCCCCTCCATGCTTTTCTCCAGTCTAGGGTTGATAATTTGCTTGAGGTTCAGGAGTTTGTGCTGCCATTAGCTTCTGGGCCCTGAGCTGCAAGAACCTGGTTCCCAAATGTCTAAGAGCAAGCTGGGTGATTCTGCAGATGAGGAGAGCCCAAGAGCTGTGCATTTGAATTCCAAGATCAAGGGATTCTTCTATTAATCCATATGACTTTATTTGCTTTGCCTAGTTGTAAGAGGAGTACAGGAAGAATTCTAGTGAAATTGTGAGGTGTATGCCTGCCTTGAGTCCTCTTACATTGCAGTTGTATTTGGGGCTTCTGTGTTGTTTCTCCTAGAGATATTTTAATCTGTTTGGCTTGGGTTTTTAATCTCCTGGCTTGAATTCACACATGTTTGTACAGGACCCTGTCTCTAGCGACAGTTGTATATGGGATATTGGAGTATTGAGTGCTGGTCCTGTGTTTTTAGGAATGAAACCTAGCAATGTTTGAAGCAGAGCACCCTATGAATAGGAATCTCTATCCTAAATGGACAGACCTTGTCAATTCTGAGAAGCCCTAATTGGAAGAAGCAGAAAATCACAGCAATGGGAAGATGTTGCTAGCTTCCCTTGCCTTATGCAAAAATTGTTGCTACTTCCCTGAGCACCAGATTCACGTGGTACTCTTTCCTACACCACTCTCAATCACTTTGTGTTGTTGCAAGATTGTAACTAATTTATAGGAGTCGTGATGAGCTGGCTTGGGGAATAAGCCAGAGCCTAGATTTCAGAGTGTACCTGAGGCTGTGGTTTGCTATGGTGGGGTAATTGTTATGAGTGAAAGTATCTATTCATGTACTAGACCCTAATCCTCTTCTTGCTAATTTATTCAGACTTTTACCACTATGATTTTTAGTATGTAATCATGCATTCTTATCTTAAATGTCCCATGTATGGGTTTGCTAATGCTAGCTCTAATCGGTTGATTGTGCCTGGTAGTGGCAAAAGTGTTGGTCAGGGACATTTGGCCTTAAAAGAAAATTCACATAAGAAAACTTGAGGCAATATGTCTTACTCAAGGTTGTATGCTTTGTAGGTGTTGCTTGTCTTCAGGTTTGTCACACCTATATGGAGTATTTTATGTTGTATCTTTAGGATGGCCAAGGTTCTTCCCATGACTGTTTAGAGAAATGAACATTAGGGACTTCTCAAACCTGGGTTTACCTCATCTTTACTCATGTCCCTTTGGCCAAAGCATGTGAAATGGCAAATTGCAAATCATTGCATGGGTGTGCAATGGGTACAATGAAATGTGCAATTTGACAACCATGATTGAAATATTATAACACAAGAAATATATTCTGTATACATTTTTCGCTCTATCTTTGGGTGAAAACTACTGAGTTACATCATACATGCTTTCCCTGGTGTTTAAATATGTAAATGAATGAGGTACAACACAAATTCCAATGGATTCCTAGGATACTTTTACATTAAAAAAAGCAGTTCATACATCCTGAAGTATATTCAGTAATAACTACTTTTAGTGGAAATATGGTATGTTTTTGCTTTCAATTATTCAATAATTTCATTAGGAGCATTCATTTGTTTGAATTTAGTGTGTATATAAACATAAAATTAGTTGGTTTAATAATATCTATCTACCAGGAAATGGACTGGATTTGTGTTTATTGGAAACTTCAATGTTCTGTCTGAGACATTAAAGATTCTTCTGTTATAAGAAGGCTTTATGGTTTTCCATCACATGTATCATGTTTGCAAGAGAAAATTCTGGGGCCAAAATCTCACAGATTCATTTCTGAATGCATCATTTCTCTTATATCCCAGCCATGCTTCCAGAATCTTCTGCTCATTTTCAGCAGCAAGACAGAATGAATGGATCTCTGGTGAGTGGTTTTTTCTTTTTATTTCTCATTTGTTTTTTATTCCATTATATTAACCTAAAGATTTCCAAGAATTTAGAACAATACTAACCACACAGATTCAGCCTCAGGAACATATTCATAGATCAGAAAAAGATTTCTTGTAGATTAGCAGATAAAGATTGCTTGTAGGTTTAGCAGATTAAATGGTTATATTATAACTAAGATGATTGCAGATTGGCTTCAGAATGTCTAGGTTTCGTCTTGTCATAAAATGTAGTCACACCTGTTATGTGATGTAATGACACCAAGCAGGTTACTTCTCATGGAAGGTGAAGGATAGATTGGAACCACATACATCCTCATGAGTAACATTAAACTATCTCAGTGATATTTTCCTGGAATTGCTGAAATAGTGTGGTCATACACGTGTTCGTATGTTCTTAAGAAATGATTAACCTATATGTACTTAAATTACTCTCCATATATAGTTCTTGGACTGCTTCATGGTCTTGGTCTTACTTGAAACTTAGCCTATATTTGTTGCTAAGCTTTATGGTCTTTCTACAAATATCTGTTTGTTTTCTAAAGTATCCTCACAAGATTTCTTTCCTCTATTTTCTCTCTTCTATTTTTGATTTTCTACTCATTAGTGTTGATTAGTTTTCTCTTTCTCTCTCTTTGTATCTATTTCTATCATTTTTTTCTTACTTTTTTTTTTGTTGGTTGTGGTGCTTGAACTCTGGGCCTGAGCACTGTCCTTCAGCTCTTCAGCTCAAGGCAAGCACTCTACCACTTGAGCTACAGTGCCACTTCTTTTTTACTTTTTTATTCCCTCTCTCCTCCATATGTGTCTCAGTTGTTTCTTTTCTTCAAATGATCTATCTGGGAACTACTTTTTCTTAGTGATCAGTTTTACTTTGCTGACATGGTTCTTAGGATTGACATTTTTCTTACCCATAGTATAGGAAAATTGTGGCCTAGAGTGCTCTACAGGATTCCAGAACAAAGAAATTTTGAGAAACACAAAAACATAAACAGATAGACTTAGGGAAACCAGGGTTCCTAAGGCTCTCTGGCACTTGGTCTCTGGGTGCCAGCAAGCAAGCATAGTTCCTTGAGTGCACACAGGGAAGATTACCATTGATAACATGCCAAAATGAAGTATCTATATTAGTATTACAATCAGAGCCACAACAGTTTGTGAGGGGTGCATGTTTCCTTATTCTCCTTAGAAAGAATACTGCCACCCAGAGAAATGCAGATGTGAAGTTCACCTTACCTAGCCTTCAAGGTCAATAGCAGCTCTGGTTCAGATGCTATCTTGCCAACAGTAAGGAAAAAGCCTGCATTCCAGTCCAGAATTCTCTTTTATCCCTTCTGTGGCCAGCTCTTAGTGCTCTCAGTGCTATCAGGCTGGAATTCCAACCTCTCAAACCTTTCCCCCCTTCAGCTCAACTTCCCTACAGAAAAGTACTTCCTTCTTCCAATTGATATACTACAAAAAAATCTAATTTCTCCTGATTCTGTTATCTTTGGTCTAACTTCATTTGATGTGTTTTTCCTTCCCACTGTTTTTCCTTCCACTACTTTTGAATATTTTAATTCACTGCCAGTACAAGATTGGAACTAGTGTTGATAAAAAAATAATAATACAGTGATGAGGTGTACTCTATTAGAAATATCACTTGTTGCAAAATCTCACATATGTTTGCTCAGGAATTGATTTTGATCTCTGAGGAATTTCTCTATTAACTAACACAAGTGGAAATATATCCTTAGGAATCTACTGGAGAAATGACTGAGGAATATGTAACATGTTTGATTCTTTGGTCATCTTTATCATTTTTGTCATCTTGAGTGTTTCTTGAGCCTCTATACATTTTCCCCCACCTTTCATGAAGGCTTATTAAAATGAAAATCTTGTCAAGGAACTTTGTATTCCCCGCCCACCTATATTTTGTATTGTGGAATGTATGCGAAGTTTACAAAACTACATGGTAGCAGTTCTTTTTTACCTAGGAAGAAAATATCAGAGTATCTATGACCACATTTCAATATTTAGTATTTAAACCAAACATGGTAAACCATGGATATTTTTATGTGGGAACTCAATCAAATCTTATAAGGGTGAAATTAATCATTAGCTACTTTCTGGAGTACTGTTACTGTTTTTTAACATTCATGTGGACACTGCTTCTAGATCTAGTAATGTTCTATGTTCTGTATTCCATGTGATGTCCTGAATATGTTCTGCTTGCTTATGAGAGTACTTGTTAATAGAAGGTCTAAATAGGATTTATTGTGAAGCAGTATATGTAAATACAGGAAAAATATTTGTTTAATCCATTTTTACCCTGATATGTACTGAAATTTCATCAAATACTGATAATATAATTTTTCAGATACCTTCTTAGACTTAATGTTGTCATACCAGATTATTGTTTCCTTAGAGTTTTTATCTTGTCTCTATTGCTAGCAGCAGAAATGTGTTTGCATGCATGAGTGAAACTGTAACTTTTTATTGGTCTTGGGGCTTGAATTCTGGGTCTGGTTGTTTTCCCTCAGCTCTTCAGGTTAATGTGAGTGCTCTACCACTTGAGTCACAGTGCTACTTTCAGTTTTCTGGTTGTTTATTGGAGAAAAGAGTCTCATGGACTTTCCTGCCTGGGCTGGCCATGAGACTTGATCCTCAGACCTCAGCCTCCTGAATAGCTAGGATTACAGGTATAAGCCACCAGCGCCTTGCAAATTTGTGTATTTTAATGACCAGGTTTATATATTTTGAAATATTTCTAATTTGCTATTTAATTTTCCCAGTGAATAGATAACAAAGCTAGCTGCAAACATTTTATGTAAGGCAAAAGCAGACCTGCAATATAAAGAAATTCCAGATTGGAATTCTCATGACCCAGGTCTAATTTCTTGATGGAAATGTGCCATTACAGAAGCTGATATCATTTGATGATGTGGCTGTGGACTTCACCTGGAAGGAGTGGCAGGATCTGGATCCTGGTCAGAGGACCCTTCATAGAGATGTAATGCTGGAGACCTATAACAACCTAATATCCTTGGGTGAGCAAAGGTTATTTTTACTTGGAAGATCAAGTGTTTTTATTTTAGTAGATATTTGAATGTTTATGTTATTTAGGTTTAATATACCAATTCATTCCCAGGTATATACCTGGTAGTATAAAAGCCAGCCAAATTCAGGTCTGGGAGCTTGGTGTTGTTTGCCTTTAGCACTACAGCTTGAGCCACAATTCCATTTTGGCTTTTGTTTTGGGGTACATTCTGGGTTTGTGTTCCCAGGTTGGTTTCAAGCCTGCCTCTTCTGATCTCACCTCCTAATTGTAGGGTTACAGGTGTAAGCCTTTGGATCATTACATTTTCTTAAAAAAAAAAAAAAAGAACAGAAAGAAAGACCACTCCATGGGAAGTATCATTTCTTTCTAAGGGAAACTTCAACTTCATTATATGTAACTCAAGAGCTACTTTTATTCTTGTTCTATATGAAGGCAAATCAGTAGTTGGAAAAAGTCCTAAACTATGATCCACTAATAGGAGACTTACTTCTCAGACTTTAGGTGATTATTATAGGTGGATCTATAGTCTAGATAGAATATATATTACTACTGGCATTATGATCTGGAAATCATTAGTTGAAAGTGTGTATTTGTAAGCCAAACTTGACACAGAGTTTAGTACATCAAGCTTTGAATCCTAGATTCTCTGGAGGCTGAAACCTGAAGATTTTGTTTTGAAGTCAGCAACTGTAGAAAAATGACCATGAGACTCTTATCTCCAATAAACCATTCAAAAACTGGAAATGTGGCCAAGAGTCAAACTAGCAGAATGCTAGCTTTGAGCAAAAGAACTGATTTCAAGCAACACAATTTGCAGAATAAACCCAAAGCTGGGGGAAACTCCACCATGGAGTTGTTAAGAATTGAGAAACCATGGGCTGGGAAGGTGGCTCAGTGGTAGAGCAATTGCCTTGCATGCTTGAGGCCCTGTGTTCAATTTCTCAGCACCACATAAGTAGGGGAAAAAAGCTGGAATTGGCATTGTGGCTCAAGTGATAGAGTGCTAGCCTCGAGCTTAAGAGCTGAGGGATTGCTCCCAGGGCCATCGTTCAGGCCCCACAACCAGACCCCCAACCCCTAAAAAAACAAATGAGAAACCAGATTTAGGATCAACCTTGTGAAGAGGGTGTCTGTGATCTTACATTAATGATGACCCAGCAAGAGCTATAGTTCTCTACTATTTCTTAATCACAGGGCACTGTGTTCCTAAACCTAAATTGATTGTGAAGCTGGAGCAAGGTGCAGAACCATGGATAAGAGAAGCCTCAGACAAGAATTTCACAGGTGAGTAGAAGCCTTGAATGATGATGAAGGATCCTGAGCCCAGTTGGTCTGTTTATCTTGAGCTGTACAGAGTGGTAGTATTTCTAGTGCCCCTGAATCATGGATGGCAGAGCACTAGGTGGTCCTTTGTCTCAAGGAATTGTCAATCCAGAATTCACATGGAGACAAACTGAATTTGGTGTGCCAGTGTAGTTAATATTAGCAACTCTCTTTGTCGTTAGAGAAGTCATTCTTTAAGAGAAAAAGACAATAAGAAAGGTACAAAAGGAGATCTCATTTTCTTTTCAACTAGTATTATGCAGGCAGGAGGAAAATAGGAGTATGCTAGGGCTGCTATCCTCTGAGAGGAACAATTTATTATCAGTGGTGCTGGGCAAAGAGGGCAATTTGGAATGGAAGCATTAAGAGTACATAGATGAATAATTTGAGTAAATACTTCCTTGAGAAAAATAGAAAAATCTGAAATACAGAAAAACATTATTTTCCATTGGAAAATGTCAGTACTACTTTCTTAATTACTGCATTGCAGAGAAAAGTATATATTCTGCATAAAACAATGCTTTGATATTTGAAAATGTTGTAACAGAATATGAGAAAATACCTTTACAGTAAGGAATTTATGGATCTCATTTATGTTTTTGTCTATTTTTCTATAATTCATTTTAGATGTCCATGAAATGGAAGATGTGATTAGCACCTGTCAGGAGAGTCAAAATAAATATCTCTCTGAAGTAACAGGCATGACTAGTAACCCAGGGGAGGAAAAAGTGAGACTTATAAGAAGTTTTCATTTGAGCTCAAAACAGAAGTCAGAACTGATTAAGAATAATGGGAACTCCTTAGGGATGAGGACAGAAAAAGTCACTGGGATTCAGAACATGGGTCTTTTCAGTGAACCTGGTATAATGTGTGCTGTAAATAGTCCTATTGAGTCTTCTGTAGTTGAAGAATATAAACAATGTGAAAGGTCTTTCACTGAGAAGACATACCCTATCATCCCTCAGAGAAAACAGACAGGAGAGAAACCTTATGAATGTAACATGTGTGGAAAGATTTTCACCTGTAAGGCATACCTTACTGTGCACCTGAGAATTCACACAGGAAACAAACCATATGAATGTAATGTGTGTGGAAAGTCTTTCACCCAGAAGTCACACCTTACTGTCCACCAGAAAAGACATACAGGTGAGAAACCTTTTCAATGTAACATGTGTGAAATGTCTTTCACATGGAAGTCAAACCTTACTACCCACCAGAGAACACACACAGGAAAGAAATCTTATGAATGTAACATTTGTGGAAAGTCTTTCATCTGGAAGTCAAAATTCATTGTCCACCAGAGAACACACACAGGAAAGAAACCTTATGAATGCAACATTTGTGGAAAGTCTTTCAACTGGAAGTCAGACCTCACTGTCCACCAGAGAACACACACAGGAGAGAAACCTTATGAATGCAACGTGTGTGGAAAGTCTTTTGTCAAGAAGGCATACCTTACTGTCCACCAGAGAACACATACTAGAGAGAAACCTTATGAATGTAACATGTGTGGAAAGTCTTTCACCCAGAAATCAATGCTTACTGTCCACCGGAGAACACATACAAAATGGAAACCTTTTGAATGTAACATTTGTGGAAAGTCTTTCACCCCCAAGGCACATCTTACTGTCCACCAGAGAACACACACAAGAAAGAAAATTTATGAATGTAACTTGTGTGGAAAGTCTTTCACCCAGAAGTCAAATCTCACTGTCCATCAGAGAACACACACAGGAAAGAAACCTTATGAATGTAACGTGTGTGGAAAGTCTTTCACCCAGAACATACAACTTTCTGTCCATCAGAAAAAAACCCACCAGAGAGAAATGTTAGGTATGTGGCAGGCATGGAAATTCTTTCACCTGGTAGGCACACTTTAACATCCATCACAGAACACAAGGAGGGAAACCTTATGAATGCAACCGGTGTGGAAAGACCTGGAGGTCACAGCTTAACACACATAAGTTGATTCACACAAATGAAATAACTTAGGATTGTACCAAATGGGGAAAGTCCTTGATCTGTAAGAAAATTAAAATTGCAATACAGAATCAACACAGGATAGAGATATTATGATATAGGAAATGTGGAGTCCTCCAACTCAGGGTTCATCACAGAACACACAAAACACACAGACACACAGACACACACACACCATTACACACAAAGAGGAGAGAAATCCTATGTAGGAAAAATAAATGGAAAGGTTTTCAAGAAAAAGTCCTAACTCAGTTTACATCAGAGAACAGACACAGGCGAGAAAATACAAATGTAACAAATGTAGAAAGTCCTTTACCAGAGCCGGGTGCTGGTGACTCACGCTTGTAATCCTAGCTACTCAGGAGGCTGAGATCTGAGGATCGCGGTTCAAAGCCACCCCAGGCAGGAGAGACCGTGAGACTCCTATCTCCAATAAACCACCAGAAAACTGGAGTGGCACTGTAGCTCAAGCGGTAGAGTGCTCGCCTTGAGCTGAAGAGCTGAGGGACAGCGCCCAAGCCCAGAGTTCAAGACCCACGACCAACAAAAAAAAAAAAGAAAGTCCTTTACCAAGTGTTCATGGATCCAAGTTCGTAGAACACACACACTGAAGAAATCTTACAAATATTACAAATGTGGAAATCCTTTGATCAGAAAGGAATACCTCATGTTCATCAGAGAACTGATTCACATAGGAGAAAAAAATAGTGAATAGATCATATTTGAAATGACTTTCAATCAGAAGTGAGTCCTCAGCATATGTGAGATCATACACAGGAGAGGAATTATGAGTATAGAAAACATTTTGCCAGAAGTCACATCTCTACAGTTATCAGAGACCTGGACACATGACAGAATTTCTGTAAATATAAACATATGAGGAAGAATTTCAACCAGAAGCCAACCTTCAGCAATTAGTAAAACATCCACCCAGGAAAGAAGCCCAATGTAGGAAAATCTTTGTCAGAAAACCACTGTAAATTATACAGAGAAATCCTTCATGGCAGAGGTAAGCTAAGGTGATGGGAAACCATTCTTCACTCTTTAGCTCTCTTTGAGCCAACATTTCTCATCCTCTCATCGTGTTGAGTGGGGATGGTGTCCTTCAATATTATCCAAAGCATGTGGAAACAACCAATCACAACAAGTAATTCAGAGATTGAAGTTATTAACTTGTGTCTTTTATACTAAGGAATGGTATGTCAGGGTAATTTGATAAACTCTTCTTAGAAACATGAGCTCTGGCCCTTTGGGACTGGATTCAGGTCATCTCCAAAATGGTTAGGGGAACAATAGATAGGTAAAGAATGTGATGATTGGAGGGAAGAACATGAGAAGAACCATTTTTCTACTGCTCCCTTAAGTCTCCCTCCATATGTGTGATCCATGCCTTATAGTACAAAGGCCTAACTTATTCCAGTTCAGTTTCTGCATGGAAGATCTAATGGAAGATATTAGTCCGTATTGCATTACATACACAGTAGTAAAGTCTTTCTCAGAGGGGTAACAATGCTCGATAGGAAATGTATTCATGACCTGACTCATATAATGTTATAACCAATCTGTACAGTATCTTTACAATAAAAAATATATTTTAAAAAATATGGTGGATAAATAAAGACAAGAGTCTCTGGATTTTGCCTTGGGGGAGAATCCCAAAGTGTCTTCAGTGCTTGCTCTTTTCTTTAATTAATCACTAGTGATGAGCAACTTGTGATTGATTCACTCTTAGCCATGTAGTTGCTCTGCTGAGTGAGCTATAATAAAACACCAGTGTGGATGATGTGTCGCGCCTGTGTTATCTATAGAGGGCCAATGTAGATATGACATTAGGGGAAATAACCAAACACACAAAGATATTGATCAATCTCTCACAAAAATTGAAGTTAAGAAAAAAGTACTAATATCTGCCACTTGAGCTACAGCATCATTTTTAGGCCATGAGAGGAAGGAAAGAAGGAGGGAAGTGAGAGAGGGAAAGAGGAGGGGAAGGAATGATGAAGAAGGAAGTAATAAACTATTCAAAAGAAGAATGTTTAATTTTTGGTGAGTGTGAGAATTATTCTTTGAGCTCAAGAAAAGTGGCTTTTAAAAAAGCAAATTCTTGATCTGTTTACAAAATGATAAAGAGGCTGTAACATTATATAAATTGATTTAATAATTCAGTAATATAAAGTAAGGAGGTCAGGTGTGGCTGGTGCCCTTTTGGCCACATGGTGGATGGTGGGGTCTGGCAACTTTTCTTCATGCAGGTGGAAGGAAATGCCCCCATCCATCACTTGCCTCCCAACTGATGTGTGTGGCTGGATCCCTGGAAGCAGACATGGACATTTGGCTGATATGTTATTTAATCTGTTAGTCCAGTGCCTGGGAGTACGAATTTCCTGTAGACCTGCCTCCTGCTTAGGCCCTATTTAGGCTGCACCAGCAGTGGCACCAGATACCATGCCATATGTCTCTGTGATCATGTCCTGTGTCCTGTCTCCTGGCTTGTCTGGTCATTATAGTGTCCCAATTCAGCACTCTCTTGGTGCTGATTGGTTTCTTGGTGTTGTTTTTATTCTTTTTTTCCTTTCTGTCCTGTTTCCAAGCTGTCTAAGTGTATTTGTGGACTGCAAGTCTTTGTTACAACAGGCTGCTTGCAGACTTCTAGCTGTGTAATAAAGACTCCAGTATTCCATCTTCCAAAATGTGGCTTCCAACAAATATACTGTCTTCTTTTACAGAAACAGAAAGATTGACCTAAGTTTAGAGTTTCTAGAGCCAAGATAGATGCCACTGTATAGTTATGTAATTAAAGATATCCTGGAGGCATTTAGAAAAAATGTTTGTTACATCAGAAAGTGCTTAATTAATAAACCAAGACCAAGACCCCAGATCCTATATAAGCCAATCATTCTAGATATGTCCAGAGCAGTTTGGTTACCTGAAGAGCTCTACTTTCACACTTTCATAAGGAATGTTTTTGTGCCAATATGAGGTGTTGAATTCAGGAACTGAGTTGTAGCCATCCAGAGCTGGCTTCAAAGGAGATTCTCTCAAATTGGTCACCATAAAAGCTAGGAATCAAAGCATGAGCCTTGTGGGCTTTTCTGAAGAAATATCTCTCTGGGAACAGGAGGTTTCCTTCAGTGCTTCAGCTCAGGCTTTCTGTGGCTGCAACAATTTCGGTATTTATTTCAATTGTTCAAAAAAAATAAGTCCTGGGGCTGGGAAGTTGGCTCAGTGGTAGAGTGCTTGCCTTGCATGCCTGAGGCCCTGAGTTTGATTCCTCAGCACCACATAAGCAAAAAGAAAAAAGCCAGAAATGGCACTGTGGCTCAAGTAATAGAGCACTAACCTTGAGCTGAAGAGCTGAGGGACAGTACCCAGGCCCAGAGTTCAGGCCCACACCGGACCATAAAAACAAAACAAAACAAAAATAGAAAAAAAAAACCCTCCTCTTTACGGTATTTTCACAATAAAAAAAGAATCCTTAAATCCTGCCTATGATTCTATTTACAATATAAGGACAGTGGACTTCACATTGCAAGATTTAGCTAGTTGCTCCATTAACCCCTTCCCTAACACTGTTCAGCCTTATGCTTATCTACAGAGGCCTAGTAAAAAGTAGAGGGATTGGGAGGCACCTGTGCCCTTGGCCTTCCTACTTGTACCACACACACACACACACACACACACACACACACACACACACACACACACACACACACACACACACACACACACACCATCCATTTGGAAATAGCTCACTCTCCCATGTTTACAAACTGGATGCTTTCTGAGAAGGAATGGTTTACAGACTGGAGTCCTACCTAGGCCTGTCATATAGCTCATATTATGAACCAACATACTACATTCATTTAAAGTAGGACTGATGATAACATATTTTATTAATGCTTTGATTATTTTTGTTATTAGCATTTTGCCAACACTTTGCTTGAACTACTAACTTAAGGGACTTACTACTCACTGAATTGGTAAAGTACCCTTTCCTTCTTTTAATTTAAGACCAGCAATTAAGAATGAGCAATTACACTCGCTCATGTGTGGAATCTTAACCACTCAGGAAGCTGAAATTAGATAGTATTAGTAGGCAATCCCATGCAAAAGCTTCATGAA